>NW_023416324.1:209523741-209923796 GCF_014108235.1 Myotis myotis | reverse complement strand
GGCTGACATCCAGTCAGTGTCCAAAACTGGCTGACCCTATGTCTGTTCTGCTTACAACCAGCGGAACCCAGACAGATGTAATCAAGATGTCAACACCTATGGGGTTGCCACGGAAGAGACTATCATACCACACCGCAGCCAGTCTCACCAAGGCCAGCCCAGGGCCTCCCTACAGTGACAAGTGACATCAGTAGCCCAAGTAGCCCTGCAGAACCGGCGCGCCTCAGACCTTCTGACTGCAGAAAGAGGAGGAACCTGCATATTCCTTCGGGAAGAATGCTGTTACTACATCGAGTCCGGAGTAGTGGAGCAAAACATAAACATACAGACCCTGACTAAGCTGAGTGAAGAACTACATGCAGGACACTTCCAGGACAACTCTCCTTCCGGCTGCTTCCAAAGCCCCTTAGCCACCTGGGTCCTACCCATGATAGGGCCCCTGATTCTCATCTGTGTTCTTTTTTCTCCTAGCCCCCTGCCTCCTCAAGTTCATCCACTCCTGGATCGCGGAGATGTCACGAGTGACTGTGAATCAGCTCCTGCTCCATCCCTACACTCGGCTCCCCTTCGACCTGCCTCTGCCAAACCCTGGCCTTTAACTGCCCCCCCCCTTCGCTGCCCGTGGTCAGCTGGAAGTAGCTAGAAAGAGTCTTCGTCCCCTATCACCAAAAGGCCAGGATGTTAGGTCGGAGAGAGGCCAGGATCAGATACATGCAGACATGACAAGATAATGGACTTCCCCTGGAATTTCTCACAGATCAAGGTGCCAGACACAGATACCAGCTTCTTCTCCCTGAATTCACATACCCACACAGATAAGAACTTCATCCTGAATATTCCGCCCAGTCCCTGCAGCAGAGAATTCCTCAGCTCATGTCCCCACCCCTCACCCAACCGCAGTATAAAAAAAGCGCCCCCCTCCCTGTTGGCGTGAATCCACGTGCCCTGTCCTTGGGGTACGTGGGTCTCCCGGGGACGCAGAATAAACCTTTTCCTTTCCTTTCTTTTCTGATTCACTGGACTCTATTTCTTGCGCCGCCTCCTGAGCCACCTAACCTAACACCCCCGTAACTAACGAGGCAATGACCCTGCACCTTCCGTAGGGAGAAACAGGAACCTCCGCCAGACACATCGGCCTCCGCGCCGCCCAGTCTGCACGGGTAGCAGCAGCCCTTCCGCGCCCCTCACCACACGGGGGACCCCCCCCTCCGCCCCTCCGAGGATTTCAATGTCTGACTTATTCCCCCCCATGGGCGCGTGTTTTAAGTCGTCAGGAGTTTCTCCAAGAAATGGAGGCTTTCGTTCCCTTATTCTGAGGAAGCGAGCGACCCCGAGGCCAGGACGTGGGGTGTCGCCGCCTCCGCTCTGAGCGAGAAACCCACGCCCTGGGAGAGGGCGGCGGAGGACGAGGGGAGCTGAGCCCACAAACGCTTAATACGCCTTCTGGAACCCACATTAAACGATTAATCGCCGGCGCCGCTCTGAACGCTACTGCGGGCGGAGGGACAACTGGCCCATCTCTCCCCCGCCCCCCGAACCCCAATTCCCCTTCTGGCCTTTTTACGAGGAGGCTCCGCTCCTCTCGGCAAGTTTCGGGGCCTCTTTTCCTGCCCCCGCCCCCCAGCGTCAACTTCCCACGACTAACACCGCCCCCCTCCCCCGGGCAGCAAACCCCCTGCTGCGGCCGGGAGTCCCGCCGGCCTCTCCTCCGCGGACCCTCGCGGGCCACCAGTCTGGTCACTCGGCCTGCTCCCTAGTTTCCATTTCCGGGGCGTCCCTGGCCCTGGAGCCTCCCCTCTGCCGCTTTCCGGGTCCCCATCCCATAGCCGGGGAACCCTCACGGTCTTCCCATCGTCACCTGCACTTCCGGCCCCCCACTTTCTCTCTTCCTAGACGCCCTCCAAGCTCCAAAGCCCACTTCCGGCCCCCCACTTTCTCTCTTCCTAGACGCCCTCCAAGCTCCAAAGCCCACTTCCGGCCCCCCGACTCCCTCCGGGCTCCACAAAACGCACGCCTCACCCCGGTTCCGTCAAGGGCCCTCCTCATTGCGGGTACCGGAGGGGGGAGCCCAGCGACCCCCCCCGCTCCCGCCCAGTCCCGGTCCCTCGGGCCGCGGGCTCCCTCGGCCTCGCCAGGCCACCCGCAGCCCGGTCCTTCCGCGGCCCCGCCGCCGCCGGGAGCAGCCGGGCGGGGCTGATTCGCGGCGATGACGCTCCGGGCTCCCTGGGACCTTCGGTTCCGGCTCCTCCCCCCGCCCCCGCCCCCATCCCCTCAGCACCCCCCTCCCCCAGGCCGGACCCCGCCGCTCGCAACTGCGCCCGAGTCTCCGGTCCGGCCTCGGTGTCCCGCAGTAACTCCCACTCGCTCCCCCCCCCCCATCCCCCCGGACAGCGGCGGCCCCTCCGGTCCCTTCAATCGTCAGCTGGGCCGCAGCGCCGCCTCCCCCGCCGTCCAACACTTTGCCTCCCCCCTGCGCGGACGGGCTGGTCCGCGGGCCCGGCCCCGCTGGCTCCTCGCGGCCCATCACCTACCCCCCAACCCTAACGCCCGGATCCACTGCCCGCGGCCGGCGACCTCCTCCCGACCCCTTCGAGGGACCAGGAAGGGAAATGTGAGGTTGACCTCGATATCCCCCCGCCGGGACCCCCCCCCCCCCTCGTGGTAGCGGAACTAGTCAGTGCCTAGAGGTCCTGGGGGAGGGAACAGCACCTCAACTTACAACCCCCCGGAAACCGTACCTTCTAAGGCGGCATGGATGGACCTGGAGGCATTAGACAGAAAAAAAACACCTTGTTATTCTCAGGATGTGAGATCTTGCTGTTGGTATTTGTCATGTTTGGCCCAGATAAACTAAAAAATTATCTAAAAAAAGAATAATACAAAACTCCAAAGTAATTAACATTTTTAGAATATAAAGATGTTTATTTAAACCGCATCATACTGATATGAGCTAGTAGTGGAAACAGTCAAAAATATAATTTTGTTCTTTTAAAATACATGACTTTTTAAAAATTGGAGTAATTTATTCTAACAGTAGTACAAAGTACGGAAAGGTTCACACTGGCAGACTGAGTGTCTAGCACCTTTGAACAGAGATACTCAGAGTGCGGGCCCGGGCAGCCCAGGTTCCCACTGCCCAGGTGAACAATCCGGGTGACTGAGGGTGTGCTGATCACAGAACAGCGCGGCCATTTGGGTTTTGCTCAGCTGCTGGGAGCGCCACAGAGAACAGACAGAGTGGGAAAGCTGGGCACTGAATTCATGGCTGGGGGCTAGGAGATCGGAGAGAAATGTTGAGACAGAAAGAGCCCAGATGGATGAGGAGGTCAGTCAGATGGACAGTCCGAGGGCGCTGACGATGCAGCACATGGTCTAGTTCTCCCATCGCATGGTCAGTAGCGCTGCCCCAGAAGCAAGAACTGGCCGCGTGTAGTCCTGCTCCGTCCTGCTGCATGCTTATACAGGTCACAGTGTATGTGAATGGTTTCCCCAGCTTGGTGAGTCGGCTTCAAGTTTGTTCTACATTTGTGGTCCACGGATTGGCTTTGCTGTGCTGGTAGGTGTTGCCACCAGTGGCACTTTCTATAGCCTCTTTCACAAAGTTGCTCTTTCGTCAACAAAAGTAGTCTCTTCCGCAGACTGGTCTTCCACCTTCACAGTCTTCCACCTTCCCCAGCATGTCGCCTTTGCTGCCTACGTGACTGCTTTTGAGGACACAGAAAAAAACCCTAATGTCTGGCACTTTTTGGCAATATTATCTGCTTGAAAATAATACATGCAGAGATGTATCTGATCTTCCACAAGAAGATGAAAAATGTTCTCGTTGTTGAGATTTCTTATTGAGGCTATTAATGTTTAAATGTAGGAATTACATCTCTTAGGACCACAGAACGTGACATGGTGTTTAAAAGGCACCGGAGAGCCGTAACCGGTTTGGCTCAGTGGATAGAGCGTCGGCCTGCGGACTGAAAGGTCCCAGGTTCGATTCCGGTCAATGGCATGTACCTTGGTTGCAGGCACATCCCCAGTGGGGGGTGTGCAGGAGGCAGCAGGTCGATGTTTCTCTCTCATCGATGTTTCTGACTCTATCCCTCTCCCTTCCTCTCTGTAAAAAATCAATAAAATATATTTAAAAAAAAAACAAACCGGAGAGGACAATCAGCAATGCAATGGACGTGAGATGCTGCATCCACCGTCTCATCCTGATCCGACCCTGGGCTCTGGGCGGAAGGTCTGAACTCCTGGTGTCCTAAAACTGAGCAGCAGGTCTTGCAGAGGCAGCCACGCAAAGTCAGAGTCGCTGAGATTGTCCACACACCAGGGCCTTCCTGGTCCCATCCCATAGGCAGCCTGCAGAAAAGGGCAGGTGTTGGTCCCAGTGGCTGAGGAAACCCTGGGTCAGTTCTGGGGCGACAGAACCCCACTCTCCCCATCTCCAGCCCCGCCCTCACTAGAGTCACATCTTTCCCTGAACCTGCCACCCCTGCCCTGGGACCAGCAGCCTGTACCAAGCTCTGCCCACCCTTTGCACATCAGAGTCACCCCAGCCCTGACAGATGTTTTGAGCTGAGGACTAAAGTGAGTAATGACTCAGTCTGCTCCCTCACTCAGGTCTGACGCTCTGGGGGTGGGGAGTGGGGGGGAGGGTCTAAGGACCTGGTGGGAGCTCTGATGGACAGGAAGGCTCATCCTGAAACCAGACAGCTTGGGGTTCATTCTAAAACCTGACACCCTTCTCTTCCTTTCCCTCCCAGCCTCTTACCCAGCAGGACACAGAGCTCTCAGTATGACCGTCCCAGCCCTGCCCTGTTCATTGGGGCCTGTCAGTGGCTCAGGATCTGGCGTGTGGAGGAGGCTGGCTGTCAGGTGATTACACCAGGGCTCAGCCAGGAATCCCAGGCCTCCTTCTAACCTTAAGGTTTGCCTCCTTAAGTAGTCCCTACTGTTTGCCTCCCCCCTTACTGGGCCTTTCAGAGCCACGTTCTGTGAACTCCAGCCTTTTGAGTTGGGTCTGCAAGGCCTTCCACCTCTTCCTGGGCTTAGACCCAGGCCACTCTCCTCTTAGCCCCCTGGGTATTCCCCTTCCCCTGGACACATCACATGGCGCCAGCATGCTGCCATCACCTGAACGTGAGCACCGCCCCTGCCGTGTGCCTGCTGCTCCCACACCACCCATCCTGGGCCCAAACACAGTCTCCCAAACAGAGAACCTGAATCAGGACTGAGATCCCCAAACCCCTTCAGCATCTACAGGCCTTAAGCCTTGGTGGGAGCCCCTCCCTTTCCCACTGGCATCCACAGTGAGGAGACGGCAGCACTCAGGGCTGAGCTTGTGCAACTTCTTGCTGTGAAGTGATAACATGTGTTGGTCTCCTGGTCTAATTTCCAGGAGGCGGGATCAGGGATCAGGGGTCAGGCTGGGAATTCATCTTTCCCTGTCCTCGCCCCAGGCCATCTGTCCCTCATTTCCCACATAATGAAGCCCTCAGTACCTGTTACTTAAAAGCCCAGCCTAAGATGCCAACTATGATTGCGCAGGTGAGGATCACAGGGAGGACCGAAGGGATGGGCGTGTTGGTTGTGGCCTTGGACGGGACTGTGGCTGTGGCAGTGGTTGGTGCAGCTGTAATGGAAACACGAGAGTGACAACCGTGCAGAACCCAGTTCCATGGAGATGCCCCTCAGCCCCTGCTGTCCCAGGCCATTCTATTGTGCAGTTTCTACCCTCCACGTGTGGCAGCCACAGTGACAGAGCCTGGGGTTGGAGCAAAGAGAGGAGATGGGCCCCGGCCCCTTGGGGCTCACACAGATAACGGGGGAAGCAAGGATTACAACAATCACTCCTGTTGGGACAGAAGAGGAGGTGACACCTGAGGGAGGTGGCAGAGAATCCTCCTAGGGCTGATGTGAGGTGGTGTTAAAGGATTTCCAGAAATAGACCAGGTGAGATGAAGACACATGATGCTGAGAAGAGGGAACAGGACAAGGAAAAGGTCTGCAAACGGAACGTGCCCGCAGGTTTGCAGTCAGCAAGAAATCCCTGGTGAGTGAGTGGTCCAAGGTCATGTGCAGGCAGAGATGTGAGGAAGTGAGAAACCCAAGGAGGGATCGCAGAACATTCCTATGGCCCTTATTCTCCCAAAATCCCTCACCGTGGTGGATGGGTCACTTTCTCCAACCACACACAACACACAGACACACACACAGTGTGAATGTCATTTCAAGGGACCTACAAGTTCATTTCCTCTGTGGAATTACCTTGTGTGCTCAGGGGACACAAAACTTGTTGAAGCCACTTCCTACAGTCTCCAGCTGAGGTCCTAACAAGGAGATCAATCATAGCTCTGTCACTCGCCAATGTTTGCTTCAGCAGAATGCCTTCACCGTGCAGCACTGTCCAGTGTCTGTTCTTTGTGTCAAAGCGGAGAGATATCTGTCCATCCAGTCCAAACTCCCAGGATGCAGTGGTGAGTCCATTGGATTCCTGCTCACACATCATGCTGCCCTGCAGGGAGAGAGGACCTGTCCCCAGCACCATGGGAAAGAGGTCAGCCTTGGGCCTGACAGAGCCTTTGTCCCCACCTGGTGTCCAGCCCTCTGCTCCCCTGGTCCTGCTCTCCTGGTCCTGCTTGTCCTCTGTGTCCTACACTGACTCCTGAGGCTCTTGGCTGGGACCAACTTCCCATATTTACATAAACACTATTGATCCCTCACCCTACACCTCTGTTCTGCCTCCACCCTGGTTTTGTAAACGTACCGCTGGTTGCAGGAGTCTCTGCTCTAATGTCCAGCAGGGTCTTCTTGAGCTCTTCCACCACGTACTGCAGAGCGTCTCTCTGGTCACTCCAGGCCGGTGTGGCATTCATCTCCAGGACACTGATGAGTCTGACCTTGTGGCCACCACAGGTATAATGAAGAAATGTGTTCCCATTGACCTGGCCTTGAATTTCACACCACGGTTGTCCATTAGGAGTGACTGTGAATGTGTAGCCCAGAGAGGGAGCACCTGTGAGGGAGGAACACAGGGGTGGGAATAAAGGTAACTACGCGCCCCTCCCCATTCTGGACAGCAAGCGACCCCCTGATGGCCTGGCGGCTCTTGTCCTGTTCGCGTGCAGATGGCAGGGGCTCGGGCTCCCACTTTGCAGAGGCCTTTAGTGAGTCGGGTGGGTGAGGGGTGCTGTCCTAGCTCAGGGTGGAGGAGGGGGCTTCGCCCTCTCTCCCATCTTCCTCCCGGTCCCTTTACCCAGGACTATTTGTGACAAGTCACAGGCTCATTCCCGTCCCTCTCACCTGACAGAGGCAGCCAGGTATGCAGAGGCCCCGGGACTGAAAGGCGCCCGCAGAGATGATGGCCAAGGGGTCTGTGCCCCACCCGGCGGGAAGGTTCCCCACCCCACCGCCGGCTCGCCCCAGATTCCATTTTCCCAACTTACTAGTGTAGCTGCCGGTTCCCAAAGCAGAAGTAAGAGCAACAAAACGGGGCTGACACCTTCAGACCCAGACCCCTCCATCTCGACACTTACTCAGGAGTGTTCAGGCCATCAGGGCCGCAGCCCATACCTGGAGCCTACTGGCCTGTGCCGCCCCGCCCCCGCCCACGGATCTGGGAGTGTTCCCCGAACTCCGGGTGTCAGGAGCGGAGTCTAAGAGCTGTTTCCTGAGCTGTCTAGAGCCACCCGGGTTCGCGCGCCCCCCCCCCCCCCCCCCCCCCCGCCCCGCCACCTGGCGGTTTTCCCGGTGTCTGGGGTGGGGCGGAACCGCCTCACCCCGCCCTCCAGCCGACCAGACCGGCCAGACCTGCCCGTGATGCCCCACCCACCCATTGGCCCGGGGCTCCACTCCCGCCCCCGTCCGCGCCCACAGATTTGGCCTGTTTTTTCCCCCGTTTTGGGGGTGGAAGTGCAGGGTGAGGGGGTATAGACAAGAAGGGAATTTTATTCAGTGAAAACACCTCTTTCTGCCATCCGTCTGTTAAGGCCCCCTCCACTCCCGGGGCTGTAATTCTTGTAATATTTCACCCCCCGACTCCCATCCCCACCCAGTGGGCCTTACACCACCCCGGGCTCTTCACCCCATAGCCTGTCACCCTATCTTAAAGGGCACACACTCCAGGGATAAACTAAACCCGTCATGGGGATGAGGGCACGGGGACTGCGGCTGTCAATACTGTATTGTGAACTGAGAGTTATTAGGAGGCACATCTAACACTTCATTACGTTATACATTTGAAACGAATACAATGTTGTGTCCATTATCCTATCTAATAAAGGCCCAACAACCATAACACGGAACCCCTCAACCGGGACCAGTGGCATAGATGGCCATAGGGGGCGCACTGATCACCACCGGCCAGAGGCTCCACCCCGGAGGAGGGGGAGAGGCGCAGGGAGGCCTGGAGGCTACGCTAAGGCCCAGGGATCCCAGGAACCAGAAGCCCAGAGCTTGCTTTCCAATAAAAAAATAAATCGGAAAAAAAAAAAGCAGCGGATGCGGCCACCCTGGGAAGAACAGCTCCTGGAGGGAAAGGCCTCCCCAGGCCCAGCCCAGCTTGGCGGCCCGCCGCGTGCTCCCAGGGACTCACCGGTGATGGTGCGGTGCCGGCAGCAAGCGCAGCCCCTCAGACTCCAAAGCGACGGCCAGCTGCGCCCCATCGAGCTCCCAGGCAGACGCAGCTCCCCCCCATTTGCAGCTTCTGGCTCTCTGCCCACCCCTCTGCATACCATTGTGCTTGGGGCCCTGGCTTCAGCCTCCCCGACCAATAGCGCCGCAGCACAGCCACAAGGCGGCAGCACCCAGCTACCGGCCTGGCTGGGCACTGACTTGGCTGCGGACTGGTACACTGTGCGTTTACAGTTGCAGGGAAGCAGGCAGCCCGCTCCTGCCGCTGCCTCACCTTTAGGCTAAGAAAGGCCCGCTCCTCCTTCCGGAATCGAAACCTCTTGGGGATGAATGGTCCCAGCGATGGCCCCAGCACATGCTCCGTGTCACTGTCACAGCCCTTCCCAGTCATCACAGCCCGTTCCTCAGCCGCAGTACCCTGTCCCACCCCCTGCCCGTCCTCACCTGTCACCCCCTGAGGACCACCTGATGTTATCCTATCTGAAATGTGAGCAAGATCTCAAATGCCCCCTGTCAATGGCTCCCTTGCCCTACCTGTCTTCCTCTAAAAACTTTGCATTTAAAAATATATATTTGATTGATTTCAGAGAGGGAATAGAGATAGAAACATCAATGATGATGGAGAATCATTGATTGGCTGCCTCCTGCACATTCCAAACTGGGTATAGAAACCTCTCCCTGCCCCTCTCCCCTGGCCAGCAGGCCCCGGTGGCAGCACAGGCACTGAGGGAAGGAGGAGGGGGGGAGGCGGGGAACCATGGGGTGGTGGGGCGCTGAGAGCAGCCAGCGGGTGGGTGGGGTGTGCTCGGGGTGGAGGAGGGGGCTTCGCCCTCTCTCCCATCTTCCTCCCGGTCCCTTCGCCCAGGACTATTTGTGACAAGTCACAGGCTCACTTCTGTCCCTCTCACCTGGAAAGAGGCAGCCAGCTAAGCGGACACCCCGAGACTGAAAGGCGCCCGCAGAGATGATCGCCGAAGGTCTGTGCCCCACCCGGCGGGAAGGTTCCCCACCCACCGTGGGCTCCCTGCACATTCCATCCCTCAGGTTCACTCGCCCCGACTCAATTTCCCAACTCACAGCGGGGAGCAGCGGGTTCCCAAAGCAGAAGCAGGAGCAAGAAGATGGGACTGACACTTTCAGACCCAGACAGCTCCATCTCGACCCTCAGCAGCAGTGCACGTACCCAGGACAGAAGGTGGTGAGCGGGTGAGGTTGCCCACTACTGTCAGGCCGAAAAACTTCAGCCCCGCTCCCTCCACACCTCGCATTTCATTGGCCCTCCTTTGGCCCCGGCCCACACGCCTGACCCCCCCCTCCCCCCCGCCCCCCAGTCATTAGGCCCGACCCTCCGTGCGCCTGGACCGCGCCATGCCCCACACTTGCCCCCCGGCCCCACTCCCGTCCCCGGCCACAGATTTGGCCTGTTTTTCACCAGTTTTGGGGTGGAGGGGTGGAGGGGGGGAAGTGCAGGGTGAGGGGGTAGAAACTGGAAGGGAATTTATTCAGTGAAAACACCTCAATGGTGTCACAGCATTGCTGCCATCCCTCGGTTAAGGCCCCCTCCACTCCCGGGGCTGTAATTCTTGTAATATTTCACCCCCCCCCCACTCCCACCCCCACCCGGTGGGTCTTACACCCCCCAGGGCTCTCCACCCCATGGCCTGTCACCCTATCTTAAAGGGCACACACTCCAGGGATAAACTAAACCCGTCATGGGGATGAGGGCACGGGGACTGCGGCTGATAACACTGTATTGTGAACTGAGAGTAATTAGGAGGCACATCTAACACTTCATTACGTTATACATTTGAAAGGAATACAATGTTGTGTCCGTTATCCTATCTAATAAAGGCCCAACAACCATAACGCGGAACCCCAGACCAGGACCAGTCGGTAGGAGGCGCACTGATCACCAGGGGGCAGAGGCTCCACGCAGGAGGAGGAGGGAGAGGGGCGCAGGGAGGCCTGGAGGCTACGCTAAGGCCCAGGGACCCCAGGAACCCGAAGCCCAGAGCTTGCTTTCCAATAAAAAAATAAATCGGAAAAAAAAGCAGCCGACGCGGCCACCCTGGGAAGAACAGCTCCAGGAGGGAAAGGCCTCCCCAGGCCCAGCCCAGCTTGGCGGCCGCCGCGGGCTCCCAGGGACTCACCGGTGACGGTGCCGGTGCCGGCAGCAAGCGCAGCCCCTCAGACTCCAAAGCGACCGACCGACCGCTGCTCCCCATCGAGCTCCCAGGCAGATGCAGCCCCCTCCGCCTGCGCCTTCAGGCCCCTCACTTCCCCTTTCTTCTTCCTGCGCGGCACAGTCCCGCCGCCCCCCCCCCCCCCCCCCCCGCTTCCTGTACTAGTGTCCTTAGGGGCGTGGCTCGGCCTCTGGCCAATAGCGCCGCAGCACAGCCACAGGGCGGCAGCACACCAGGCCTGGCTGCGGACGGATACCCTGTGCGTTTGCATTTGCAGGGAAGCAGGCAGCCCACTCCTGCCGCTGCCTCACCTTTAGGCTAAGAAAGGCCCGCTCCTCCCTCCGGAATCGAAACCTCTTGGGGATGAATGACCCCAGCGATGCCCCAGCACAGGCTCTGTGTCACTGTTGATGGGGCAGAGGCCATGTGCTCAGAAAAGTGCCTTCTTCCCGAGTCCAGGCCCCTGCTGGCCACGCCCAGGATTTAACAAGACCCGACTTGCGCCTGGCCAATCGGCAGGGCCACAGCCAGCTCCCCTCCCCTCACTATTAAAGCCCTGATTTTCACAAGGGTTGCTCTCGGTTTCCAGTCGCTGCGGTCGACTGGAGGCCCTGGTCGGGTTAGCTAACTCAATAAAGGGCCTTCTGCTTTTGCATTGGACTGACTCCCTGGCATGGTTTCTTGGGGATCTTGAATTCTGGGCATAACAACTGTCACAGCCCTTCCCAGTCATCACAGCCCGTTCCTCAGCCCGCAGTGCCCTGTTCCACCCACTGACAGTCCTCTGAAATGTGAGCAAGATCTCAAATGCCCCCCTGTCAATAGCTCCCTTGCCCTATTCCTTCTTCTAAAAACTTTGCATTTAAAAATATATATATATTTGATGGATTTCAGAGAGGGAATAGAAATACAAACATCAATGATGCTAGAGAATCATTGATTGGCTGCCTCGTGCACATTCCAAACTGGGTAAGGAAACCTCTCCCTGCCCCTCTCCCTCAGTTCTTCCCTGGCCAGCAGGCCCCCAGTGGCAGCAGGACACTGAGGGAAGAAGGCTGGGGGTGGAGGGGAGGAGAGGAGATGAGGAACCATGGGGTGACAGGGCACAGAGGGCAGCCAGCACCTGGCATCTGACATCTGTTCCTTCTGCACCTGCCTGGTGAGCTTCACGTTCTCTCCTGACCCCACAGGGCCTTGGGTCCTGATGGGCCTGGCCCTGATCGCCCCTGATCGCCCACCAGGCCTAGGGACCTCATCGTGCATGAATTTCGTGCACCGGGCCTCTAGTGTCTCAATAAAAATAGAAAATGAAAGAAAACAAATGCAGGGGGATTGATCCTGACACCAGAAATGTTGCACCAGCAGGACTCAGCTCACACCCATAGCTTCACGGGGTGTCCCTGGTGGGCCTCTTGGGGCAAGGAATCCAGTCTACAGAAAGGAGGGGAGCACTGGCCTCCCTGTGGGTCCCACGTCCTCTCACATTCACTCCAGCCTGAACCCACAGGCCGAATAGAACCACTGATACCTGGAAGGGCTTGTGAAATGGACAGTGACTCAGCGGCTGGGCTGGGCTGGGGAGGAGCAGTGACTAGGGAGGCAGTGGCCTCGGTGAGTCTGGGGAAGTGAGTGCCTGGACTGCGGGGTGCGACCCTCTGGCACAGCTGCTGGGAAGGCCCAGGGGGAGAGCAGGGGGGTGTCAGAGGGTTTGCCTGGGAAAGCGGTGCGAGCAGAGTTGGGGTATCCAGTCACCTGTGGGTCGTGACCCTCCGTGAACATCCCTGGTCCACAGGGCGACCCTGGGCTGGGGCCCTCTTCCCAGGGAGGGCGGGAGCTGTGGGGTGGGGGTTGGGCGTTGGCAGCATTTCCTGCTCCCTCCCCGACCCCCGTGACCCCCACCCCCCATTTGCCCAGCATCACTCTGTAGCCCAAGTCCCCTGTTTCCCTGTCCCTGCCCTCGCCTTGCCTGGTACACGGAGGGGAGCTGAACAGGGCGTGGCGGCACCCACCCTCGGGAAGGTTCTGAAACCCCGTGGGCGCCCTGGTCTCTGTCCCAGAGCGCCCCCCGCCCCCCATTCCGCCGCCTTCCGCCCCGCAGGTTCCATTCTGGCTTCACCGCCCGCGCTCCGCCCAGGGACAGTCCTGTCGTAGAAGCGGGGCCAGGAGGACCGGACCCAACTGGGTGCCCACAGTCCACGCCATGGGGACCTGGAGCCCGAGGGCGACCCAATGTGTCAAGGAGCCGCATCCATAGGATCCAAGGAGGGAATGAATCCCGAGTGTCGTCCTGCCCCTGCCCCTCCCCAGGCCGGGCCCCTGCTCCTGGGGGCGAAGTGCCCAGCATTTTCACCCCTTCTCCCCGGGACCCCAGACCTTTTCCTCCACCCCAGTCTCCTGGCCACATACTACTTCCGGTCTCCTTCCCAAGTTCACAATCATTCCTTGTTTTCTTAAAAGACTCAGGGTTTTCTGCCTCCGCCCCCACCGCCGCAGGCTCCGCCCCCCCCCCCCCCCCCATGCCCGTTAGGCGGGGAGGAGGCGGAGGCGGAGAAGGCGGGGGTGGCGGGTGGAGGATCGGGCACTGTTCCGCCCCTGGAGCCACTGCACAGCTGGGAATCCCCTGCAGCTCATTAATTGTGTAGTAAAAACCAAGTCACATCCAAAATTCCATCGAACCGGGCACATATGAGTCACAGTTTACTGAAAAAGAGCCAGCAGCAATGGATCAAGAATCCAACAAGGCCCTGACCGGTTTGGCTCAGTGGATAGAGTATCGGCCTGCGGACTCAAGGGTCCCGGGTTCGATTCCGGTCAAGGGCACGTACTTTGGTTGCGGGCACATCCCCAGTGGCGAGTGTGCAGGAGGCAGCTGATTGATGTTTCTCTCTCATGGATGTTTCCGGCTCTCTGTCCCTCTCCCGTCCTCTCTGTGAAAAATCAATAAAATATATTTAAAAAAAAAAAAGAATCCAACAAGGCTGCCTGGCCCAGACCAGCGGGAGGATATCTGGTGAGTATTAGCTGCCACCCTTAGCCTGTTAGTCCGGAGGCACCGAGGAGCCCGGGTAGTCCTGGGCCGCTGACGACTTGCTGTGAGACCTGGGGCAGGTTTATCACCCTTCTGAGGAGCAGATTGCATCCTCACCAGTCCATGAGGTTGGTGGCCTGGACGTTCAGGGGGTGCCCAGCTTACAGATGGCCACATGCGATCCCAACACTTACCACCAGGGGGCAGCAGAGTCCCTGCCTTAGCCACTGACACACCAAGCAGGCAGCACACATTGAGCCTGTCACTAAGGTCACCTTCACGGGTGCACACAGTGGGAAGCAGTAGCAACACACATCTGGGCTGTTCACTGCCTCCCCCTCCATGGAAAAGGCACGGGGTCGTCAGGGGCTTGGGGAGACCAGAGCGAGCGCCCCCACCAGGAGCAGGAGGCCTCAGTGTTCACCCGACTCCCTAAGGTGGGGAGGAGACAAGGCCTGGGGCCCACAGCCTCAGGGCAGGGAGGCTCAGCCAGGGGCCCTGGCAGGTGCACCGTGAGCACAGAGAGGGTGAGGTGGGTGGCCAGATGGGGCAGCCAGGGGACATTGTGGCCTCATGGGCTCTGCCTGTGTGGTCAGGCCTGGTAAAGGGTCCTCTCCCTCAGAGCCCAGTGGACAGCACTCTGGCGGTGCCCTCCTCTTTCTGGAACAAACTAGAACCCAGAAGGGAGGACACACGAAGAAAAAAATTTCCCAAAGTGATTCCTTTTCCACACGCAGTGACACTGTGCGCTGTCATTTTAAGTGGAAAGCAACGAACACACACAGAGATGCACACATGCACACACCCCGTGTGTCTCCATCACTCTGGGCTTGGCCCCCTCACCCCTGTGGGAGCTTCCCCAGACTCCGCCTATCCCTATCTGCCACTCCTTCCAGCAGGAAGGCCCCCCACTCTTGCCAGTTAATCCATATCCATAAAGAACATGGGGTGCCCCATGTGGGAGGCAAAACTGGCCTCTGTCTTGTGGATGGGGTGGAGTTTCTGAGCTCTCGCTCCTCCCTAGTCTCCTCAGACCAGCTGTCCTTAGAGACGCTTTCACTTTTGCGCAGCCTAGCGTGTCAAGAAACCAAAAGTAGGGGGTTGGGGTCCTGTTGGGTCCGGCTGCAGCCATAACTGAGCTGTCCTTAGATGCCCGTGGCCTTGTGGTCACTGCAGTTCTTGCTTCGGCCTTGTCATGGGCTGAGCTGTGTCCCCCCAGATGAGGCCCTAAGTACCTCAGGGTGTGGCTGTATTTGGAGATGGTTCAGGTTCAATGAAGGTCACTAGGTGGACCTATTCCAACAGGATGGGTGTCCCTATAAGAAGAGACTGGGACTCACACACACACTCACACACAGAGGTACGACCAGGTGAGGACACAGGGAGCCAACAGCCAAGTGCAAGTGAAGGCGAGAGGCCTCAGGGGAAAGCAGCCCTGCAAACACCTTGACCTCGGACTTCTAGCTGCCAGACTGTGAGGCCATAAACTTCTGCTGTTTGAGGCCCCGCCTGTATATTTGTTCCGGGGGCTGAGCTGACTACTGCGGCCTGAAGACACTGCTTTCGGCTGGGCGGGCCTGCTGGTGACAGTGGCGCTAGGCTCTCAGAATCCTGGATCATGCTCCTTGGGGATTTGCAGGAGTGCTGGGGCCCAGCCCAGGCAGGGGATTGAGAGAGCCCCCCATCCTGGAGGCTCCCCGACTTCCTCAGACCCACACATTGGCTCTTCCAGCTCCAGGGGGAGTCTGACACCATCAGAGGTTCCCGCCCAACATCAGTCCTCGGGGCTGTTGCAGGAAGAACCCAGAGGACACTCTGCACCCTCCCTTCCTCCTTCCAGGTCACCTAGTCTCCCTGGTGGGACCTGGAGCGCATCACCTGGGCGGGTTCAGAGCCTGCACACCTGCTGCTGCTGGGTCTCCGCTGGCCGGCCCTCCTTCACCCTCACCTCATTCATCTCTAGTCACTCTCCCCTCAGGGGCACCCCAGACAGTCCTGGGCCACTAGGGCCAGGCCCCACCCCCTCTTGGGTACCTGGCTGTTCCCACTACAAAAGCCATAAAGATGAGGATGGCCAGTGTCCCACAACACTGCTGGTCCTTGCGCCCCTCCCAGAGTGCTTTATAAACATAGATTCTCAGGACCCACCCAGACCCCCCGGATGGAAGTGTCAGGGCCGGAGGCCAGGAGTCTGTGCTCTTAATAATTCCCCAGGTGATGCCTGTGGCCAGGCAACCTTGGGAGGATCTGGAACAGCAGTGGCCGCCTCCCTGGGCACAGGAATGAACAGGGAGAGGTCTCTCTGAAGCTGCCTCTTGGATCCCAGGCCCACCCTCTCCTCCCACCCAAGATGAGACTTAAATGTAGTCACGTGGTTTTGGAGGAAGAATGAACCACACCCCCTCGTGGACCCTGGTTTCCACCTTAAGCAGCAGTAGCAGGAAAAGCATTCACTGAGCACCTACTGTGTGCCAGGTGCTGTGCCAACCACATTGGAGCCTGGTGGCCCCCATTTATCCCCCTCAGAAGCTGGTAAGGGGCTCGACTGTTAGCGGGGAGATCCAGGTATCAGAGCTGAGTCACTTACCTGGTGTTCCCACTGGTGATGGCCTGGCCAGGACCCACCCCATCTGCCTGACCCCAAAGCTGGAGATGCAGAGTCTGGGAGACACACCCTGGCCCCAGGGAGTGGGGTCCAGCCCTGGGAGACTGGAACAGGGAGACACAAAGAGCCACACAGGGAGCCAGTGGTGTTTCTTTACAATAAGCAGTTTTTGTCCCATTTACTTGTTTGTAAAATCATTTGAAAAAGGAGAAGTCCCTTCTGGCAGATCAGCACTGTGCTAGGGCCCCCCAGGGTCCCTGTGCCGGAGGACGCAGTACAACAGCGCCCCCTGCCACCGGCCTCCGGGCTCCCCTGGGCTCTCTCTCCCAGGAAGGCTCAGAGCAGCTTCGGGTCTGTCCTGTCCACAGAGGCCTGTGTGGGGCGGGGCAGGGCAGGGCAGGGCCGGGCGGGAATCAGCCCTGGCAGCAGTCCCAGAGTCTGAACAGGGTGCAGTGTCCCGGGTCAAAGGCCCTGCCAGCCAGATGTTGCATGTGTCTGCCTGGGAGCGGGCTGAGACCCAGAGGCTGTGCACAGGTGTTAGATGCAGTTAGAAAGGGAAAGGAGCCGGGCGCTGAGGGCAGGACAGACATCCTCAGGGCAGGGCAGCCTCCTCCGTGGGGCAGGCCTGTCACCCAGCACCCACCTCCGCCTGCATGATAGGGGAGCATGAAAAGGGGAGTCCCACTAAGGCTTGGGGCTGGGAGTGGGGTGGCCTGGCCAAAGGCTGCAGACCCCACGTGACCCCGTCAAGGCTCCCCAGCCTGTGGTGCCAGGAGGGAGGCTCTGCTGTCGTGGGATTTCCCCCAGGATCAGGGATTGAGTTGTAGGGCAGGGAGGTGGCGGGCCCCACACCAGGTGTGCAGGCTGCTGTCAGGGAAACAGCAGAACGGAAGATCTGCACATATGCACCAGCCCTAACACACGCAGCTCACACGCACACTCAAACACATAGACATGCAAAGCACAACACACATACACAAGTGTACACACAGCAACACATCCACATAATGTGCACTCACCCACACATGCACATCAGCGCACACTCTCCACACACAAGCACATATACACACATATACATGTGTTTGCACACACACACATAACTTCAACAGCCAAGGCCAGCTCTAGGCTCTATTTTCTGCCTCTCATTGCACTGGCTTCCTTACGTGTGTGGTTTGTACTTGAACTGAAAGGACAGTCACACACAGAGGTCTCCTACCCGTTTCTCTGCAGAGCGTTCATGTCAGGTGCTTCCAGGGACCTGACATTCTTTGTGGTGCTCAGAGCCCTGGTTACCTCCTGATGCTGGTGCTGGCAAGAGAGCGGGTGGGGCTGCATGCTCAAGGGCACCCCAAGGTCACAGGAAGGAGGGGCAGTGAGAAGCAGGGGCGCTGGGCATTGTGAGGAGCTGTCAGGAGCCAGGGAGCACTTTGCCTTTACCCACCAGGAACCAGAAATCGATTAAAAAAAAAAGTGTCTCAAAAGCACAGGTTTCCAAAGCCAGTGCCTGTTCAGACAGAGCCCTGCTGGCATTGAGGGTGGACTTGCAGGCTGGGTCGGGCTAGGAGACCAATCCTACCTGGAGGACCAGGTGGGGGAGGAACCCAGTTCCACCCGGGACATGTGTGCAGGAACGCTGAGGCTCTGTGATGGCCTGGCCATGGCTTGCAGATGGCGCTGGAAGGGAGGGCAGTTCTTGGAGAGGCTGGAGGCCGATTTCTTCTGACACTGATCACCACCGATGTTGGGGTCACCGTGCAGGTCCGTGTGGAGGGCCCACGCCCCAGCTCGCTCGCACGGACCTGCAGGGGCTGCTGCTCCTTGGCTGTTTCCTGTGAAAATCCAAGTTCAACGCGGAGTCTGAGGACACGTGGCCTCCGAGGGGCGGCCTGCCTGCGATGCCCAGCTGTCTCCTGAGTCCGCCTCGCTCTCTGACTGCCAGTGCCCGAGGCTGCAGGGCCTCCTGTGTCCTGGGATGGGAGCCCTCGCCCCGCAGGCTGCACTGGTGCCCGGGGTGGCTGGAGCACATGAGCACACACGGGGCGGCTTCCCATGGCCCCTCTGAGTTCAGGTTTATTAGGGAGACCTCCCCGGGGAGCCAATAGAATCACACGCAGCTCACACACCGAGAGGGGAACCTTCCTTAGAAGCGATCATCAGGCACAGACTCCCAGCCACTGGAGAGTCTGTGGGTGGAGAGAGAAGCTGGTGGGGGTAGCACTGAAGGCAGCCGCACCCGTCTGGGGAGAAGTAGGGCTCTGAGCATTGTCCTCACTGCAGCCAGGCTCCAGCATGGGGAGGTCGGACCCCGAGTCCTTATGGCCCACCAGGAGCGGAGGCCCCACTCATATCGGTGTCCGGATGGAGTCCTTATGCAGGTGCCCAGGCTGTGGTTCTGTGTGGTGCCTCACACGCCAATCCCTCGGTCTTGACACAGTACTTGACATGCCTGCCCTGGCGAACAGTGACGCCACAGGAGACGGTCAGAAGCGCCCCAAAGCCCACTCTGCTCCTGTTGTAAACACTGGTTCTTGGCCCCCCACGCCTGAGTCAGGGCAGGGCTTCTATCACAGCCGAACTTTCTTTAAAAAAAAAAAATACAACTTATTCTGTTATATTTCAGTCTTCATAAATTAATAAGGGGAATGACAATTATCAACTTACTGGGGCTTCTCCATTTCACTCCCTAATACTCCTCACCTCAACTCAACAGATGCTCCACTGCTCTCATCAGGTGTACCATTTAATAACGCGGATTTTGTAATAAAAGGAAACACGATAATTTCAGAAGAAACATCCAAAGTGCTTTATTCAAAGTACTGTCCACCACTAGCTACACATTTCCCCCATCTTTCAGGTAATTTGTGGATACCGTCCCATTAGAACTTTTCTTGTTTTGAGGCAAACCATTCAGAGACCCAATTTTGCACTCTTCATACATTTGAAGTGCTGCTCAGGAAGTGCGTGTGCCATCGATCAGTACCTGTCATGGTACCTGTAATTATGCCCCAGTACCTGTTACTTAAAGGCCCAGCCTAAGATGCCAACTATGATTGCACAGGTGAGGGTCACAGGGAGGATTGAAGTGATGGGTGTGTTGGTTGTGGCCTTGGGCGGGACTGTGGCTGTGGCAGTGGTTGGTGCAGCTGTAACGGAAACATGAGAGTGACAACCGTGCAGAACCCAGTTCCATGGAGATGCCCCTCAGCCCCTGCTGTCCCAGGTCATCCTATTGTGCAGCTTCTACCCTCCACGTGTGGCAGCCACAGTGCCAGAGCCTGGGGTTGGAGCAAAGAGAGGAGATGGGCCGAAACTGGTTTGGCTCAGTGGATAGAGCATCGGCCTGCGGACTGAAATGTCCCAGGTTCGATTCCGGTCAAGGGCATGTACCTGGGTTGCGGGCACATCCACAATAGAGATGTGCAGGAGGCAGCTGATCGATGTTTCTCTCTCATCGATGTTTCTAACTCTCTCTATCTCTCTCCCTTCCTCTCTGTAAAAAATCAATAAAATATATTTAAAAAAAAAAAAAAGAGAGGAGATGGGCCCCGGCCCCTTGGGGCTCACACAGCTAACGGGGGAGCAAGGGTTACAACAGTCACTCCTGCTGGGACTGAAGAGGAGGTGACACCTGAGGGAGGTGGCAGAGAATCCTCGCAGGGCTGATGTGAGGTATAGTTAAAGGATTTCCAGAAGTAGACCAGGTTAGATGAAGACACGTGATGCTGAGAAGAGGGAACAGGACAAGGATAAGGCCTGGAAACAGAACAATGCCCGCAGGTTTGCAGTCAGCAAGAATCCCCGGTGAGTGAGTGGTCCAAGGTCATGTGCAGGCAAAGACGTGAGGAAGCGAGAAACCCAAGGAGGGATCGCAGAACATACCTATGGCCCTTATTCTCCCAAAATCCATCACCGTGGTGAATGGGTCACTTTCTCCAACCACACACAACACACAGACACACACACACACACAGTGTGAATGTCATTTCAAGGGAACTACAAGTTCATTTCCTCTGTAGAGTTACCTTGTGTGCTCAGGGGACACAGAACTTGTTGAAGCCACTTCCTACAGTCTCCAGCTGAGGTCCTAACAAGGAGATCGGACATAGCTCTGTCACTCGCCAATGTTTGCTTTAACAGAATGCCTTCACCGTGCAGCACTGTCCAGTGTCTGTTCTTTGTGTCAAAGCGGAGAGATATCTGTCCATCCAGTCCAAACTCGCAGGATGCAGCGGTGAGTCCTTTGGATTCCTGCTCACACATCATGCTGCCCTGCAGGGAGAGAGCACCTGTCCCAGCACCAAGGGAAAGAGGTCAGCCTTGGGTCTTGACAGCCTTTGTCCCCACTGGTGTCCAGCCCTCTGCTCTCCTGGTCCTGCTTGTCCTCTGTGTCCTACACTGACTCCGGAGGCTCTTGGGTGGGATGGACTTCCCATATTTACATAAACACAACTGATTCCTAACCCTAAACCTCTGTTCTGCCTCTACCCTGGGTTTTGTAATCTTACCGCTGGTTGCAGGAATCTCTGCTCTAATGTCCAGCAGGGTCTTCTTGAGCTCCTCCACCACGTACTGCAGAGCGTCTCTCTGTTCACTCCAGGGCTGTGTGGCATTCATCTCCAGAACACTGATGAGTCTGACCTTGTGGCCACCACAGGTATAATGAAGAAACGTGTTCCCATTGACCTGGCCTTGAATTTCACACCACGGTTGTCCATTAGGAGTGACTGTGAATGTGTAGCCCAGAGAGGGAGCACCTGTGAGGGAGGAACGCAGGGGTGGGAATAAAGGTAACTAAGTGCCCCTCCCCATCTGGACAGCAAGCGACCCCTTGATGGCCGGGCGGCCCTTGTCCTGTTGGCGTGCAGATGGCAGGGGCTCCGGCTACCACTTTGCAGGAGCCTTTAGTGAGGCGGGTGGGTGGGGCGTGCTGCTGTGGCTCGGGATGGAGGAGGGGGCTTTGTCCTCTTTCCCATCTTCCCCCCTACCCCTCTGCCCGGCCCCTTCGCCCAGGACAAGTCACAGGCTCATTTCCGTCCCTCTCACCTGGACAGAGGCAGCCAGGTGTGCAGACGCCCAGAGACTGAAAGGCGCCCCGAAGAGATGATCTCCAAGGAGTTCGGTGGGTCTGTGCCCCACCCAGCGGGAAGGTTCCCCACCCCATAGTGGACTCCCCGCCCATTCCATCCCTCAGGTTCCCTTGCTCCGATTCCATTCCCCAACTCACAGCGGGAGCAGCGGGTTCCCAAAGCAGAAGCAGGAGCAACAAGACGGGGCTGACACCTTCACACCCAGACCGCTCCATCTCGACCCTCAGAGCAGTGCTCCCAGCCAGGACCCTGGTTGCATCACCAGCAGAGAGTCCTCCAAGTCTCCAAAGTTCTGTGCAAGTGCCGCCCAGGCATCTCCTTTGTATTTGCAACTGGCCCCGCCTGCACAGGGACAGACCGCCACGTGAGTAGATTTTCCAGCCGGAAGCTGGGACAAATGCCAAGGTTTCAGGCAAGCTGTGGTTTCTCACTCAGGCCAGGGTGATTGTGACCACATTCCAGCACAATGCACCCCCACAGTCCCAGTGACCGGCACCCCCCCCCCCCCCCAATGACTTACCCCAGCTAAGCAGCCCTGCTCTGATCCTGCCTGCTCTGTCCCTTCCAGCCTGTTTGGTCTTTTTTCCCCTTTTTGTGTTGGAAGGGTAGAGGGGTGGTGGGGTGGAGGGAGGGGGTGGGAGTGCAGGGTGAGGGGTAGAGACAGGAAGGGAATTTATTCAGTGAAAACACCTCAATGGTGTCAGCATTGCTGCCATCCCTGGGTTAAGGCCCCTTCACTCCCGGGACTGTAATTCTTGTAATATTTCACCCCCCTCCCTGACTCCCACCCCCACCCAGTGGGCCTTACACCACCCCCGGCTCTCCACCCCATGGCCTGTCACCCTATCTTAAAGGGCACACACTCCAGGGATAAACTAAACCCATCATGGGGAGGCAGGGCACGGGGACTGCAGCTGATAACACTGTATTGTGAACTGAGAGTTATTAGGAGGCACATCTGACACTTCTCACAAGGAAAACATTGCAACTGTGGGTGGTGATAGATGTCAACTAGACTTACTCTGGTGATCTTTTCACAATAAACACAAATATAAAATCATTGTGTTGGACATTTGAAACGAATACAATGTTATATGTCCATTATCTATACCAGTGATGGCAAACCTATGACCCGCGTGTCAGAGGTGACACGTGAACTCATTTTTTTGGTTGATTTTTCTTTGTTAAATGGCATTTAAATATATAAAATAAATATTAAAAATATATATCTTTGTTTTACTATGGTTGCAAATATCAAAAAAATGTCTATATGTGACACGGCACCAGAGTTAAGTTAGGGTTTTTCAAAATGCAGGCACGCCGAGCTCATAAGGTTCGCCATCACTGATCTATACTAATAAAAGGGTAATATGCTAATTAGACTGGACATCTTCTGGACAAAGCCATGGAGGCGGGGCCTAGGCAGAGGCGGTTAGGGGCAATCAGGCAGGCAGGAGAGAGCAGTTAGGGGGATGGGGCTGGCAGGCAGAGGCGGTTAGGGGCAATCAGGCAGGCAGGGGAGAGCAGTTAGGGGTTTGGGGCTGGCAGGCAGAGGCGGTTAGGGGCAATCAGGCCAGCAGGGGAGAGCAGTTAGGGGGATGGGGCTGGCAGGCAGAGGCGGTTAGGGGCAATCAGGCAGGCAGGGGAGAGCAGTTAGGGGGATGGGGCTGGCAGGCAGAGGCGGTTAGGGGCAATCAGGCCAGCAGGAGAGAGCAGTTAGGGGGATGGGGCTGGCAGGCAGAGGCGGTTAGGGGCAATCAGGCAGGCAGGGGAGAGCAGTTAGGGGGATGGGGCTGGCAGGCAGAGGCGGTTAGGGGCAATCAGGCAGGCAGGGGAGAGCAGTTAGGGGGATGGGGCTGGCAGGCAGAGGCGGTTAGGGGCAATCAGGCAGGCAGGGCAGAGCAGTTAGGGGTTTGGGGCTGGCAGGCAGAGGCGGTTAGGGGCAATCAGGCCAGCAGGGGAGAGCAGTTAGGGGGATGGGGCTGGCAGGCAGAGGCGGTTAGGGGCAATCAGGCAGGCAGGGGAGAGCAGTTAGGGGGATGGGGCTGGCAGGCAGAGGCGGTTAGGGGTAAGCAGACAGGCAGGAGAGAGCAGTTAGGGGGATGGGGCTGGCAGGCAGAGGCGGTTAGGGGCAATCAGGCAGGCAGGGGAGAGCAGTTAGGGGGATCATGCTGGCAGGAGAGATCAGTTAAGGGTATCTGGCAGGCAGGCAGAGTGGTTAGGGGAGATCAGGTAGGCTGGCAGGTGAGCGGTTAGTAGCCAGGGAGCACTTTGCCTTTGACCCACCAGGAGCCAGAAATCCATTTAAAAAATAAAAAGTGTCTCAAAAGCACAGGTTTCCAAAGTCAGTCAAAGTCGGTGCCTCTTCAGACAGAGCTCTGCTGGCATTGAGGGTGGACTTGAAGGCTGCGTTGGGCTGGGAGAGCAATCCGACCTGGAGGACCAGGTCGGGGAGGAACCCAGTTCCACCCGGGGCATGTGTGCAGGAACGCTGAGGCTCTGTGATGGCCTGGCCATGGCTTGCAGATGGCGCTGGAAGGAGGGCAGTTCTTGGAGGGGCTGGAGGCCGATTTCTTCTGACACTGATCACCACCGATGTTGGGGTCACCGTGCAGGTCCGTGTGGAGGGCCCACGCCCGGGCTCCCTCGCAGGGACCTGCAGGGGCTGCTGCTCCTTGGCTGTTTCCTGTGAAAATCCAAGTTCAACGCGGAGTCTGAGGACACGTGGCCTCCGAGGGGCGGCCTGCCTGCGATGCCCAGCTGTCTCCTGAGTCTGCCGCACTCTCTGACTGCCAGTGCCCGAGGCTGCAGGGCCTCCTGTGTCCTGGGATGGGCAGCCCTCGCCCGCAGGCTGCACTGGTGCCCGGGGTGGCTGGAGCACATGAGCACACACTGGGCGGCTTCCCATGGCCCCTCTGAGTCCCAGATGCCAGGTTTATTAGGGGAGACCTCCCCGGGAGCCAATAGAATCACACACAGCTCACATACTGAGAAGGGGAGCCTTCCTTAGAAGCGATCATCAGGCACAGACTCCCAGCCACTGGAGGGTCTGTGGGTGGAGAGAGAAGCGGCGGGGGTCGCACCGCAGGCGACCGCACCCCTCTGGGGGGAACTCTGGCAAAGCTCTGAGCATTGCCTGTGCTGCAACCAGGCTCCAGCATGGGGAGGTCGGACCCCGAGTCCTTATGGCCCACCGGGAGCGGAGGCCCCACTCATCTGTGTCCGGATGGAGTCCTTATGCAGGTGCCCAGGCTGTGGTTCTGTGTGGTGCCTCACACGCCACTCCCTCGGTCTTGACACAGTACTTGACATGCCTGCCCTGGCGAACAGTGACTCCACATGAGACGATCAGAAGCGCCCAAAGCCCACTCTGCTCCTGTTGTAAACACTGGTTCTTGGCCAGCCATGCCTGAGTCAGGGCAGGGCTTATATCACAGTCGAACTTTCTTTCAAAAAAAAATACAACTTATTCTGTTGTATTTCTATATTTCAGTCTTCATAAGTTAATAAGGGGAATGACGACTATCTACCTAACAGGGCTTCTCCATTTCACTCCCTAATACTCCTCACCTCAACACAACAGATGCTCCCCTGCTCTTGTCGGGTGTACCATTTAATAATGCGGATTTTGTAATCAAAGGAAACACAATAATTTCAGAAGAAACATCAAAAGTGCTTTATTCAAAGTACTGTCCATCGCAAGCTACACATTTCCCCCATCTTTCAGGTAATTTGTGGATACCGTCCCAATAGAACTTTCCTTGTTTTGAGGCAAACCATTCAGAGACCCAATTTTGCACTTCTTCATACGTTTTGAAGTGCTGCTCAGGAAGTGCGTGTGCCATCGATCAGTACCTGTCATGGTACCTGTAATTATGCCCCAGTACCTGTTACTTAAGGGCCCAGCCTAAGAGGCCAACTATTATTGCGCAGGTGAGGATCACAGGCAGGACCGAAGGGATGGGCGTGTTGGTTGTGGCCTTTGGCGGGACTGTGGCTGTGGCAGTGGTTGGTGCAGCTGTAATGGAAACATGAGAGTGAGAACCGTGCAGAACCCAGTTCCATGGAGATGCCCCTCAGCCCCTGCTGTCCCAGGCCATTCTATTGTGCAGCTTCTACCCTCCACGTGTGGCAGCCACAGTGCCAGAGGCTGGGGTTGGAGCAAAGAGAGGAGATGGGCCCCGGCCCCTTGGGGCTCATACAGCTAACGGGGGAAGCAAGGGTTACAACAATCACTCCTGCTGGGACAGAAGAGGAGGTGACACCTGAGGGAGGTGGCAGAGAATCCTCCTAGGGCTGATGTGAGGTGGTGTTAAAGGATTTCCAGAAATAGACCAGGTGAGATGAAGACACATGATGCTGAGAAGAGGGAACAGGACAAGGAAAAGGTCTGCAAACAGAACAGTGCCCGCAGGTTTGCAGTCAGCAAGAAACCCCGGCGAGTGAGTGGTCCAAGGTTATGTGCAGGCAGAGACGTGAGGAAGTGAGAAACCCAAGGAGGGATCGCAGAACATTCCTATGGCCCTTATTCTCCAAAATTTCCTCACCATGGTGGATGGGTCACTTTCTCCAACCACACACAACACACAGACACACACACAGTGTGAATGTCATTTCAAGGGACCTACAACTTCATTCCCTCTGTAGAATTACCTTGTGTGCTCAGGGGACACAGAACTTGTTGAAGCCACTTCCTACAGTCTCCAGTTGAGGTCCTAACAAGGAGATCGGTCATAGCTCTGTCACTCGCCAATGTTTGCTTTAACAGAATGCCTTCACCGTGCAGCACTGTCCAGTGTCCGTTCTTTGTGTCAAAGCGGAGAGATTTCTGTCCATCCAGTCCGAACTCCCAGGATGCAGTGGTGAGTCCATTGGAGTCCTGCTCACACATCATGCTGCCCTGCAGGGAGAGAGGACCTGTCCCAGCACCATGGAAAGAGGTCAGCCTTGGGTCTTGACACAGCCTTTGTCCCCACCTGGTGTCCAGCCCTCTGCTCCCCTCTGCTCTCCTGGTCATGCTCTGTCCTCTGTGTCCTACACTGACTCCCGAGTCTCTTGGGTGGGATGGACTTCCCACATTTGCATAAACACAATTGATCCCTCACCCTACACCTCTGTTCTGCCTCCACCCTGGTTTTGTAAACGTACCGCTGGTTGCAGGAATCTCTGCTCTAATGTCCAGCAGGGTCTTCTTGAGCTCCTCCACCACGTACTGCAGAGCGTCTCTCTGTTCACTCCAGGCCGGTGTGGCATTCATCTCCAGGACACTGATGAGTCTGACCCTGTCGCCACCACAGGTATAATGAAGAAATGTGTTCCCATTGACCTGGCCTTGAATTTCACACCACGGTTGTCCATTAGGAATGACTGTGAATGTGTAGCCCAGAGAGGGAACACCTGTGAGGGAGGAACGCAGGGATTGGAATAAAGGTAAATAAGCGCCCCTCCCCATTCTGGACAGCAAGTGAACCCCCTGATGGCCGGGCGGTCCTTGTCCTGTTCGCGTGCAGATGGCAGGGGCTCGGCTCCCACTTTGCAGAGGCCTTTAGTGAGGCGGGTGGGTTGGGCGTGCTGTCGCGGCTTGGGGTGGAAGAGGGGGCTTCGTCCTTTCTCCCATCTTCCTCCCGGTCCCTTCGCCCAGGACTATTTGTGGCAAGTCACAGGCTCATTTCCGTCCCTCTTACCTGGAAAGAGGCGGCCAGCTAAGCTGACACCCTGAGAATGAAAGGCGCCTACAGAGGTGATCCCCGAGGGGTCTGTGCCCACCCCTATTGTGGGCTCCCTGCCATCAGCTTTCCTGTCCTGATTACATTCCCCAACTCACAGTGTGAATCGGCAGGTTCCCAAAGCAGAAGCATGAGCAACAAGACCGGGCTGACACCTTCAAACCCAGACCCCTCCATCTCCACCCTCAGAAAAAGTGCGTATCCAGAAGGGAAGTTCCAGCACTGCTACAAGGTGCTGGGACAAGACTTGTGAGGACCTTAGGGACGGAATATCCCAGCTGGTGCAGCCTCGTGCTAGTCCTCACTGGCCGGGCCTGCCTGGGCCCCGGCCTTGCCTTGCAACCGGTTCCGGTTCAAGTTTGACCAGACCCCGCCCTGCCTTTAGCCTGTTCCGGGCCAAGTTTGACCACCACCCCGCCCTGCCTTGCGCCCTGCCTCCCCGCATCCGCTTATCCTTCCTGCCACTGGTCTGGCCCTCGGGGATCACCTCCGTGATCTACCCTTGGCCCCACTCTCGCCCCCCCCCCCCCGGCATATTTGGCCTGTTTCCCCCCGTTTTTGAGGTGGAGGGTGGCGGGGGTGGGAGTGCAGGGTGAGGGGTAGAGACAGGAAGGGAATTTATTCAGTGAAAACACCTCAATAGTGTCACAGCATTGCTGCCATCCCTCGGTTAAGGCCCCCTCACTCCCGGGGCTGTAATTCTTGTAATATTTCACCCCCCCTCCCTGACTCCCACCCCCACCCAGTGGGCCTTACACCACCCCCGGCTCTCCACCCCATGGCCTGTCACCCTATCTTAAAGGGCACACACTCCAGGGATAAACTAAACCCGTCATGGGGAGGCAGGGCACGGGGACTGCGGCTGATAACACTGTATTGTGAGAACTGAGAGTTATTAGGAGGCACATCTGACACTTCATTATGTTACACATTTGAAACGAATATAATGTTGTGTTCATTATCCTATCTAATAAAGGCCCAACAACCATAACTCGGAACCCCAGACCAGGACCAGTCACTATGATGCGCACTGATCACCAGGGGCCAGATGCTCAATGCAGGAGAAGGGGGAGGGGGGCATGCTATGGCCCAGGGATCCCAGGAACCAGAAGCCCAGAGCTTGCTTTCCAATAAATAAAAAAAGAAATGAAAAAAAAAAAAAGCAGCTGACACGGCCACCTGGGAAGAACAGCTCCAGGACGGAAAGACCTCCCCAGGCCCAGCCCAGCTCACAGTGCAGGAAGCCACCCATTGTTTTCACTAGCAGAGAAGTGCACACAAGGATCCCGGACGCTGGTGAACCTTGAACCCATGGCAAGAGCCAGAGTTAAGCACCGATTGTCTAGTCCAGACAATGGGGACTCAAGCTATTTTCTGATCAAATAAATAGTCTCAGAGTAAATCCTCCTAATATTTACTGACCTTTAAGATAGTCTGTCTGTTACCACAATTACCTGCCTAAGAGCTAGATGTGTATCCAAAGTTGAATAAAAAGGCTGGCGAGGCCTGGGCACCAGTGGAAGTCCTTCCCCTTGAGTTGGGCTTGTCATCCTGGACCCCCAATATTTCCAAATTAATCTCTTGTCTCGTCTCTTTCATTTGTGTGTGGCCCCTCCTCCAGATCCTGAACCTGAACCACACAGGGACATGGGAGAACATACACATCTAGCACCTCAACATAGGACATCTGGAGGAGTAGACTTCACCTAGAGCGAAAAAACAAAGTTTCACCGTATAGATGGGGAAGAATTCACCATAATGGTGGGAGATATTTCACCACAGCAAAGCCCATGATCAGCTGCAGAATTCATGATCTGTAAGTAGGGTGGGTACGTGTTTCTATTTAGCCAGGCCAGTGGTTGGCAAACCGCGGCTCGTGAGCCACATGTGGCTCTTTGGCCCCTTGAGTGTGGCTCTTCCACAAAATACCACGTGCAGGTGCGCATATACAGTGCGACTGAAATTTCGTAGCCAGTGCGCAGAAGTCGATTTTTGGCCTGGGCCAGTCATTGTCATGATTTAATTTTATGGATATTGTAAGATAAATTGTAAGGAATTTAATTTTATCCATAACTAATATCGTTATTAAGTATGATATCAAGTTTTATTCAACGTACCTATAATTTAACTAAGACTTAAAACTTTAAGTAAAGTTTATTAATTTTAGGGAATGTTGTGGAGTGAAAGATGTAGTGTTGAGGATTGAGAAAGGTATGTTGAGATGGTTTGGACATACAGAGAGGATGAACGAAAGGAGATAGACGAAACAAGTATACAAGACAAGTGTGGATGGGAGAGTTGGAAGGGGTCGACCTCAGCAAATGTACCTCAATCAGATTGAGGACGTTTTTAGCAAAAGCCAGCTTAGGAGTGCCCTGATTAAGTTAATAACAATGTACCTACCGATATAGTTTAAGTTTAAAAAATTTGGCTCTCAAAAGAAATTTCAATCATTGTACTGTTGATATTTGGCTCTGCTGACTAATGAGTTTGCCGACCACTGAGCCAGGCTAATGGGGCAGAATTCGTCAAAAGGAGAAAAACTTTATTGTAGATTTTTGATTTGCATGCTTAAGGTATTAAAGTTTCAGAAGGTATTCCCTTACAGTTTTTGCATGTTATTATAGAACACTAGAGGCCTGGTGCACAAAAATTTGTGCACTCGGGAGGGAGGGGGCATCCCTCAGCCCGGCCTGTGCCCTCTCGCAGTCTGGGACCCCTCGGGAGATAACGACCTGCTGGCTTAGGCCTGCTCCCGGGTGGCAGAGGGCAGGCCCAATCCGTAGGTGCAGCCCCTGGTCGGGCTCAGAGCAGGGCTGATTGGGGAGTTAGGGTGCCGCCCGCTGTCATGCACAGAGCAGGGCGGATTTGGGAGGTTTCGATGCCACACTCAGGGTAGGGCCGATTGGGGGGTTGGGGCACCGCCCCCTGTCACACTCAAGGCAGGGTTGATGGGGAGGTTGCGGCGCCACCCCCTGTCACGCACAGAGCAGGGCCAATCAGGGGGTTGGCGCGCTGCCCCCTGTTACACACAGAGCAGGGCCCATCAGGGGGTTGGGGAGCTCCCCCCTGTCACTCACAGAGTAGGGCTGATAGGGGAGTTGGGGCACCGCCCCCTGTCACACACAGAGCAGGGCTGATCAGGGGGTTGGGGCACTGCCCCCTGTCATGCACAGAGCAGGGCCGATCAGGGGGTTGGGGTTTTGTACCCTGTCACGCACAGAGCAGGGCCCATCAGGGGTTTGGGGAGCTCCCCCCTGTCACTCACAGAGTAGGGCTGATAGGGGAGTTGGGGCACCACCCCCTGTCACACACAGAGCAGGGCGGATCAGGGGGTTGGGGCGCCTTCCCCTGTCACACTGATCCCGGTGCCGGGAGGCCTCGTGGCTCTGCTGATCCTGGTGCTGGGAGGCATATTACCATTTTACTATATAGGATAGAGGCCTGGTGCACGGGTGGGGGCTGGCTGGTTTGCCCTGAAGGGTGTCCTGGATCAGAGTGGGGGTCCCGCTTGGGTGCCTGGCCAGCCTGGGTGAGGGGCTGATGGCTGTTTGCAGCTGGTCACTCCCCCTTCAGGGTGGGGGTCCCCACTGGGGTGCCTGGCCAGTCTGGGTGAGGGGCTGAGGGCTGTTTTCAGGCTGGCGGGTGACTGAAGCTCCCAACCGCTCCTTTTTTTCTTTTTTGTTTTTAATTCTGGGCCAGCTTTAGCTCTGAGGCTTGGCTCCAGCTCTTAGGCCTCGGCTGCTGAAAGCAGGTATCTGGTTTGTTTGGGTTCTATAATTGAAACACTGTTTCAACTCCAGCTCTGAGATCCCCGCTGGCTGAAAGCAGGTTTCTGGGGTTTTGTTTTCCAAAGCCTTTGGCAACGTAAGACTTTAGAACACTGCTGAATTAAATAATAAAAATGATTAGATAGCTAGGTATTTTAAAAGGACAAAAATACTGAAATATTAACCCGAGTTTACCTTATTAAAAAAAAAAAATCTAGAGGATAGAATTGAATCTATTAATTAAATATGTCTTATATTTTTTGAAATTTATTCTGAAAAATATAAAGGTTTCACTAATCACAAAATGCTTGACTTGCCAGCTCTAAAAGTTTAAGAATTTAAGTTAAATTGGGAGAAATTATATAGTTGTGGTAACTAACTGCCCAAAGTATAGAAATTTATTTTTAGAAAATAATTTTTGTGTTTTCGCTGAAATAATTAGGAGTTCAAAATATGTTGCTCATTGGTCTAATGAAAAAGGATTGATTCTATAATCCAAATGGAATTTTTAATACAAAAACCAGTTTAAATTTAATTGATGTCCTTTAAGATCCCAGGGATGATTTTTGGAAAACTCCAAGGGCCCAGAGTGATCCAAAAAAGAATTTTTTCTCTCTTCTTAAAAGAAACATTTTAAATTTAGCCAATCTAATATACTTGAAATCACATGGAAAGCTTTAATCAAATAAAAATTAATAACTATATTTTACTTATATACATATAAAGTAACAATATATTTCTTAAATACAGCCAGATTTTTCAGCAGCAGAAATTTAAAAGACAAGCCTCTGGCCACCTGCATTTTAAATAGTAGGCTGGAGGTGAGGCAGCGTTTGTGCCTGTGAATCAGACATGTATATATAAGTTTACTAAATTGACTTGCTTTGCCTTTTTAATAAAGATACCTACTTTGATTACTTTATAAGTAAGCTTTTTAAATTATAATCAAGGTTGCATATAATTTCAGCTAAATGAAAAGCCAATATTTTTATAAACCATTACATTTTAATAAAGCCCTCTGAAAGTTACTGGGACTACCCATGATCCCTCTGTATATGCAAATAAGCCTAAAGGGGATACTCTTTAAAAATATAATTCTGAAAAACACAGTTATGGAGAACCAAGATGGCGGCATAGGTTAACGCCGGAGTTTGCTGCCTTGAACAACTACTTCAAAAGCCTTTTATTCCCAAAAACAATACAACGGTTGGCTAAACACACACAAAGTTACCTGGGATACATTAATCAACTTGCCCCGTTGCTCTAGCTACTAATATCAACTTGCCCCGTTTCCCTAGCTAATAATATCAACTTGCCCCATTGCCCCAACTACTAATATAAACTTGCCCCGTACCCTAGACTACTCTTGACCACAGTTGGTTCCATTTCCCCAGTACAAGAGGGGCTTAACTGTAACATCTTCACTAGCAGAGAAGTGCAAACAAGGATCCCGGAACTCTGGTGACCCTTGAACCCATGGCAAGGGCCTGAGTTATGCTCCGATTGTCTAGTCCAGACAATGGGGGCTCAGGCTATTTCCTGATCAAATAGTCTCAGAGTAAATCCTTCTGATATTTACTGACCTTTAAGGTAGTCTGCCTGCTACCGCAATTGCCTGCCTAAGGACTTTATGTGTAACCAAAGTTGAATAAAAGGCTGGCGAGGCCTGGGCACCAGTGGATGTCCTTCCCCTTGAGTTGGGCTTGCCTGCCTGCCCCTCCAATATTTCCAAATTAATATCTCTTGTCTCTTGCCCTGACCGGTTTGGCTCAGTGGATAGAGCATCAGCCTGTGGACTCAAGGGTCCCAGGTTCGATTCCGGTCAAGGGCATGTACCTTGGTTGCGGGCACATCCCCAGTGGGGAGTGTGCAGGAGGCAGCTGATCGATGTTTCTCTCTCATCGATGTTTCTAACTCTCTATCCCTCTCCCTTCCTCTCTGTAAAAAATCAATAAAATATATTTAAAAAAAAATCTCTTCATTTGTAATACCTTAACTAATAAAAAAAAAATATCTCTTGTCTCGTCTCTTTCATTTGTGTGTGGCCCCTCCTCCAGATCCTGAACCTGAACCACACAGGGACATGGGAGAATACACATTTAGTGACTCAACAAGGGACATTTGGAGGAGACTTCGCCTAGAGCAGTGGTGGGCAAACAGCAGCTGGGCAAACCACAGCTCGAGCGCCACATGCGGCTCTTTGGTCCCTTGAGTGTGGCTCTTCCACAAAATACCGACTTCTGCGCATGGGCCAGGAAGTTTCAATAGCACTGTACGTGAGCGCCCCCACGTGGTAGTTTGTTTCCACTCCCCTCCGGAATCGAAACCTCTTGGGGATGAATGGTCCCAGCGATGGCCCAACACCCGCTCCGTGTCACTGTCACAGCCCTTCCCAGTCATCACAGCCCGTTCCTCAGCCGCAGTGCCCTGCCCCACCCCCTGCCCGTCCTCACCTGTCACCCCCTGAGGACCACCTGATGTTATCCTATCTGAAATGTGAGCAAGATCTCAAACGCCCCCTGTCAATAGTTCCCTTGCTCTGCCTGTCTTCCTCTAAAAACTTTGCATTTAAAAATATATATTTGATTGGTTTCAGAGAGGGAACAGAGATAGAAACATCAGTGATGATGGAGAATCATTGATTGGCTGCCTCCTGCACATTCCACACTGGGTAAGGAAACCTCTCCCTGCCCCTCTCCCTTCCCCCTCCCTAGTGGCAGCACCTCTGGGAGGGAAGGAGGAGGGGGGCGTGGCGGGGCGCTGGGGGCATGCAGCGGGTGGGTGGGGCGTGCTGTCGCGGCTCCTCCCATCTTCCTCCCGGTCCCTTCGCCCAGAACTATTTGTGACAAGTCACAGGCTCATTTCCGTCCCTCTCACCTGGAAAGAGGAAGCCAGCTAAGCTGACACCCCGAGACTGAACGGCGCCCGCAGAGATGATCGCCGAGGGGTCGGCGGGTCTGTGCCCCACCCGGCGGGAAGGTTCCCCACCCCCACATGGGCTCCCCGCACTCACCCAGGTTCATTCGCCCCGAGTCCATTTCCCAACTCACAGCGGGGAGCAGCGGTTCCCAAAGCAGAAGCACGAGCAACAAGGCCGGGCTGACACCTTCAGACCCAGACCGCTCCATCTCGACCCTCAGCAGCAGTGCAGGCGCCCAGGACAGAAAGTTACACGAACCGGCGAACGAAAAAAGGGGCGCCAGGGTAGGGGAGGGGGCGCAGCGAGGCCTGGTGGCGCACGCTAAGGCCCAGGGATCCCAGGAACCCGAAGCCCAGCGCTTGCTTTCCAATAAAAAAAAATAAATCGGAAAAAAAGAAAGCAGCCGACGCGGCCACCCTGGGAAGATCAGCTCCAGGAGGGAAAGGCCTCCCCAGGCCCAGCCCAGCTTGGCGGCCGCCGCGGGCTCCCAGGGACTCACCGGTGCCGGTGCCGGTGCCGGCAGCAAGCGCAGCCCCTCAGACTCCAAAGCGACCGGCCGCTGCTCCCCATCGGGCTCCCAGGCAGACGCAGCTCCCTCAGACGGCGACATTCAGGCCCCTCACTTCCAACTCTGCTCCCTTCCCCCTCTTACATAACACTGGCTTGGGGCCGCCTTCCTGCTTCCAGCCCGCTGCTTCCTGTACTATTGTGCTGGGGGTGGGGGTGGGGTGGGGGGGGGCTCGGCCTCTGGCCAATAGCGCCGCAGCACAGCCACAGGGCGGCAGCACCCAGCTACCGGCCTGGCCGGGCACTGACTTGGCTGCGGACTGGTACACTGTGCGTTTACATTTACAAGGAAGCGGGCAGCCCGCTCCTGCCGCTGCCTCACCTTTAGGCTAAGAAAGGCCCCTCCCTCCGGAATCGAAACCTCTTGGGGATGAATGGTCCCAGCGATGGCCCAACACCTGCTCCGTGTCACTGTCACAGCCCTTCCCAGTCATCACAGCCCGTTCCTCAGCCGCAGTGCCCTGCCCCACCCCCTGCCACTCCTCACCTGTCACCTCCTGAGGACCACCTGATGTTATCCTATCTGAAATGTGGGCAAGATCTCAAATGCCCCCTGTCAATAGCTCCCTTGCCCTGCCTGTCTTCCTCTAAAAACTTTGCATTTAAAAATATATATTTAGAAACAGAAACATCAATGATGACGGAGAATCATTGATTGGCTGCCTCCTGCACATTCCACACTGGGTAAGGAAACCTCTCCCTGCCCCTCTCCCTCACTCCTCCCCTGGCCAGCAGGCCCCCGGTGGCAGCAGGACACCGAGGGAAGGAGGCTGGGGGTGGGGGTGGGGGGTAGAGAGGAGATGGGGAACCATGGGGTAACGGGGCACCAAGGGCAGCCAGCATCTGGCGTCTGACATCTGTTCCTTCTGTACCCGCCTGGCGACCTTCACCTCCTCTCCCGACCCCGCAGGGACCTTCGGGCCCAGATTGGCCCCTGATTGCCCACCAGGCCTAGGGACCTCATTGTGCATGAATTTCGTGCACCGGGCCTCTAGTGTCTCAATAAAAATAGAAAAAGAAAGAAAACAAATGCAGGGGGATTGATAATGACACCAGAAATGTTGCACCAGCAGGACGCAGCTCACACCCATAGCTCCACGGGGTGTCCCTGGTGGCCTCCATAGTGCAAAGAATCCAGTCTACAGAAAGGAGGGGAGCACTGGCCTCCCTGTGGGTCCCACATCCTCTCACATTCACTCCAGCCTGAACCCACAGGCCAAATAGAACCACTTATACCTGGAAGGTCTTGTGAAATGGACAGTGATTCAGCGGCTGGGCTGGGCTGGGCTGGGCTGGGCTGGGCTGGGGGAGGAGCAGTGACTAGGGAGGCAGTGGCCTTGGTGAGACTGGGGAAGTGAGTGCCTGGACTGCGGGGTGCGACCCTCTGGCACAGCTGCTGGGAAGGCCCAGGGGGAGAGCAGGGGGGTGTCAGAGGGTTTGCCTGGGAAAGCGGTGTGAGCGGAGTTGGGGTATCCAGTCACCTGTGGGTCGTGACCCTCCGTGAACATCCCTGGTCCCCAGGACGACCCTGGGCTGGGGCCCTCTTCCCAGGGAGGGCGGGAGCTGTGGGGTGGGGGTTGGGCGTTGGCAGCATTTCCTGCTCCCGCCCCTTCGCCCAGCATCACTCTGTAGCCCAAGTCCCCTTTTCGTGTCCCTGCCCTCGCCTTGCCTGGTACACGGAGGGGAGCTGAACAGGGCGTGGCGGCACCCACCCTCGGGAGGTTCTGAACCCCCGTGGGCGCCTTGGTCCCGGTCTTTGTGCGCCCCCCGCGCCCCATTCCGCCGCCTCCCGCCCCGCAGGTTCCATTCTGGCTTCACCGCCGCGCTCCGCCCAGGGACAGTCCTGTCGTAGAAGCGGGTCCAGGAGGACCGGACCCAACTGGGTGCCCACAGTCCACGCCATGGGGACCTGGAGCCCGAGGGCGACGCAATGTGTCAAGGAGCCGCATCCACAGGGTCCAAGGAGGGAATGGATCCCGAGTGTCGTCCTGCCCCTGCCCCTCCCCAGGCCGGGCCCCTGCTCCTGGGGGCGAAGTGCCCAGCATTTTCACCCCTTCTCCCCGGGACCCCAGACCGTTTCCTCCACCCCAGTCTCCTGGCCACATACTACTTCCGGTCTCCTTCCCAACTTCACAATCATTGCTTCTTTTCTTAAAAGACTCAGGGTTTTCTGCCTCCGCCCCCACCGCCGCAGGCTCCGCCCCCCCCTCCCCCATGCCCATTAGGCGGGGAGGAGGCGGAGGCGGAGAAGAAGGCGGTGGTGGCGGGTGGAGCATCGGGCGCTGTTCCGCCTCTGGAGCCGCTGCACAGCTGGGAATCCCCTGCAGCTCATTGTGTGAGTGAAAACCAAGTCACATCCAAAATTCCATCGAACCGGGCACGTTTATGTCACAGTTTACTGAAAAACAGCCAGCGGCAATGGATCGAGAATCCAACAAGGCTGCCTGGCCCAGACCAGCGGGAGGATACCTGGTGAGTATTAGCTGCCACCCTTAACCTGTCAGTCCGGAGGCCCTGAGGAGCCAGGGTAGTCCTGGGCCGCTGACGACTTGCTGTGAGACCTCGGGCAGGTTTATCACCCTTCTGAGGAGCAGATTGTGTCCTCACCAGTCCATGAGGGTGGCGGACTGGACTCTAGGTGGGGCCCAGCCCACAGATGATCACATGCGATTCCAACATTCACCACCAGGGGGCAGAAGAGCCTTGCCGCCAATGACACACCAAGCAGGCAGCACACATTGAGCCTGTCACTAAGGTCACCTTCATGGTTCACACAGTGGGAAGCAGTAGCAACACACATCTGGGCTGTTCACTGCCTCCCCCTCCATGGAAAAGGCACGGGGTGGTCAGGGGCTTGGGGAGACCAGAGTGAGCGCCCCCACCAGGAGCAGGAGGCCTCAGTGTTCACCCGACTCCCTAAGGTGGGAAGGAGACAAGGCCTGGGGCCCACAGCCTCAGGGCAGGGAGGCTCAGCCAGGGGCCCTGGCAGGTGCACCGTGACCACAGAGACGGTGAGGTGGGTGGCCAGATGGGGGAGTCAGCAGATATTGTGGCCGCATGGGCTCAGCCTGTGTGGTCAGGCCGGGTAAAGGGTCCTCTCTTGGGGAGCCCAGTAGACAGCCCTCAGGCGGTGCCCTCCCTCTTTCTGGAACAAACTAGACCCCAGAAGGGAGGACACACGAAAAAACAATTTCCCAAAGTGATTCCTTTTCCACACACAGTGACACCGTGCGCTGTCATTTTAAGTGGAAAGCAACGAACACACACAGACACAGACGCACACATGCACACACCCTGTGTGTCTCCATCACTCTGGGCTTGGACCCCTCACCCCTGTGGGAGCTTCCCCAGACTCCTCCTACCCCCACCTGCCCTATCCTTCCAGCAGGAAGGCCCCCACTCCTGCCAGTTAATCCATATCCATAAAGAACATGGGGTGCCCCGTGTGGGAGTCAAAAGTGGCCTCAGCATTGGGGCTGGGGCAGAGTCTCTAGGTCCTCGCTCCCCCTGAGTCTCCTCAGACCGGCTGTCCTCACAGACGCCTTCACTTTTGCGCAGTCTGGTGTGTCATCAAACCAAAAGTAGGGGGTTGGGGTCCTGTTGGGTCCGGCTGCAGCCATAACTGAGCTGTCCTTAGTTGCCTGTGGCCTTGTGGTCACTGCAGTTCTTTTTTTTTTCCCTTTGGATAAAACATTATGTAAACATGAAAAATAAGATTTAATTTTTTCAATGAGCCTATATTGCATTGCTGGTTTAAAATTTAGTGACATAACAAATGGATAAGAGCAAATGATTTAAGTGAAAAACTAAAATGTAATTACAAAAAAATCTAGTGCATACCTCTACAAAATGGAGGCGATAAGCCAGAATGCTCATGCTGTTCACCTCCACCACTGTCCGAGCTCCCAGCACTGTCAGGATGCAGCAGCTATTTATTGTTCTTGAATAAGTATTGGCACTAAAATGAACTCATTTATTTCCCAAACTTGCTGTAATGAGATATGAAACTTTCATAATTAAAAAAAGTAAGTATATACAAATAAGGCTAATTTCACAACTCCAAACCATAAGCGGGGAAAGGAGCATTGATGTCGTTTATATCAGATGTCAGACCTGCAATAAATTATAATTACAAACAGGAACACCATCGCATTTATACGAATGGAATTTGAAGTTACTGGGGGGAAAGGACATAGAATTCTTTTCCATTTGGAATGACAAGGCTTATCTATAACACTTCAACGTTTCCGGCGACTCTGAAATTGAAATTTGTAAACAGCAGGGGAGTTCACCATTTCTTTCTTCACCTTCACCTTCCGAGTTTTATCCAGAAGATCTTTGCGTGTTTGAATTTTCTGTGCAATGACGAACAATTTCCTCTCGCATTCAATCCGCTGTGTCAGGCAGTTATATTGCTTTTGCCTCCAGCCCCCCCCCCCCCTTTAAAAAATATATATATTTTATTGATTTTTTACAGAGAGGAAGGGAGAGGGATAGAGAGTTAGAAACATCAATCAGCTGCCTCCTGCACACCCCCTACTGGGGATGTGCCCGCAACAAAGGTATATACTCTTGACCGGAATCAAACCTGGGACCCTTCAGTCCACAGGCCGACACTCTATCCACTGAGCCAAACCAGTTAGGACTGCTTTTGCCTTTCTTTAGCTATCCACTTAAGTCGAGTCTGATGAGGAACTCCTTTCATTTCTCCTTCTGCAGGGTCTCTATGGGGGGCGGGGGGTCTATTAAAGACTCTGTCCACCAATTCTGGGGCAGTTCACAGGCGAGTTGCAATGTCAAACCGTTCAACTTCCTTTTTAGTGTCAAAAAAGAACACATGCTTATTCTGTTGCTTCCCCTGGAAATCCAGCAGGTGGAGCTCTCTGTCCTTTGATTTCCTTAGCTTCCGCAACCCTTTTCATTTCCATATATTTGACATCCTGAGTTCTCCTCAGTTTCAGCTGTTCTGGAGTTACTTCTTCCTTCGTCTCCGGGATAACATGAACTCCATCCTGGAGTTTAACTCGAGTCATTTTATAGTAGAATTCATCTGGATTTTTTTCAAGAGCTTTCTTTCGAAGAGCTCTGAGGTATTCTTGCTTTTTCCGGGAGTCATTTGCACTAAGTTTGTAATCTTTCTTTTTCTCCAGCAGGCCCAGATGTTTTCAAAAGCCAGGCTGGCTTCGCTCTCGGTGTTCCCGCTGTCAGAACGGCTGCCTTCCGAAAAGCTGAGACAGAGCTGCTCACGCCTGGGAAAGCCCAGTAGACAACGCTGGCGCCTCACCACTTCAGTCTACGGGTCCGTCACTGCAGTTCTTGCTTAGGCCTTGTCATGGGCTGAGCTGTGTCCCCCAGTTGAAGCCCTAAGCACCTCAGGGTGTGGCTGTATTTGGAGATGGTTCAGGTTAAATGAAGGTCACCAGGTGGACCTATTCCAACAGGATGGGTGTCCCTATAAGAAGAGATTAGGACACACACAGAGGTACGGCCAGGTGAGGACACAGGGAGGCAACAGCCACCTGCAAGTGAAGGCGAGAGGCCTCAGGGAAACCAGCCCTGCAGACACCTTCATCTGGGACTTCTAGCTTCCAGACTGTGAGGCCATAAACGTCTGCTGTTTGAGGCCCCCGCCTGTGTATTTGTTCGGGGGCTGAGCTGACTACTGCGGCCTGAAGACACTGCTTTCGGCTGGGCGGGCCTGCTGGTGACAGTGGCACTAGGCTCTCAGAATCCTGGATCATGCTCCTTGGGATCTGCAGGGAATGCTGGGGCCCAAGCTCAGACAGGGGAGCTGAGAGAGCCCACCATCCTGGAAGTCATCCCGACTTCCTCGGACCCAGGGGGGGAGTCTAACACCACCAGAGGTTCCTGCCCAACATCAGTCCTCGGGGCTGATGCAGGAAGAACCCAGAGGACACTCGGCACCCTCCCCCTCCTCCTTCCAGGTCACCTAGTCTCCCTGGTGAGACCTGGAGCGCATCACCTGGACGGGTTCAGAGCGTGAACACCTGCTGCTGCCGGGTCTCCGCTGGCCAGCCCTCCCTCACCCTCACCTCATCCATCTCTAGTCATTCTCCCCTCAGCGGCACCCCAGACAGTCCTGGGCCACCAGAGCCAGGCCCCACCCCCTCTTGGGTACTTGGCGGTTCCCACTACAAAAGCCATAAAGATGAGGGTGGTCAGTGTCCCCCAAAACTGCAGGCCTTTGTAACCCTCCCAGAGTGCTTTATAAACATAGATTTCCAGGCCCCACCCAGACCCCCGGATGGAAGTGTCAGGGCTGGAGCCCAGGAGTCCGTGCTCTTAATAATTCCCCAGGAGATGCCTGTGGCCAGGCAACCTTGAGAGATCCTGGAATAGCAGTGGCCGCCTCCCTGGGCACAGGAATGAACAGGGAGAGGTCTCTCTGAAGCTGCCTCTCTGATCCCAGTGTCACCCTCCCCTCCCACCCAAGATGAGACTTGAATGTAGTCACGTGGTTGTGGAGGAAGAATGAACCACATCCCCTTGTGGGCCCTGGATTCCACCTTAAGCAGCAGTAGCAGCAAAAGCATTCACTGAGCACCTACTGTGTGCCAGGTGCTGTGCCAACCACATTGGAGCCTGGTGGCCCCCATTAAACCCCTCCGAAGCTTGCAAGGGGCTCGACTGTTAGCGGGGAGATCCAGGTTTCAGAGCTGAGTCACTTGTCTGGTGTCCCCTCTGGTGATGGCCTAGCCTGACCCACCCCATCTGCCTGACCCCAAGACAGGACTCAACGCCCCCCTGGTGAGTGTTAGGTGTCACCCTTAACCTGTCAGTCAGGAGGCACTGAGGAAGCCAGGGTAGTCCTGTCTGCGTGTGATCGTGGTCAGGTTTATCAACCCTTCTGAGGATCAGATTGCCGTCCTGTCCAGTTTACGAGGGTGATGGATGGACCCTCCCTAGTGGGTGCCCAGCCCACAGATGATTACATGCGATTCTAACTCTCACCACCAGGTGGCAGCAGAGTCATATCCTTGGCCAATGATTCCAGGAAAGCAGCAGACATTGAGCTTGTCACTAAGGTCACCTTCACATGGGAAGCAGTGCAACACACATCTGTAGAGGGCTTGCTTGCTGCGGCTTGGCTGGAGATGCAGAGCTCTGGGAGACCCACCCTGACCCCAGGGAGTGGGGCCCAGCACTGGGAGACTGGAACAGGGAGACACAAAGAGCCACACAGGGAGCCAGTGGTATTTCTTTACAATAAGCAGTTTTTGTCCCATTTACTTGCTTGTAAAATCATTTGAAAAAGGAGAAGTTCCTTCTGGCAGATCAGCACTGTGCTAGGGCCCCCCAGGGTCCCTGTGATGGAGGACAGAGTACAACAGCCCTCCCTGCCACCGGCCTCCGGGCTCCCCTGGCCTCTCTCTCTCAGGAAGGCTCAGAGCAGCTTCTGGTCTGTCCTGTCCACAGAGGCCTCTGTGGGGAGGGGCAGGGCAGGGCAGGGGGGGAATCAGCCCTGGCAGCAGCCCAAGAGCCTGACACAGGGGGCAGTGTCCCGGGTCAAGGGCCCTGCCAGCCAGATGTTGCATGTGTCTGCCTGGGAGCGGGCTGAGACCCATAGGCTGTGCACAGGTGTCAGACCGCAGTTAGAAAGGGAAAGGAGCCCGGGCACTGAGGGGCAGGACAGACATCCTCAGGGCAGGGCAGCCTCCTCTCAACACCCACCTCCGCCTGCATGATAGGGGAGCATGAAAAGGGGAGCCCCACTCAGGCTGGGGGCTGGGAGTGGGGTGGCCTGGTCAAAGGCTGCAGACCCCACGTGACCCCCGCCAAGGCCAGCTCCCCAGCCTGTGGTGCCAGGAGGGAGGCTCTGCTGTCGTGGGATTTCCCCCAGGATCGGGGATGGAGTTGTAGGGGCAGCGGAGGCAGCGGGCCCCACCCTCGGTGTGCGGGCTGCTGTCAGGGAAACAGCAGAACGGAAGATCTGCACATATGTACATGCCCTAACACACGCAGCTCACACGCACACTCAAACACATAGACATGCAAAGCACAGCACACATGCACACGTGTACACACACAGCAACATATACACACAATGCGCACACACCCACAACACACATGCATATCAGCGCACACTCTCCACACACACATATACACACATATACGTGTTTGCACGCACACACATGACTTCAACAGCCAAGGCCAGCTCTAGGCTCTATTTCCTGCCTGTCATTGCACTGGCTTCCTTACGTGTGTGGTTTGTACTTGAACTGAAAAGACAGTCACACACAGAGGTCTCCTACCCGTTTCTCTGCAGAGCGTTCATGTCAGGTGCTTCCAGGGACCTGACATTCTTTGTGTTGCTCAGAGCCCTGGTTACCTCCTGATGCTGGTGCTGGCAAGAGAGTGGGTGGGGCTGCATGCTCAGGGGCACCCCAAGGTCACAGGAAGGAGGGGCAGTGAGAAGCAGGGGCGCTGGGCATTCTGAGGAGCTGTCAGAAGCCAGGGAGCACTTTGCCTTTACCCACCAGGAGCCAGAAATCGATTTAAAAAAAAGTGGCTCAAAAGCACAGGTTTCCAAAGCCAGTGCCTGTTCAGACAGAGCTCTGCTGGCATTGAGGGTGGACTTGCAGGCTGGGTCGGGCTGGGAGACCAATCCGACCTGGAGGACCAGGTGGGGGAGGAACCCAGTTCCACCCGGGGCATGTGTGCAGGAACGCTGAGGCCGGGGCTGGTCTGGCCATGGCTTGCAGATGGCGCTGGAAGGCAGGGCAGTTCTTGGAGGGGCTGGAGGCTGATTTCTGATGCTGATCACGACCGATGTTGGGGTCACCGTGCAGGTCCGTGTGGAGGGCCCACGCCCGGGTTCGCTCCCAGGGACCTGCAGGGGCTGCTGCTCCTTGGCTGTTTCCTGTGAAAATCCAAGTTCAACGCGGAGTCTGAGGACACGTGGCCTCCGGGGCGGCCTGCCTGTGGTGCCCAGCTGTCCCCTCCCTAGTCCGCCCCACTCTCTGACTGCCAGTGCCCGAGGCTGCAGAGCCTCCGTTTCCTGGGATGGGCAGCCCTCGCCCCGCAGGCTGCATTGGTGCCCGGGGGTGGCTGGAGCACATGAGTACACACTTGGCCTCATCAAATAAATCTGAAATCAAGGTGTGGGCAGGGCCAGGTTCCCTCTGAGGGTGCCAGGGGTCGGTCCTTCCTGCCTCTTCCCGCTCCTGGCGCTTCCAGCATCCTTGGCTTGTGGCAGCATCACTGCTGTCTCGGCCTCCATGGTCACAGGCCTCCTTCCTGGGCATGTGTCTCTGTGGTTCTTCTCTTATAAGGAAACCAGTCATTGGATTCAGTCCAGGATGATCTCATCTCCATCTCTACCTTAATCACATCGGCAAAGGCCCTTCTACCAAATAAGGTCACATTTGCAGGTTCTGGGGTTTGGAACTTAGACATGTCTTTTGGGGGTCACTATTTCACCCACAACTAGACTGACACCCCTGAGTTATACGGCCCTCACCTGCCGGGACCCCTCATGCCCACCATTATGGTTGTTCCTTAAAGGAAGCCCCTGAAGTCGGCAGGACAGACACCAGCCCATTTTAAAGATGGAGAAACTGAGGCTTACAAACGTAGAGCCAGAGGGAGGAGGCCTGGAGTGGGACCCGGCTCAGCTACTGGCCAGAGAGACTGGGGTTGAAACCACCAGCTGTGAGGTGAAGGGAAAGACTCCGTGAGAGTCTTTGAGAGACTCTGAGAGACTCTGTGAGAGAATTCTGTGAGCCCTTGAATTTGTGATAAATAAAAGTGAGCGGCTTGTGATGCACCTGATGAACGCCCGCAAGACCAGCTGCCCCTGTGCTCCGTGGTGGTGACAGTACCTCTGATTAAGCTGGGATTGCACGCGTCCACTGGAGGCTCGGGGGGGGGGGGGTGGAGGTGGGGTGGAGGGAGGGCTCCTTGTTGCATTCTAACACTCACAGGCCTGTGTTTCTGTTCTAGATGTTTCTACGACAATCCATGGTTGTCTGCCCACACATGACCCGACATCCGGGGTCCGTCAATGATTCACTTATTAACTGACTCATGGGGCAGTCACTGACCCGGCTCGGTGGTACCCCCTGAGGCCCCCCAAGGCCCCCACCTGGAAGCAGGAGACATGGTGGGCGCCACTCAGGGAACAGGATGCGCGTCCCAGGTTCAGGCCCCGCCCGGCCAGCAGGACAGTCCTGGGCCGCAAACCTCCCTCAGGGCGCCTGGCCAGGGCCCTGCACGAAGGAGGCGTTGGGCACCAGGGAGCAGGGAGGCTAAGGGATGATGGGGTCCAAGGGTGTGGGGGCAGGCGAGGGGCTCTGGCTCCCCACTGGCCTGGGGCAGGGCACACTAGCCCGCTTCCTAAAATGCCCCACCCTCTGTTCACAAACCTTCAGTCCGGGTGCCACCCTGGTGACTCAGTGCGGGGCCCCGCCCCACAGTGGCACTCTCCCCTGCACCCTGGGCCCTGGGGCTTGGCTGCTTGGTTTTAACCTTGAAGCTCATTGACATCCATCCCATCAGCCCTCCCAGGATCCTGGGAGGCCCAGAGGATGAGCAGGGAGGACCCGACAATCTGGGGGTGATGACAGCCAGGGGGACCCCCAGCAGTTTGGTCCAAGCTGGGTACCAGGCCTGGCATGCCCAGGCCGGGGAGGGCAGGACTCTGCTGTGGAGCCTCCCTGGGTCCCAGGGGCAGCCTCTGGGCGTGTAGATGGAAGGTTCTGGCAGTCCCACAGCCGGCAGAGGCAGGGAGTCCCCTGGGGCCAGCGCATCCACCCAGGAGGTGCCAGAGGCATGTCCCGCTGGGGCGGGGGTCCAAGAGGCCCCTCGGGTGGGAGCGACAGTGGTCTGAACACAGGAGGGGAGTGGGCAGAATGCGAGCTGGTCCTGTGTCCCTGCAAGCCTGCAGGGCGGGTCATGTGGCCCTGTGGTTGCGGTGAATGAGGCGCCCAGTGGCTGGGCAGCTTCTGTCGCCCGAGTCCCTTCCCCACCCTTAGCGCCCGCTTGCACTTCCTCCTCGAGCAGCTGCCTCACATGAGTGTGCACGTGGGCCGTGGGCCGGGGACCTTCCCTCGGTGCAGGCTCTGACCCGGCAGGTGGGGCTGCCATCGCCTTTCTTACCGGCTCCCGGGACAAAGCCTGCAGTAGCCAGGACAGCCCCCAGCCCAGTAGGTCTGCTGGGCGGCTTTTCCAAGCAGCACTGTCCTCAGCCCTGCTCCCTGCAGGCTGTTTCCTCAGACAGAAAAATGGAAAGGGGAGAGCAGGTGCCTCCTGCAGGGGTTCCAAGCATCTCAGGGCAGCTTGGGGTTGGGGGGCTCACGTACACCCTGTTGGGAGCCCCGCCCCTACCTTGATGATCCCCTGGAGTGAGGGGGCTAGGGGCTGAGGGTCCTGGGGGCTGGGGGTCCTAGGGGCTGGGGGTCCTGGGAGCTGGGGGTCCTGGGGGCTGGGGATCCTGGGAGGTAGGGATCCTGGGAGCTGGGGGTCCTCAGGGCTGGGGGTCCTGGGAGGTGGGAGTCCTGGGGTCTGGGGGTCTTAGGGGTTGGGGATCCTGGGAGCTGGGGGTCCTGGGGGCTGGGGGTCCTGAGGGCTGGGGGTCCTGGGAGGTGGGGATCCTGGGAGCTGGGGATCCTGGGGGCTGGGGGTCCTGGGAGGTGGGGATCCTGGGGGCTGGGGGTCCTGGGAGGTGGGAGTCCTGGGAGCTGGGGGTCCTGGGAGGTGGGGACCCTGGGGGCTGGGGGTCCTGGGGGCTGGGGGTCCTGGGGGCTGGGGGTCCTGGGAGGTGGGGATCCTGGGAGCTGGGGGTCCTCGGGGCTGGGGGTCCTGGGGGCTGGGGGTTCTGGGGGGCTGGGGGTTCTGGGGGCTGGGGATCCTGGGAGCTGGGGGTCCTGGGGGCTGGGGGTCCTGGACTGAGCAGGCTCTGGCTCAGCTCCAGCACAGCCAGCTCTCCAAGGGCTTCGAGTCCCCGACTCCCTGTCCTACATGCCGAGCCTCACCTTCGAGCCCCACCTTACAGACACCAGTTGACATTTGGGGAGGACAAGGAAGCTTCTAGGTCACATCTGGCTGCTAAGAGGCAGTGTGGGCATTGTGGGGACTGCACTGCCTCTGCTGGGCCCTGGGGCTCCTTCCGAGTGGTCTAGTTTGTTAGGCATCTGAACGTGTGTGTCTGTGTGTATGTGTGTGCATGTGTGTGTATGTGTGTCTCTCTATGTGTGTGTGCACGTGTGTGTATGTGCGTGCATGTGTGTGTATGTGTCTCTCTCTCTGTGTGTATGTGTGTATGTGTGTGCATGTGTGTGTATGTGTGTGTCTCTCTCTGTGTGTATGTGTGTATGTGTGTGTGTGTATGTGTGTCTCTGTGTGTGTGTATGTGTGTGTGTGTATGTGTGTCTCTCTCTCTGTGTGTGTGCATGTGTGTGTATGTGTCTCTCTCTCTGTGTGTATGTGTGTGTGTATGTGTGTATGTGTGTGCATGTGTCTCTCTCTGTGTGTGTGTATGTGTGTCTCTCTCTCTGTGTGTGTATGTGTGTATGTGTGTCTGTGTGTGTGTGTGTGTGTGTGTGTGTGTGTGTGTGTGGTGGAGGTTGGGGGGCTGGATGACCTCAGTCCTGGGCTTGGAGAGAAATCCCCTCAGCCCCTCCCAGTGGGGGTGGCAGGTGGGGCTTGACTGCAGGGAGGGAAATGCCCCGACCCCAGAGCTGTGAGGTAGGAAAGCCCCAGCTCAGAAAGGGGGGGGCTTCACCCCCAGCTCCGCTGGCCACCGCCTTCCCTGGGAATCCCAAGAGGGAAGTGGGCAGAAGGGACGGAGGGGACAGCAGCCTCACTGCAGCCCCCACACTTCCTGCCTGGGCGGCCCCGCCCATCTGGCTCCCCTCCCTGCTCCTGGGAACCTGCTCCACAGAGGAGCCTGGGTGGAGGAGGGGGGCTGGGAAGCGGGGCCCCTCATCTGTGGCCTCTCTCACCCAGAAGACAATAGGCTGTTAGTGGCTCCCAGTCTGTGCTGTTGGCCTTGTGAGAGGAGAGGGGGCCTGGGGCAGGGACGGGCACCCACAGGAAGGACTCTGGGAGCAGGAGAGTGAGGTCCCTGCCTTTGGAGCAGAGGGTCTGGGTGAAGTCCTGGCTTGGAGCTTCGGTCTTTTTGCCTCAGTTTTCGAATCTGTCAGACGGGACTCTGACACTGACCCTGTGGAGCCTCCTTCACCCTGTGCCCCCCCCCCCCCCAACCCCAGTGCCCAGTCTCCACCCCGCAGCGGGAGCGGTTCCCCACCAGCTAAGAAGGGTCCCTCGCAATCTGCATTGACACATGGGCACCCACATCATGGGGTGAGGTGACCCTTGCCCCCCCCCCCCTCCTCCTCCTCCTCCATGGCCTCACTATCAGAACTCGGGTCCAGCAGAGGTGCTCAGACCCGGGAGCAGATCCAAGGGCCAGGCAGAGCTCCTGGAACTCGGTGCACGCCGTGAAAGTGCTCGTTCCAGGAACATCCAGTCCTGCTGAACACGTGGGCCCAGCGTCTCCCCATGGCCCCTCTGAGTCTGAGGAGAGAGGAAGCCAGTTCTCAGGCGCCTAAGGCCCTCACTTCCTCCCTGTCCTCAGTTCAGACAGTTCCCACCGTGTCCCAGCCACCCTGCCCTTGTCAGGCTCCTGCCCCCGGGCATTTGCACGTGCAGTTCCCGCTGGCTGAGTGCTCTGTGTACAGCTCCCTACTGCCTGGCCCGAGCGCCCTGCTGGAGGGGCCTTCTCAGCACTCCAGCTGTAGCTGCTGATCAGGCCCCTCCCAGCAGGACATAAGCCCATGAGGTCTGTCTCAGTCCCCGCTGTGTCCTTCAGGGCCCTGGGCAGGGCCTGGCACTGAGTCGGTGCTCCATGAATACTGGGGAGTGAATGGACGGATGGACGGATGGATGGATGGGGTGCTGATAGAGGTGGTGGGATGGTCAGCACGGGAAGCTGAGCAGTCCTGGTGAAAGAACAGCTCCCCCAGGCCTCCCCCTGGCCCTCCACTGCATGCACCTTCCCCTGACTCAGTGCTTCTCGGCCTGGCTGGACATCAAATACTTGGGGAGCTTTTAAAACTATTGATCCCATGTCATTGCCCCCCCGTGCCCCCTACCCACCATGTGAATATAATCTGGGTGGGCCTTCGCAGGCATGCTGCAAAAACCCTCAGGTGACTCTAATGTTCGGGCAGGGTCAGGACCATGGTCTGGCTGACACACATTTCCATTCTCTACCAATCGGATGCAGGTTAATTGGCAGGTTCTGGCAGGTCCCATCAACCATTTACTCTTGAGTATGAATTAGTGAAGGAGCCTGCCCCCGCCCCCCACTTGGGTTGTACTGACTTGGAGGAATGAACATTTTCTGGGCGGGAGAGAGAAAAGAGGAAGGTGGTTTGGGGCATGTTGGGGTGGGAGTAGGCTGGTTTGAGGACGTGGAGGTGCAAAGGAAAGGAGACAACATTTAGGAGATGGAAGGAAGGTGCTTTCTGGGTGTTTCAAGGCCAGACTTGGGATAGAACCCCCCCCCGCCCCCCCACACCGGCAAAGCCAGATTTTCCACCCGCTGCTCAGCACGAGGGGCCTGAGGTGCTCTGTGGGCTGAGGCTGACAGCCACTTGCTGCCAGTCAGGCTGACGAAAGGCTCTTGCTGGTTCCCCACTACGGCCCCTGCCTGCTCATTCTCACCCATGGCACACGCGATGAGCCCCCCACTTGAAGCAGTGCAACTTACAAGTCCCTTGATCACACAGGATTAAAAAAAATATATATATATATATATATATATATATATATATATATATATATATATTGATTTCAGAGAGGAAGAGAGAGATAGAAACATCAGTGATGCCTGACCAGTGTGGCTCTGTGGTTGAGCGTCGACCTATGAACCAGGAGGTCATGGTCTGATTCTCCGTCAGGGCACATGCCCAGGTTGCAGGCTTGATTCCCAGTGTGGGGTGTGCAGGAGGCAGCAGGTCAAAGATTCTCTTCATTGATGTTTCTCTCTCTCCCCCCCTCTCCCTTTCTCTCTGAAATCAATTAAAAAAAGAAAAAAAAGAAATAGCTCCTGGGTGGAGGGGCTGGGGCCTGGGCCCCACCTGCTGGGAAGGAAGCCGGGTGGCTGGGGGCCGAGGCCCTGGTGCAGAAGGCCTCTGCCTGCCAACGCCCTGAAGTGAGGCCGCCTGGGAGTTCTCTGCTGTGGTCGGAGTTGGGCCCCTGCTTGCTCCCACACTGAGCAGGGTGTCCACTTTGGGGCCAGAGCCCTGCGGGCCCCAGATGTCTAAGGCTCTGCAGTCCCCTCTGAAGTTGGCCCCAAGGTTCCAGGGCGCCCAGGCCAGAGCAGATGAAGGCAAGGCTGGGGTCCAGGAGGAACTGGGGTCCATTGTGGAGACTAAGAGGGTGGCCACCCAGACGCCTGAGCTGTGTGCCTTCAAAAATCGCTCCTGTCTGGCGCAGGTTGGGCTGCAGGGCGGGAGAAGGCAGGGAGCCCACAATGGGGAACCAGCTTATGGTGATCCAGAGCTTTGAATTTAAAACCAACAACCCGACATCTCCCAGAAGCAGACCGATGACCCATTTTACAGCCCAGGAAACTGAGGCACCAGGGCACCCAGCCAGTGCCCAAGGGAAGACCTGGAGGGGGCGGGACTGGTGTGGGCGCAGGTCATTTCCTCATCACCCCCACCGGCCTCCGGCACTCTGGCTTTTTCAGCCGGCTGGGGAGGTCTTTCGTAGTCTTGAAAGAGTGTGGGTGGAGGGGGGGCGCATCCCCTTCACCAGCTGGCGGCTGCGTGGGAGGTTGGTGTCAGCCAAGCTCCCTTTATGCAAGTTCCTGGGGCGTGGGGGGGTGAGGGGTGCGCTCCACCTCTGCCTCCGGGGCATGTGGCAGTGGGGTTGGTGTGCCCGGACTCAGGGGTAGGAGGTGCGCCACCTCCATAGCGCCCCCATCGTCCTCCCTCCGAAGACAGTTTCCCACATCCTGTCACCACTCCTGGAGCCCTGGTCTCCGCCCTCCTGGCACAGCAGCCTCCTCCTTGCGGCTGGGTCACCCACTGCCTGGTAAGGTCGAGACCTGCCTGGAGGAAAGTCCCTGCACACCTTGCCCGCTCGTATCTCATTGAATGTCACTGTGATACCTACCGACTTGATAACTTTGGTTCCAAGTTGGGTGACCCTGAAAACGGCCTAGCCTGGGCCAACCCGGCACTGGCACATGGCCAAGTCGTCTAGCCTCTCTGGGCCTCAGTCCTCATCTGACCAGAGGGAACCCCAATGCCCAGTTGCGGGGTTGTTGGGGGACCCGATAGAACTGCGCAGGTCAATGGTGATCAAGTAGGATGGGGGCGCTCTAAGGCAAGGAAGCGGGGGCACAGACCTGCTGGGGGAGTGCTGTGCAGACGGTAGGAAGCTGGGGGACCCGGCTTGGTTTTCTGTGCCCTCACCTGTCCCAGGGGCAGAGCTGGCATAACTTCCATCGCCTCTCCTGCACTTTCTTGTGATCTAGGACCCCCGTGTCCCTAGGACCCGGTGTGGACACATGGGATCTCGGCCCTAAGGAAACTGTGCTGTGGGTGACACCGTTCCTGAAGTCCTGGAAACTCAGTCCCTTATTCAGCCCTGTGCTCAGCCTCCTGTCAGCCTGGCCCAGACGAGGACCTGTCAGTCCTGTAGACACAGGCATGGGCTGCATGTTGAAAACCAGCAGGAGGAGGGCTCTTGGCAGGAAAAGTGAAGTCATCTGAGAGGGCCACTGAGGCCCAGGTTGCCAAGATCCACGCTGACTGCTGCTTAGCAGAGTTGTCACAGATCTGCTTTTGGGGCAACAAGGCAGGGGCCGGAGGAGACTCACAGGCCACCGACATGCACAGGCTTCTCAGCAGGAGCCGGTGGTGCCACACCTTCACATCAACTGAGGCGCCATCCGTGGGGTCTGGGGTCCTGCGTGTGAGTGCGTGCATGTGTGTGCATACATATGCCTGTGTCCGTATGCCTGTATCACCTCTGTGCACTTGTGCACACATACATGAATGGCCACACATGGTTCTGCATGTATACATGCATTGTGTACATCTCTACATGTGTGCATATGTGTGAAGGTGTAGACGTGCGTCCACGTGTCCCCTGGGTGAAAACACATTTGTCCTATGACAGGGACCCAGCCCTCGCTCAGAGCTCTGTGCCAGGAGAGGCTGCAGCCTGGTTTTCACAAGGAGTGTCCCAGCCTGTGGGTCTCCCTTGGAGCCGAGCCGCTTCTGAGTGCGCTGTGAGCCCTTGTATGTGCAGAATCATCCCTTCCCCAGGGGTTTACTGAGCACTGACTGCATTGTGGGAGGGCCTGGGTGTGGGGGGGCAGGTCCTTGTCCTTGGAAACGCTCTACTGGAGCAGGGAAGGGGGTGGGGGAGGAGGGGACAGGTGGGCATAAAGGGAAAGATACAGCTAGATGTGGAAACCGACACCTTCACCAGACCCAGGGTGGATGGGTGGACAAGGGGCCTCCCTGGCCTCCATTCCTGCAGCATCAGGGTAGCCTGGCTTGTGCTGTGCCCTCAACCTCAGCGACTTTGGGCAGCCTCTCTCTGACATGGGGGCCAGGGCTTTGATTCTGGTAGTCGCTGTCTGACCTCTTCCTGAGAAAGGAACTCTGCCCTTGGGTGTGGATTGGGCGAGTGGGTGAGGAAGAGGGAAGGTGGCCCCTCTTGGCTCCTGCTCCAGTCCAGGGCCACGTGGGGCGTTTGGATATGTGATCTCCTTCATTTGCCACAGCCCTGGGAGGTCACTGTGCCTGTTGTGGGGAGGGAGAAATGGGGTGGAGGATACGGGGTGGAAAACCAACAGGAGGAGGGCTCTTCCCACCCCCTCCCTGCAGAGGAGCAGGTCCTCATCCCCTCCCCGTGGTCCTTCCTACGTGCAGCTGAGCTGGTAGCCCAGCATTCCTCCCTGCCTGGGGCACTGCACTGGGACTCCATTGGAGAAGTCTTTTGTCGGGGACTTTCCAGGCACTCCCTCCCTCCCCCTGGCCCCAGCTGGTTATAATAACAGGAGAGTTTTGTGTTTGTGAAGTGCAGGGAGCCTTTTCCCCTTAAAGTCACCTGTGGGCCTGTGGGGAGGGGCTTGCTACCGCCCAGGCCCCTGGCAGGCCTCGGCTTTGAAGTCTGCGGCCTGGGCCTGGTCGGAGCACACCTCCTCCTGCTCTGTTTGTCATTGCAGGCCAAGGACGTGCAGGCGCTCTCTCCACAATGATCGGTCTGTGCTGATAACATGTGCGGACGTGAGGCGTGCGGGAGAGAGGGCACAGTGGTGCACATGGGCAGAAGAGGGGAGCAATGTCCTGGGTGACTCACCAGCTCCTCCCAGTTGGATCTTACGGAGCTTCACCTCCCTCCCCACTCCTACCCCTGTCAAGGGGCCTTCAGTACCCCTGGGATCCTCACAGCAGGCCCGGGCCAGCTTGCACAGTGGGTTCTTGGGCCAAGCCCTCCCCTTCTGGGTCCTGCTCTGGCTCTGAGCTAAGTGGACATGTGGGAGGAGAGGGGCACCGGCTCTCCTCATCCTTGGCCTCTGGGGAGAGCCGGTGGGAGCACAGGGCCAACTGGAGAGCATCTGACGCCCCCTCCCCCCCCAGACACTGGCCAGTCACCTGGGCTTGCCCCTCTGTGTGAGACCCTGTGTGCGGGTGATGGGATAGCCCCTGGGTGCTCAGAGCTGGCTGCTGGGAGGGGGCAGGTTCTTGCTCGCTCCTTTTCTCCGAAGTGGGCATTGGGTCCTGGTGCTCACCCTGAGGTCTCCTTGGGACCTGGAGAGGTGTTGGGTGGCTGGCAGGTGCTTCCAAAGCTTTGCCAGTGACTGCTTTAGTGCCAGGTCAGGGCAGCAGCCCTAGGGCCCCCGAGACGGTTCAGTGCATGCGCACAAGGCTTCATGGCCAGCAGTGGCATTCAAGGGCCCCGGGCCTGAGCTCATGGAGGGCACGGGCATCCCCCTGTGCTCTTGTAGTCCTTCAGGGGTCCAGTGCCCGCTAAGCGGGGGTGATGACAGGGATAACCATGGCAGTGCAAGTCCTCGTCCCTCACTCTCGTGTCTGGGGATGGGCTTGCTATATGATTCGTGCCAACCACCGAGAGGCAAAGCCCTTTAAATGAATTCCTGTGCACCCCCAGCGGGACCTGGCTGATCGTGCAATCTCCTGCTGGAGTTGCACCTGCTCTAAATTGCCATCAGGCTAAATTAGATGGAAAAACATGCAAATGCAGTTGGAGCTTTCTGGCAAATTAGCATGCAAATGGGCCAGGAGAGGCCCGCGTGGAAGGGGCGCCACGCAGGTTGACTAATTGCCGAGGCAGTCACATGAAGACGGTGGGCTCTCCTTCCGTGTGCTTTTTAAAGGGGAAATTATTTCAGCTACATTTTCTAGTCTTCGGAGGTTGCCTACAAAAGCCAAGAAAAGGCGGTTTCCTGCTGTTACCCCTTCACACGGAATGGGTAAAAGTTGGAAAGTGTTTTCCTACGATCAGTCTGGAGACCCTTCGTCAGCCTTTGATTGATCACAGAACGTAGAACCCCCGTATGTTTTAAACTTGGGGGGGGGTGTATTTTGGCCAAACCTTCTGAGGACGGAGCAGTGGGGGACCTGACTCTGTGGTCGTTCATGTTTGGGAAGAATTGTTGGCTGCGTTGGCGAGCGTGTGGTGCCACAGTGGGTGAAGACTTACAAGCACAGACTGCTCCCAGTTGGTGCGTTAGGTGTTAGCTGTCCTGGGGGGAATACGGAGGTGTGGGCACACCAGCAAGGAGGAGCCGGTGGTTACACGAGACTCGGCACTCACACAGACGGGGCCACGCGAAGCTGGTGTCCAATTCCTTGCCTGGGTACCATGACCTAGAGTCAGTCCAGGCCAAAGGCATGTCTGGGATGCCCAGTGGGCAGCTGTCGTTTGGGACAGGAAAGGAACCGTCCCACGCTATCCGGCCCTCTGTGCCCCTTCCTCCCATCAGGCACTCCATCCTGTCACTGCTGCGGCCGCTGGCTGCCTTTCCTTGGCTGCCTTTCCTCATGGCTTTGGGTGTATTTTTCTTGACTCCCCCATCCGGTGGAAGGACTGGTTTCGTGCCTTCCCCTGTTTTTCCCTCCTCTGACCCTCCCTCAAGGTCACTGCATCCAGCGGTGCTGGAGGGATGAGCTCTCCACTGTGCAGTCCTGGGTGGTCTCCCGGGTGAGGTGTCTGCTCCTCTCTCTGAACGTGCGAGTGGCAGGAAAGCATCCTCAGGGCCCACCTGTCGGGGGAGCACAGGGGTGGGAAGCTCAGCGGACCGGTGGGTAGTCAGTCTCCCTGTAATGGTGTCACTTTATATTTCTCTTAAAAAAATAATATATATTTTTATTGATTTCAGAGAGGAAGGAAGAGGGAGAGAGAGACTGAAACATCAATGATGAGGATCATTGATCGGCTGCCTCCTGCATGCCCCCTACTGGGGACTAAGCCCGAAACCCAGGCATGGGCCCTTGACCAGAATCAAACCCGGGACCCTTCAGTCCCCAGGCCTACGCCCTATCCACTGAGCCAAACCAGCCAGGGCTGTTTGTCCTGTGATCTCAGAACTCACGAGAGCTCCATGGCTCACACACAAACCAATCAGCGGCGTCCCCCTGAGTCCCAGAGGGTGTGCACACCTGTGGCTGAAGAGACGGCAGAGCAGGTGACTTTGGGAAGATGCAGCCATCAGGTGGTGCCCTCCCTGTGGCTTGACTGGCACCTGCTGCACCTGCTGCACTCAGGGCCGGGCGAGTTGGCCATGTTAACCATCTTGCTAGTGGAGGGTTGGACTGAATCCAGATTTTTTCCCCTGGAGGTGGAAGAAAATCACATACAAATTAATGTAGCTAATTAACAAGTAGACGTTGAACAATTTTCACTATTTTCTCTGTCTATCATCCTGCAGCAGGTAAGCAGAGATTAAAGCAACAACAGCCACACAACACACACCTTGCTGAGAAATGCCTTTTGTCGTGAAGAGCTTGACATATTTAAGTCGTCCTCCAAGGTTACTGTCGTGGTCAGGAAGAGCCACTGAGTCACCTGTGCAGTTAAAATAGACAAACTGGGAGCCTGGGCCCAGGAGGTGATCAGACCCAACGTGTCTCAACTCCTTGAGGCGACATGAGAAGCCACCACTTCAAAGCTCTCGACAGTGGCTTCTACCTAGAACAGACTTGGATTTGCATTTGGGGATGACTGTCCACTCGCAAGGGGTCCCTTGTGGTTCTGCAAACATGTAGCCAGGTGCTATGTTTATTCTTGGGAGACCTGGGAGGCCCAGCAGTGTAAATTGGGGGTTGTTTTAGAGCAGTGGTTCTCAACCTTGGCTGCACATGAGAATCACCTGGGAATCTTTTAAAAATCCTGATTTCTGGGCCTCATCCTCCGGAAATTCTGTTTCTTTGTTATGGGGCGGGGCCACAACATTAGTAACAAAGAAACAGAATTTCCGGAGGATAAGGCCCAGAAATCAGGATTTTAAAAAGATTCCCAGGTGATTCTAATGTGCAGCCAAGGTTGAGAACCACTGTTTTAGAGGATCTATGTCTTCTCAGATTATGTCTTCTTAAATAAAGCGTTTCCCCATTCCTCATTTCCTGGGAGACAGGCTGGTCCTTCCCAAGCATTGGGCATTGAGAGGGACACAACAGAAGCCAGAAGAAAAGATGAGGGAAGGCCTTATGTCCCGAAGGTGTGCCATGACAGGCACTGCTCCAGAGCACAGAATCCGTGCAACTTTGAGGAAGCACCACACGGTATCCCCTCAGGTTAAATAAACTTGACCAAGGACCTCCAGCGCCCAGAGATGGTTTTATTTCACTCAACTTGCTGCTGACCATGAACTCTGGATAAAATAGAAACAATAATTATTCAAAGGCATGGAAAGTGACGTAAAGCAGGAGGAAAAAAACCCTAGAGGTATATGACCTTGGAAAGGAGGGAGCCCCACTTTGCCTGTTTTTCTCCTAAGGGTCCTGTCTGGACCCCACAGTGGATGGGGCTCAAGCAGGAGGTGGCAGTCCTGTTGGGCAGAGAGGTCAGAGGCTGGAATTCGGGATTGCCAACCATCTGGAAACTTAGGAAGAACTCTCAGACAAACCACAGAGGGAAATGCCCCTAACTGTGGCAGAAACTCCCCTCAGATCCTTTGGGGCTGATCTCCAAAGTGTGCATTTGCAGAGCAAGACACCAGGAGACCAGGAAAAGGTGACATCTGGAGGGTGAATGGAGAGCTGAATGGAGAATTCAACATCTGGCCAGTGCTGGGAAGACCAAGCTTGGAGTTCATGTCTCATCAGATTAGAGCAGTTGTTCTCAACCTTCCTAATGCCGTGACCCTTTAATACAGTTCCTCATGTTGTGATGACCCCCAATTTCATTGTTACAAATTGAACATAATTAAAACACAGTGATTAATCACAAAAACAATATGTCATTCATTATGTCTTCTGATGGTCTTAGGCAACCCCTGTGAAAGGGTCATTCGACCCCCAAAGGGGTCATGACCCACAGGTTGAGAACTGCTGGGTTAGAGGAACTCGGTAAACACCTTGAACTTTTCATTAAAAGCCCTGAAATGGAATGAAATCTACTATGTGCTGAAATAAAAGGACCATTAATTATACATCAGAAGGCAGAGTATTTTTTTTTAATATATTTTTTATTGATTAAGATATTACATATGTGTCCTTGTCCCCACGTTACCCTCTACCCCCCACCCCCCCCACCCCCGCTCATGCCCTCACCCCCCCATTGTCCATGTCCATTGGTTAGGCCTATATGCTTGCATATAAGTCCTTTGGTTGATCTTTCCCCCTTACCCCCACCCTCCCCTACCTTCCCTCCAAGTCCCGACAGTCCAATCAATGCCTCTCCGTCTCTGGATCAGTCCTTGTTCATCAGCTTATGTTGTTCATTATATTCCACAAATGAGTGAGATCCTGTGGTATTTATCCGCTCTCAAGTTCCATCCATGCTGTGGCAAATGGTAAGAGTTCCTTTTTCTTCTTCCTCTTCTTAAAGAATACCTTTCAGCATTTCATATAATGCTGGTTTGGTGGTGATGAACTCCTTTAGCTTTTTCTTATCCGTGAAGCTCTTTATCTGACCTTCTATTCTGAATGATAGTTTTGCTGGATAAAGTAATCTTGGTTGCAGGTTCTTGCTATTCATCACTTTGAATATTTCTTGCCAGTCTCTTCTGGCCTGCATGGTTTCTGTTGAGAAATCAGCTGACAGTCGTATGGGTACTCCCTTGTAGGTAACTGACTGTCTTTCTCTTGCTGCTTTTAAGATTCTCTCTTTATCTTTTGCTCTTGGCATTTTAATTATGATGTGTCTTGGTGTGGTCCTCCTTGGATTCCTTTTGTTTGGGGTTCTCTGCGCTTCCTGGACTTGTAAGTCCATTTCTTTCACCAGGTAGGGGAAGTTTTCTGTCATTATTTCTTCAAAAAGGTTTTCAATATCTTGCCCTCTCTCTCCTTCTGGTACCCCTATAATTCTGATGTTGGTACGCTTGAAGTTGTCCCAGAGGTTCCTTACACTATCTTCATATTTTTGGAATCTCTTTTCTTTTTTCTTTTTCGGTTGGGTATTTTTTGTTTCTTTGTATTTCAAATCTTTGACTTGATTCTTGGGATCCTCTTTTCTGCTGCTGGATCTCTGTAAATTATTCTTTATTTCAGTCAGTGTATGCTTAATTTCTAGTTGGTCCTTTTTCATGTCCTCCATGGTCTCCCTATACTTATTGAGGGATTCATTAAATTTATCGGCGGTTTCCATAAAATTCTTGAAAAACCTTATAACCGTGGCCTTAAACTCTATTTCCAATCGTTTGCTTTCCTCCATTTCTGCCATTTGTGACCTGTTTCTTTGTCTCCGCATTTTGGCAGCTTCCCTGTGTTGGTAGAGTGGCCCTGTGCGCCAGGTGTCCTGTAGGGCCCAGTAGCTCAGCCTCCCCAGTTACCTGGGGTGGACACTCTTGGTGCACTCTTGGTGCCTTGGTTGTTGTAGAATCACTGGGAGGAATTGACCTCCAGGCCAATTGGCTGTGAGAATCAGCTGTGTCTAAAGTGGGAGAACTTCTGTGCTGAAGACACCCTTCTGGGGCAAGACTTGCTTCAGTGGGGCTTTGGTGCTCACTGAGTCTGCTCCCTGAGTGCGTCCCTTATGGATCTGAGGAGTTGCAGTCTGGATGGACCCCCTCTGACCACTGGGTACAGTGGCTCCTGGATCTAAGGAGGTGCTAATTCAGCCTCTGCCTGAGGCCACACAGCAGGAGCCACGAAGAGGCTCAGCTGTGAAGCAATGCAAGCCGCTGCGGGGCCTTGGGCCTTCTCTTGGAAGTTCCAGGTCTGCCTGGTTCGGCTGCAGTTAGGTACATTCACATGCAAAAGCCTCTGCGGCAGCCTGGGTGGGGCGGGGTCTCAGGGAGTCAGAGGGCGGAGAAAGCGGCCATGGCCGATTCTCCGCCCGTAGTCGCGCGTCTCAGTGTTCCGGTAACGGCTGCAAGCACCTCTGAGGGAAAGCCGCCCTCAAGTTCGCTCGCTGCCGGACAGACCAGCTTCTCCCCGTGTGAGACCTGGGTCCCCAGAGACTTCCCGGAACCGGAGTTCAGAGCCGTGGGGAGTTTGTGATTCAAAAAGACAGCCGCGTCCTCAGGCGCCACCCCCTTTCCTCGTGCGCGCGTGCGCGTGCCGCCGTACCTCTGCACTTCACCTCCGCAGCGCCTCTGGCTCTCAGCGTGCTTTTCTTTCCTTCTAGTTGTGGACTTTACACTCAGCCAGCCTTCCTGTTGTTCTGGATGATGTTTGCTCAGTCCTTTGGGGTAATTTTCAATTGTTGTGTGAGGCAATAATTTCCCGGTGTTTACCTATGCCGCCATCTTAGTTGCTCCTCAGAAGGCAGAGTATTATATTCAAACTGCTGAAAGAAAAAACCGTTAACCTAGAACGATATACCTAGCTAAACTATCATTCAAGAATAATAGCAAAATGAAGACTGCAGATACACAAAAACCAAGAGTTTATTAACAACAGATGCTCACTGACGGACTTCTATTTGATGGTTTTAAAAACGATCTAAAACCTTGGTCATAGGGATGGAAGTGGTCCAGGTTTTTGTGTTACTTAAGAGCAGGGGAAGGAATTAGGGGTGCGTGCTGGCTGCCAGTGTGAGGACAAAACCTACACGTGGAGAAATGAAGCCAGGCCTTGACTGAACCATGCAGACCTCCTTCTGGATTCCCTGTCCCACCTGAGCCAGTGGGGTTGGCTTTTTCTGCTATTTGCACTTGAACGTGTCCCACCTGGCACACAGGTGTGAAAGTGAAGTCATCAATTGTGTCACCTGATGGCAGATGCAATTCAGTGCTTATGGCAGCCTGACCTCAGCTTTTATGAAGGATCCCCCCCTTGTGTACTCCAGTGATTGGGACTAACAGAATTAAATGGGGCCAGCAGCCACATGGCAGGCCTTGGGGGTCCTCTGCCATCACCCCAGTGGTCCTGATGCAGTACTCAGGTGCCCTGCGTGGAGGAGGCTCATTGTCAACATCCCACACCCAGGAAATGGCTCCTGGAGGCTAAGGCCACTGAGTCAGAGCAGAGCTGGAATTCAGCTCAGAGCTTCGCTTCTGCAACCAGGAGCCAGCAGTTCTGCAGGGGCTAGGACCCTGTTCTTGGTGGCCCATTAGTCATTAATCAGCCGCTCCAGCAAGCAGGTCCTCAGGGCTCAGGTAACCAGGGCTGTTTTCTGTGAAGACCTGTTAAAATATTCACAGCTTGGTGCATTCTCCTTTTACTATGGGCCTCTGGGGCCAATGAGCTTACTCCTCTAGCTGGCTCACAGTATCATCTTCGGCCCTGCAAGTGCCTCGTGCTTTATTTATCGGTTTAGTCCTTTGTGTCACCGTTTGCAGTTCTGTTTCTCATCCCGCCCTGGCCACCCCCGGGATGAGGCTCTGTCTCCTGTTGTCAGGGTCTTGTGCCGTGTGCACGGGGCTGGTGAGGGCTGAAGTGATGGAGGTGCCTCCCCAGGGCTGGCTTCTCAGCTCTATCATCAGGGCCCTCTGGTGGGAGCCTCCCAGGCCTGTGGTTCATGGGGGCCGTTGCTCTTGCTGCTGCACTGGGTCCCAGGGTGGGCGCTGCCTGGCTGATGTGGTCAGGCAATGACTTGGGGCTGTCGACGTAAGAAACATCCAAACTTGTAAGGAATTTTTATGAATTTATTGGAGCCAAACTGACGACAATTGCTGGGAAGCAAGATCTCAAATGCTCAGCAGAATACCAGTTTGCGTTTCTTCTCTGCATTTGAGATTAAGGAGGGAATGTGAGGCGGATTACATGGAGGTGGAGAAAGCAAGGCGGGGATTGGATTACAGGACAGTTAAGACTGAGCTTTCTTGAGGTTGGTTGCGCTTTAGAAGGAGGGGCCTGAAAGAGGGCATTTCAAAGTCGGGTTAACTAGATGCATAGGAACAATGGACAGGGCTGGCTTAAGGCAAAGGTCAGCCTTTCCCTAAAGAAGCTCTACCCTGGGTGTGACTGGCCGTTAGGAATTTATGACCAGCTCAGCGTGTGAGGTGACTTCATAGAACCCCATTTTTGTTACAGGGCAGTGCAGGCAAAGGGCAGGCTTCCCCTCCCGGTGACACAGGTGGCTGTGGACCCACTGGCACCTCAGAAGGGACTGGAGCCCTGGGCGGAGTCGGAAGGTGGGACTCACGGGGGCCTCCCTTGACCGTGGTTTCCTCGTCTGTGACATACAGACTGGGGCCAGTTTAGAGGATCAAGGGGCGTCTGACAATGTGATCAGGATGTGGACTGGATTGCAGGAGAAGAACACACACACACACACACACACACACACACACACACACATGCTTGCACAAATGCACACACACACGCGCGCAAGTGCGGGCCCCAGGAAGCCGGTTCATGGATCCCCGGTTGCAACCTTTAAATAGACTTTTTCAAGCTTCAGTCACACGCTGTTACCAGGTTAGGAAATTAATTTAGTGGGTTACCACCAGCATTCTTTTTTTTTTTTTTTAAAAATATATATTTTATTGATTTTTTACAGAGAGGAAGGGAGAGGGATAGAGAGTTTGAAACATCGATGAGAGAGAAACATCGATCAGCTGCCTCCTGCACACCCCCTACTGGGGATGTGCCCACAACCAAGGCACATGCCCTTGACAGGAATCGAACCTGGGACCCTTCAGTCTGCATGCCGATGCTCTATCCACTGAGCCAAACCGGCTAGGGCTTGCTTTTTTTTTTTTTTTTTAAATTTCAGGGAAAGGCAGGGAGAGGGAGAGAGAGATAGAAACACCAATGATGAGAATTATTGATTGGCTGCCTCATGCACACCCCCTACCAGGGATCATGCCCACAACCTGGGCATGTGCCCTGACCTGGAATTGAACTGTGACCTCCTGGTTCATAGGCCGATGCTCAACCACTGAGCCACACCGGCCGGGCGCCACCAGCATTCTTAAAAAAAAAGAATAGAATAGAGTGGGGTGACAGTGACATTGTTTCTCGACCCTGTCGTTTCGGGTCACACGCCAGGCGGTGCCCGCTGGGTCCTGGTGCACAATGCATTCCTCCCTGTGGGTCAGAGCTTCCTGCCACCGCAGCCAGGTCTGGAGGCTCGCGTGTCTCACAGAGGGCGCGTGCCCACCTCCCTCGGCAAGCCCATGGCTCTCTCCACGTTTGCCAACAAATCCAGCAAAATCCAGCTCTGTTTCGTGAGCTCTTTTGGGGCCACAGAAAAGTAATGATTCCATACTTCCCCCTGAACTTTCTGTACTTGTCAATTTATGCACGAGAATCACGGTGCTTTAGTTATTCTTCATCTGTATATAGTGTAGAAACACAAGTTCTCCCCTCTCCACTGTTTTTTTCCAAACATGTTTGTGATTTAAAACAATTTTACATTTTTATTGTGACATATACAGTACAGCTGCCCCCCAAACAACATGGGTTTGAGCTGCGAGGTCCATGTATATGCGGATATTTTTCAATAAATATACAGTTGGCCCAATGTATCTCTGGGTTTTCATCTGTGGATTCAACTAACCCCGGATAGAAAACAGTATTTGCAGTCTAAATGGGGGTGGGGGGTGCCGGGGTCACTGTGGGTGTGTCCTTCCCCCTTAGACCAGCTCAGCCCTACAGGGTCTGGAAGAGGCAGCTCTGCCAGGCCACCTGTCACCTTGTCCCTCCTTCCCTTGGGGCAGCAAGGACCTGCCCAGGTGTCACTGCTCAGACGCTGGTGCCCCTTCCCCAATAGAGGGGTCCCTCACCGGGACCCGCCATGCTCGCCCACCGGAAGAGGGTGGCAGCTTCTCTGGGAATGCTGGCACACCTGTGGGCTGCCTGTGGGCTGGGGATTGTGTTCCCAACACCACCCCCTGAGAGATTGTGAACACCGAAAACAGGTGGCACCTGGACAGCACAACCCCGGTGTGTGTGTGCATGAGGCTTTGATTCAGAGATGCCAGGGGGGCTGCAGTCCAAGCTCACTCCTGTCAGTCTGTGCAGGGAGATGTGGGAGCTCGCAGCATCCTGGCACAGGCCCTTGGGTAATGGGAAGCATGGATTTTCTGTGTCATTTTGCAGACTGTAGGGTCTACCTGCTAGTGGTCATTGGGGATGGAGGGAGGCAGATATGGCTGGAACATGGATGTAGGTCCAAGAAGGGGCAGGTTTGGCAGGAGGGCGAACAGGTAGAGCTCAGCGCAGGGGACATTGTGTGCTGGTCCAGGCCTGGGTGGGGGAGGGCCTGGGTGCTGGAGAAGGTGACCTCACCTCCCTTACAGGGAGCATCTGTGACCCCCACTTCCAGGCTCCATCCCATAATTACCAGGCATGGGCGCAAGCGAGCTGTGTCTTTGTGAAATGCTAGCAGTGCCTTAAGTGTTTTCTTTTACACCTTTGAGTCATTAGCCATAAAATTTCTCCCAACAGCAATTAGTTTTATGGTAATGTGAGAGGTGCTAATTTGTGTACTGTATGAACCTGCCACCCCATTCAATTTTGTGCAGTAGTGCAGACGAGGGCAGACGGAGCACTGGTCCTTTGTCTATGGAGGACTCTTGCCTCGAGCTCTGCTCTCCATCCTAAGTGGGGGGTGGGGGGGGGGCACTGGGCCTCTCCACCCACCCAGAGCTCACAGCTCTGCCTCCTGAGAATCATCCGGGCATCTGGGGGCGAACAGGCGCTGGGCCCAGGATGCGGGCAGGGCCACCTCTTGGCTCTGGGGGCCCTCCAGGAGCAGCAGCAACGGTGAGTGGTGTGGGAAGGGGACCCTCCTCTGAGAGGCTGCAGGGTTCTGGAGGAGCCATGAACAGCTGGGGGACCCCCCTCCCCATGCTCCCATCACCCAGTCTTAGTCAGCTCCATCCCGGTAACAAAATTCCAGACACCTGCACCCCTGGAGGTCAAACTGATCCCCGCCTTCTCCTTCCCTCCCCATCTCACTTCTTCATTTCTCAAGCCCCCTCACCTGGCTCGGGGTGGGGTGTTGGGGACCAAGGAGCCCATCCATTGTCAAGCTGCATGGGACTGTCAGGGACATTTGGGTCTCAGCAGGAGCCTGGGCTGAAGGACTGTGGGGCGATTTGGGGCACTCTCTTGCTATGGAGAAGGCGAAAGGGGACCAGGAAACCTGTCCAGGTGCCGAGAGCCAGGTGGGCCCCTTTGCAAAGAGCAGTACAGGCAGCCAGGCGAGGGACACAGAGGTGTGAGGTGGCAGCGAGGGCTGGGCCTGGACCTGGGACTGGGATCGGCTGCCCTTAGTTGCTGCTTTTGCGGGGGAGGGCACGTCACCCTGGATTTTGCAGGGCCAGCATTCTTCCTCCAGACCTTCAATTTGGTTCTGGCTACGATCTTTGAGATCTTTGAATTGCTTTCCCTCCATGGCTAATGGCCTGCTCTCAGCTGCTGTGAAGTGGTGTTTCCGCCCCTCCCTCCCAGGCCCACAGCTGTGTGGTTTTAGGGGAGGGGAGTGGGCAGGCTCCAGCTTGCTTCGGAGGGCGGCCTTGTCAGGGCAGGACACTGGGAGCTGGGCGCCAAGAAAACATCCTCAAATGGAGGTCTTTGCTGGGGCCCATGTGGCCTGGGTGAGTCGGCTTCCGGTGGCCAGGGCCTCGGGAGACAGCCCTAGGACAGTCTGTTGGGGTCACGTGGGGATGAGCCTTGGCTGAACCTTTGTGCATGAGGGAAAGGGGTGGATCACAACTCAGTGGCGGTGGAAAAGGACTTGACTTTACGTGGGAGCGCCAATGGCTCTGCTCCTCTGTGCCCTGTCCGGTTCTCTCTCCAAGGAGCGGCCGAGGCTCCACTCCTGCTGAGAAGTGGGTGTCTGGGCACCAGGGGTAGGTCATGGAGGCGGACCGAGGCCAGCATCCTGGCTGGGCTGGGGCTACGGTGGGTGGTCAGGGAGGAAGAGGAGGAGGGAGAGGGAATGCCCAATGTGGGGCAGCTCGGGGGCAGCTCAGGGTACTTCAGCATTGAGGCTGCGCCATCACCGAGGCTGACGTCATCTCTGTGGGTCCACACTGTCCTCATGCACTGCCCAGCGTGTATTATTTCTCATTTTTCCATCTTACAGCGTTCACTTGCTATTCCTTCAGCAAGTGTAGCCCCTCATGACCTTGTTCTCTAAGGCCCAGATTTAACTCATGGATCATCTCTTAAGTATCCACTTGAGTTTCCGTTCTCATGACTAAATGTCTTGTCTGCTGGATGTGTATTAGGTCATATTTTTTAAGTAAAGGAGTTTTTTTTCCTTCTAGGCCACCCCATAGGACACTGGCAAGCATGTAGACTCATTATTTTGGTCAAGTGTCCACTCCAGTCCAGTCAACTGGAGGAAGAGGGTGAGGGTCAAGGAACATCGGGCAGAAGGTCAGCCCCCTGGTAGGGCTTGTGGGTGGGTACCTTTCAGTCGATAGGGCTAAGGCTGCAGACAAATAAATGTCCAGCAGTCACTGTTACAGCTGATCAAACTTTCTTGCAAGTGGTTTTACGGGAATCTACTCACTGAGAAGAAAGCTCTTTAACCCTAGAAGCAGAAAGCACTGTTGGGAAGGGGTGGTGATGATAGAGCCACATGACTCTACTCAGAAATGAGGCTTACTCAGGGGTATCCTCAGCTGGAAATCCAAATTCATCCAGCCCTAAGTAGAGTCATGTGCTTGCAAAATCTGCGTTTTACTTTTGCATTTTTAAAAGAGGGATAAATAGGTCATGTAAAAGATGAAGATCACAGATTGTTAGAATTAGAAACAATTTTGCCTGAATCACTCATCTGTTCTGCTCTGAACACAGTTTGGCCTCTTTTCCTGGTGACCACACCCTGACATGGTTGTCTCTTCCCCTGTCTCGGGGTCTCTGGCTCAAACCAGTGAGCCTTCCCAGGTCTGGTGCAGGCAGGTGCTGCTACATACCTGCAGTGGCCAACTTAATCGTCTGCTTGAACCTACTCAAGTTCTGCTTCTAAGGGGGCCCAAGGAAGTGAACTGGAAACTGTTTTTAGTATTTCTGCAGCCAGCCAGGAAGGCGGGAGAAGGTGGCCGATGCAGCTCAACAGACAGGGAATTCATCCTTCCTCCACCTTTCTGTTCTATGTGGATTCTCACCGGATTGGGTGATGCCCACCCACACTGCTGAGGCCGATCTTCTTTACTCAGTCCACTGGTTCAAGTGCTAATCTCTTCTGGAAACACCTTTACAGAAACGTCCAGAGATAATGTCTTATCAGTGATCTGTGTGTCCCTTAGCCCAATCAAGGTGACATAAAATTAACCCTCATATCACTATGTAAGCTTCAACTCAATCCCCCTGCCTGCAGCCATATGTCTCACTCACATGTCCTCTGTACCTGGTGTTCCTGGATTGAGAGAGTTAATGCTTTAATATTTTTAGATAATGAAACTCCAGAGTCTTACGGAGAAATACCTGTCCTGGGGCCTGGAGGGAGACCTCCACACCTTGGACCAAATCCCCTGTGTTATTACACATACTTCACCCAACCTCCGTGGCACTGGTACCTCCAGTTCCTGAGCCATTCTGGGGTTCTGGAGTCCAATCTCAAGTGGTTCTTTTACTGAGTGTCTGTGAAAAAAAATAAATGTCTCATCTTTGTTTTTTTGAAATGACTTTCGTTCATCGTTGCTGTGAAGAATAGTTTAACTGGGTACAAAATTCTAGGTTGACAACATTTTCCCTTCTTCAGCACTTTGGAGATACCTCTTCCAAGTCTTTTGCCATCTATTGCTCTTGATGTGGGCTGTTGGCAGCTTAACTGTTTCTCCTTTGTAGGAAATCTTTCTCTCTAGGAGCTTTTGAGGTTTTTGTTTGTTGTGTTTATTTATCCTGCTTGGGATTTGATGTAATATTTATCTGAGTACTCAAGTCCTCAACTCTTGAAAGATTCTGAGCTGTTACCACGGAATTTACCTTAGAGTCACGGCGTCTCACTGCAGTCTCCTCTACTTCCTACCATTGGAATTTCTAGTAGGCATGTGTTGAATCTTGTCTGTCTGACCGTCACAGCTTTTAACTTTCCTTTTAGTTTCCTTCTCTTAACATCTCTGAATTATTTTCTTAGTCAGTTCCTCACTGCTAACTTCCAATTCACTAATTACTTATGCCTCTGTGTAGCATTTATTTCACCCATTCAGGTTTCAAAATATTTTCATGGCTATATTTTTTGTTTCTAGTATTTTTAAAAAAATATATATTTTATTGATTTTTTACAGAGAGGAAGGGAGAGGGATAGAGAGTTAGAAACATTGATGAGAGAGAAACATCGATCAGCTGCCTCCTGCAGACTCCCCACTGGGGATGTGCCCACAACCAAGGTACATACCCTTGACTGGAATTGAACCTGGGACCCTTGAGTCCAAAGGCCGATGCTCTATCCACTGAGCCAAACCGGTTAGGGCTGTTTCTAGTATTTTTAATCGGTTCTTCCCTATCTTCTGTTTTGGCCTTTCTATCTTCTTGTCTAATCTTTGAGGATTTTAATCATATGTAATGTTATAATGTCTCTTTCAATTGCTTTATGACTTCATTTCTCCCATTTGATGAGCTTTTTGTCTGGGCTTCATGGCATTCATTTTTCTGATGGGTTTTGAAAGTTCATCATGAGTAGGTGTTTTCTGTTTTATTTTACTCCCTGCCGTCTTGCTCATCCCCTTGTGTGGGCACTTTTGCAGCTGCCTCCAGCGGGTTCACAATTCACAATGAGGTCTGACATCATCAGACTGGGATTTCCTCCCTGGGGGTTGCAGGGCCGTGGCTGACGTGGCTGTGCTCTGGCTGCACAGCTATTTCTGTCCCCTGCAGGTAACAGCTTCTCTTTGCTCCTCATTTACAGACGGAGGAGCCTGACACCAGCCCAGTCCCAGCCCCTGGTCCCTGTAGCAAGCCTGGTGCAGCCTCTGTCTAGGAGCACAGTCTTCAATGGCCAGAACTCTGGCAAGGGTAGGGGTGTCCCCTGGTTGCTTCTGCCTTTCTCAAGTCCTGAAGCTGTGGCTTTAATTTCTGATTCTTGCTGAGAGTTTCTGTTCTCTTTCAGGATCCTCAGAATGTTGAGCTTGCTTTTGAGCTCAGCCATGCTCTTTTAAACATAAACAGTCCACCATGGACAGGAGTTGGAGTGGGGGTGACTCTGGCATGAGCCTGATGGACAGTTCCACAATGTTACCCTCACTTCCTGTTTGAGGCCCTGCTTTTCTCTGCTGGCTGCTGGTCTCGTCTCACCATCCTAACACCACTGCTTCAGTGCAGGCCTCCATCACCTCCCGTCTGAATTAGCATTGCTGTCCTCTGTCTACCTCCAGGCTGGATCCGGCCCGTCCATCCTTCCTGTTGTGAGGAGGTCACATCACAGTCTTGTTCAAAATGTAGACAGGTTTGCAGTTGTCCTCAGCACAAACCCCTGATCCTCTGCAGGACTTTAAGTCTTCTTGTCCTGGCACCTCCAGCCCCTTGCCTTCATTCCCAGTGCTTCTTTAGTGTGGGATCTCCCCTCTGTGGCTCTTTCCTCCTCTTGTCCCCATGTGAGTTTAGGTGGCCTGGCTCAGCTCTCTGCCTTGGTGTCCCTGGGCGTCTCCCACCCCCAGCAATGCTGTTGGAGGTGCCTGGATGTGTCTCACTCTCTGGAGAGTTTGGAGGGGCAGGATTTATCCTCCTGTCTCCAGGGCTTGGCACAGGGATATGCTCAATAGCATTATTCAGTTAATGGGAGGAGGGCTTACCAGCCCCATCTTGCCAGATGGGTCTGTCAGCCTCATCCAAAGTTAATCTGCCTCCGCCAGGGGCAGGGTGGGAACAGCCATAAATCAGAGCCTTCACTCAACCTCAGCACCTGTGACCCTGCCAAGGGGGAAAGCAGATCGAAAAAGCCACCCGGGTGAGAGGCAGAGGCTGAGTTCTGAGCGGTTGTCATAAGAAGAAAATGAAAGTCAATACCCACCTACAGGAAGTCAAATCTTGTGCAGCCTCTGGCAATTTCTCAATCAATCAACCCCCTTCACTGTTAGTATTTCTCTCAACAAAGAGCTTTCACGCCTCGGGCCCCCTACCCACGGCTCTGCTTGTCTGGGCACGTCACCTTCCCTGTAGTTGAGAAAATCTATGTGCCTTTGGAAAGAGGAAAACCCACTGCTCACTCAGTAGACTCCAGGGGCTCTGGATTACAAAATATAATAATAATTTTCACTGCAAAATAAGGATATTACACTGCAGGGTAGCATCATTTGCGCCCAAAAGAACTTACAAGGGTGGTGGTGGGGGAATGATGAATGGGAGGCATTTGATCGACCTTGTCAGTGAGTCACTGGACAGCCACATGGCGAAGGCCACATGGCGAAGGCCACCTGGCGACCGTGGCGGGGACTCTCCCGCCAGCCTCACAGACCAGTGCGGGGCCGGCCCGGGCAGGCACACTGGGGTCTCCAGTGCTTTTGAGAATTCATGATTACACTGGGAGAGCGACTTCTTGTTAAAGGTACTTTCGTGTCTGGGGAAAAGGACCGGCATTTGGCGTGGCAACGACACCTGGCTTTCCTGGGCTCTGAAAGGTGGGCTGAATTTTCTGTCTTCTGAAGGTGAAAGCTTTTTCTTGAGTTCATGGGCACATAACCCTTTGTCTTTGGGTTTTCAAAATTCTCCTGTGGATTTTCCGTATGGAGAGATGGCTCACTAAGTTTAGTTCCGTGTGCTTTCTATTCTCTTTCTTTCTGCTCGCTCTCTCTCTCTCTCTCTCTCTCTCTCACACACACAAGTAAATAAATAAATAGATAGATAGATAAAATTTAAAGAGCAGGAGACCCCAGTCAGTCCCTGCAGGTGGGCATTTGGGTCAGTGTCCTGCAGGCTGGGTGCCCAGTCAGTCTCCTCCGAGCACAGCCACCTGGGAGTCCCAGCTGCAGTTCTGTCCTCCTGACTCCACCCAGGACTCTTAGACTTGCTTCTTGGTGGCATCAGGACCAGAGCACCCCCTCCCCACGAGCACCATTTCTGGGGACATGCCTTCCAGGGCCTGCTTTTTTTAAAAGGCCCTGCTCTCCACGCTGCTCAGTGTCAGAAGCCTTCGGCAGCTCGGGGACAGCCAAGGCCACCCAGGCTCTTGAAGTTGCAGCCATCCACCCACAGGAAGCCCTGCAGCCCTGGAACCTGGGAGAGGACATCCCATGGGATGGCTTCTCGGCTACAAGGTCCAGCCGGTCATTTGCAGACAAACCATTTGCCACAGCAAAGGGTCCCGAGTCAGGAGGGAGGTGGGTGGTGGTGACGCCGACTCCTGAGGGCCGTGTGCAGGAGACTTCTCACCGGGGAGGCGCCTTTCAGCAACTTGACGGTGCGATTTAGTAGCTGCAATTTTCTAAATTGATGCTTCAACTCAGAACTAAAAGAAAATGACAAGTTCCTGCAACGTGCCAGGTGGGGGATGGGCTGCACTTTTCAGACTCGATTTCTTTTCAGCTGCTACCAGTTAGGTGCCTCAAGACTCTGATTGCCAGGCAGCCGGCCTGTCCTTATCTCTCGTTAGGAGCCATGGTCGGCAGAGGGCTTGTGTATAGGCTCCCAGGGCTGCCCCAGAGGATCCCATGGCGGTGGCATCACACTGCAGCCTTTGGGTCTTCGGTCCTGTCCAGGGCTCTGGGTGCCACGTGTGTCCTGGGGACTGAGGGGCCTCAGAGGAAATCATGGGACTGGGCCTGCGGGAAAAGCCCAAGAGTGTCTGCTCCCCGGACAACAAACTTCCAGGGTCAGTATGAACATCAACGCATTTGCTTCTAGTGGATTTAATGACCTTTGTTTAAGGGGAAAAGGAATTAATTCCTTCACGGTAAATACAGTTTGCTTGGGTGTAAGTGAGCAAAAGTGAGCAGCTGTCACACGACTGCACACCGGGCACCCACCCTGCAGGGAACTGACCTGGGCACAATGGCACAGGAAACAGCTTTCTTTGGGCAAGTATGGTGGAGATTTCTTGTGGACCCAGTGTCCACCCTTGATTTCTGGATGCATGGCCACCCCGATCATGACTACACCTTCTGGCCTCCCTTGAAGCCAGGCTCAGCCATATGGACTGTGAGTAGAAGGGGTGAGTTCTAGTTCTGAAATGGGCCAGTAAAGGTGGAGACTGTGCCCCCTCCCCTTTGCCTCTTCCAGCTGCCTGGAAACTAGACCTGAAGGAAGGAGCTGTAGCAGCCATCTTGGGTTGTGAGGAAGGAACTGCATTGGGAGGATTGCAGAGCAACAATATGGAGAGAGTCCGGGCCCCAAGTGCACTGGCACAAACATCAGGATGTGGGTCTGAAGGAGAAATCTCTGTCTTGCTTATGCTACTGGGTTTGGGGGTCTCCTTGTTATAGCAGCATAACCTGTACCTTTAGGCATCCACTCGCCTTGTCTGAGCTTTCCTCTTGCCCCATGGACCCTGGCCTTGTTTTCTTTCACATTTTAGCACTGCAGCTCCAGGCTGGGTGTAATCAAATCCACATTTAAATTCAATGAGTTTTCCTGATCGTCAACTCTGTCCCACCTCTATTCCGTCTTATGGATATTTCTGCTGATCGAAGTAGTGTCCTGGTAAGTGGCACTTCGTACCTTGTTCCGGGAAGAATGAGGGTGGCAGGAAGATGGCAAAGATGCCCCCACCTCATCCCCTGCTTCCCCGGCCCCGGGCTGTCACGTCCCAGCCCTGGATGCACATTCTCTCCTCACTTCCTCTTCATCACCGCCCCCGTGCAGTCGGTGGGTAAGCTTTCCTCAGCCTCGTGCTCCTAGGACCCTGCACTCTCCTGTCTTGAAGAAGCAGCTGAGCCGACGCAGAGAGGTCTCTGGCTGCTGGTGTGAAGGGCAGGTTATGCAGACAGGAGGCCTCCTTCCCAGAGCTGGAGGTGGACACCCACCTCTCCCAGCTTCTCTCCACGGGGCCCCTTCACGGGGGCCAGCTGCTGACCAGAAGGGAAGGCGAGGGAGGAGAGGTGCAGCTCCACAGACACCTCCGTGGCTGCACCGCAGGTGGACTCTGGGGTGTGGTGGGTGGGCCGTGGGCTCTGTCTCGAGTCAGGCCTGGGCCTGCTGAGGTGGCAGTGGACTCCATCCAAGCATGCTTTGGGCCAAGAGACTTGGGAGATGACCAGAGAGTATGGAAAGGCATGTACCACCCCCCGCCACCCCCCCCCCCCATGAGTCTCAGGCCCTCAGGGCTCACCACCTCAGGGATGAAGAATGGACACTGTCCACCCCTGCCTACAGGTCCCAGTGGCCCCAGGGGTATCACAATGGCCTGGGAATGTTAGCAGATTCCAGAACTTACAAGAAATGCTTGAACGACAGGGTGGAGGAATCTGCTGCTACCCTTTTGCTGCCCAGGAGCTGAGGTTCTGACGGGAGCCCCTGCAGTCACACCGGGAGGGGCACCTGGGGAGGCAGAGGCCTGAGCCTCTTGGGACAGCACTTATCAGTGGGAGCACCTGGGCCCACCACAGTCAGCGCATGGGGGTGTGCACCCCCACACCTGGGAGACGGGGAGCCTGTGGCTGAGCTGGGCTTCAGAGGACAAGGGTGCTCATTCCCTGGGGCTGAGGGAGCGAGGGGCTTTGCAGTGGGTGGGGGCTGTGTGAGCTCCTCTGCTGGTTGGTGGAGGACCCTCTGAGTCCCTGAGTGGCTGGGGAGGGGGCCCCCCCTCCCTGCCCAGAGGTGGGAATGCTGGCGTTTCAGCTGGAAACCAAAGGGCAGGATGGTTAAGCCGGTGACGGGCTGAGGGACGTAAAGGGTGGCCCCTTCTCATCCTAAGCTCAGGGACAGGAGGGGTACTGTGCCCGCCTGTCTCCGTGGGGCCCGATCAGTGCCCGGTGCGGGATGCAGGTGGCGGGGAGGACCCAGCAGGTGGGGCCGGGAGCCCAGGGATGGGTGAGTGGATGAGTCACGTCCCGGCTTATGGCCGGTGCGGTGCTGACGTGAGTCACACGCAGTCAGACCCCAGGAATAGCACCTCCAGAGGCGGCTCTGCTCCTCGTGCTCCCTGCGGGGTCTGAGTCAGTGTCCTGACTGAGCTCGGAGGGGCAGAGCCAGCTGTCCTCAGAAACGAGATGCCTGTCCCCCTCCCTCCCGGGACAGGTGCTACTCCCTCCCCCGTGGCCAATGGCCTCTCGGTTCTGCCTGTCCCGAGGCCAGCAGTCCATCCCCCACACGGGGGGCGGCCAGGGAAGCGGGGGCGGTGCCCGGAGGCTGGCTTTAGGGGAGCGTCATGCCTGAGCCTGGGATCTCACGGCTGACCCCTCTGGGGAGTGGACACTGCGGGCCTCCGGGATCCAGTCCTGCGGCCCCTTTGAAGTCCGCCGGCGGGACGTGCCCTGAAAATCCTAACGAGTCATCGGGGAAGCCTGTCTGGGCCAGAGGGCCGCAGTGTGAATTCACTGGAAGGAAAGGCCAGTTCCCCTCTTATTCTCTCACGTTCATTACTTGTGCAGAGATTTCCTGGAAACACCACGGAGTCTCCTCTCAGGCAGATGGCTGTTGTCACCCCCACATGGGTGGTACTTGGCCTGCCCACCTCCTGGTGGGAGAGCCTGCCGCCGGGCTGGCACGTGCCCTGCCAGGTGGGGTTCCTGACGCACTGAGTGAGGCTCGGTGACCGGGATAGCTGGAGGGGCTGCCAGGGAGGATGTCCTGAGGCTGCGTTACTGAGAGCATCGGCCACAAATGCCCCGAAGCCCAGAACAACCACAGGTTTACTCCAACATCTTCGCTTTAAAAACGACACCGATGCCTCTTTCATTTTACAGTCGCTGCTTTACCGTGCGGCCTCGTCTGTGCCTCTGCGGTGATCACAGCGGCTGTGGGTGAGCACAGTCCGGGCACAAGTGGGAGCCCCGTTCTCTGCTTGTTTCCTGCACTCGGTCCAGTTTTTCTGGAGGCTTCATTGTATTGGCCGCATGAGACGCTGACCGGCTGTGCCTGCTTCATGGGCCCAGCTGCCTGTTGGACCCCGGGGGCGGTTCCCATGGCCCACCGCGGTGAGGGGCAGCCTCAAGCCGCCCTGCGGATTGCTCTCGCACTCTTTGGGGAGGTTTTCTCGGAATGGATTTCTTGATTGCTAGGGGTCTGAGCCTCGAAGGGTCAGATCACGGCCAGAGAAGCGGGGACCTGGTCTCGGCGCCGACGGGAGGAGTGCATGCCTGTCCTAGGCCAGGGCGCACTCCCTGGTTTCATCGTGTTGAGTCCAGTTGTGTGGCTGGGCACCCCCTTCGCTGCTGAATTTCCTTACCAGGAAGTGGAGCATTTTCCCAGAAGTTGGTTTGCAGTTTGGGTAGAGACGGAGTACCCTGAGGCCAGGTCCCTGCTCGTTCCTGCACGGGTTCCAATGGCTTGCTGCTGCCATGGCTTCATGGCAAATCCCACTTGTTCATCAGCTCATCCCAGGCCTCTGCACTCTGCGGGGCTGAGGGTGAGGGCAGCAGCCCAGGCCCATCCTTGTCCCCCTCTGCACAGAGGTGCTGCTCTGTGGAACACCCTGACCCACGGGCACTTCCTCAGGAATCAGGGAGGGAAGCCCAGCTGCACACGCACAACAGCAAAGCAGAGCACACGGAGTGAAACGATTCATCAGAAGCAGAGACCACACAGCAGGAGACACAACCCCTTTCTCCCGCCCCTTCTTCCCCAGCAAGGACGTGGCCTCTCCCGCCGCCCTCTCCCGCCTGCCCTGTGAGGTCTGAGGGCTGGAGGCCAGTGGGAGGGAGAAGTCAGAAGGCCAGTCCTCATTATCTGTGGATTCTGTACATGCACATTTTATTTGTAACTCCAAAACCCATCGCAGTCATGCTCGGACACGTGCAGAGGGGATACATCTGAGTCACCGATGCTCACATCCCCACTTTGACCCAGGTGGCACTCTGCCTTCTGGTTTCAGCTCTCACTGTAAACAGGGTTCTTTTCAGTCTATTGAGTGCCTTGTTTTTAGCATTTTTTTTTGCTTTTTGTCGGTGATTTGTTTTTCTTCTTCTGAGGATATGGGTTTTTTTAATTGATTTTGGAGAGAGAGAGAGAGGCGGGGGGAGAGAGAGTGAGAGAGAAACATCAATGTGAGAGAGAAACATTGATTGATTGGTTGCCTTCTGTACATACACTGACCAGGGATCAAGCCTGCAGCCTAGGTATAAGACCTGACTGGGAATCAAATCCGCAATCCTTTCGTATATAGGACGATGCTCCAACCAACTGAGCCACCCGGTCAGGGCTGGTTTTGCTTTTTTAAATGACCCAAGAGAAGTGAGGAAGAGTTAGTTGTCTCATGTGCTAATCACAAAGGCTGTGATGTGCCTCAGGGAGAAAACCCGTGCGTCAGATTTGCTTCATTCAGGCACAGGTTAGAGAGTTGTCAGTCGTGTCCAATGTTAATGCATCAACAATGCACATGAAATAAGGTGTCTTCATATGAAAGCACACATCATGCAAGGGCAAGCACTGACTGGTGAAAAGACTGTGGCCAGAGGCTTTTGGGAAGCTGACCCTGTACTCCCCCCGGAAGCAAAGGGTCAGTACCTGCTAATTCAGCGTTGGCTGCGGCTTCAGAAAATCAACATAGCTCAGCTCATGTTAGAAAGGGGAGAAGCCAGAGCCCAAACTGTTGTCAGCTCCTAAGCCCCCTGGATTGCACATTGGGGTGAATGTGTGGAGCCACAGACCTCCCCCGGGAGGCTGTGTGGTGGAGACCGTTTGCATTTGGGGCGTTTCTATTGGGGAGTCGCTGTGGGTTAGTCCCTAAAGACACCTAGCACCAGCTAGAGAAGCTAGAGGCCAAGTACTTGTTTTCCCGCCTCTCTTGCAGCGCATGGCGGTCCCGAGGCCACGTTCTGACGTCTGCTGGGGCTGTGGCGCTTCAGGGAGAAGTTTTGCTTCCCTAATACAGAGGCTCCGCTGGCTGGGAGTTCGGGGTCACGGGGCCAGGCTGTCTGTTTTTCAGTCTGCAAAGTACTAGTATTTTGTTTACTATGTTCCATTTAATAGCTCACCTCGACACAATGAGGTGAGCTATTGCAAGGCTCTGTGCAATCCCATTTCACAGATGAGGAAACCGAGGCTCAGAGGGAGGTGCCGGGACCCTGCCTACCCTGTCCCAGTGCAGGGTGCAGACATCTCCCGATGGCCTCACGTGCAACTGCGGTTTCTGAGATCCTGCCCCGTCTGCGAAGAGGCCGCCTATCTGGGACCACCCCCTACACCCGTTTGATAGTCCCGCAGCCCATCCGGCTCCCTGCTTCCTGGCTGTGGAGTGTAAGCTGCGGGCTGTGGGAGCTCTCGTGTGTTTTGATTCGAGCAGCAGCCCCGACACCCGGACTGGGCTGCACACCTGGCAGGAGCACAGTCAGTGTTAGGATAAAGGCCTTTCTTCGGGTGTCATTGCGTTAAGTGGCAGATCCACGGAGGGGCTTGGAACGGTGCTGTCGCTAAACGCCCGCCACTGCTCCTGAGTGGGCCTGGAGGCCCGATCTGTGGTTTCAGTTCTTGTTTTTGTAAACTAGAGACTCACAAAATGTACCACCTCCAAGGGGGAGGCCCTGCCAGAACCGGGCCTGTGGTCCCTGGAGGTGCTGGTTCAGTTCTGTTATTCGTGGGAGAGCCTTCCTCTCCCGGTCCTGGCCTTTCTCAGCTCTCTTCTCAAAAATGGGTCTGTTACGAAAGTGCTGAGATCCCAGAAAACCTCAGTGTATTGTTCTTGGATTCCCCAAGAAATGGCCCAGAGGCTGGCTGTCAGAGACGTGGCTTCATTAGGACTCACACGTCCGCAGTGGCGGCCGACCGGTGAAGTTTACCGCCACTCGGCCACCGGTGAAGCTGAACCGCTAAACCCCTTCCGGCCTGGGACGTACAGACAGCACTGGGGGGTGGCCGGTGGTGCTATTGCTTGGCCGCCACGCAGACTTTCCCACAGGAGGTCTTCTGGAGCACAGACAGCAGGGAGGAACAGCCTGCAGGGGGTAGGGGGGCTACGAAGGGGCGGGAGGGGGGGTAAGAGGGGGCAGGGGGAGCGAAAGCTGTGTGAGATCAAAACACTGTTTTCTTGAGGGAAGAGCTGGCCAGGCTCCCAAGGCCTCCCAGTCGGCTGACTGCTGGCCTTCGCGCATTTCCCACAGGGTGGGAGGGGGCACTGCAGCCCGGGAAGGGGCTCACGTTCCTATTGACCATACGGGGCCTTTCGGGAGAATCTCCCTTTTGGGGCCCTGCGTTGGCATCAGGGTGGGTGCGGTTCTGGGAGGGGCGCTGCTCCGCCCCCCACCTCTCCCCTGAAACTTCACACATGGACCCAGGGCGTCTCCGGGAGGCAGAGGGAGGAACGGGGCCAGGCTCTTTGCATGAATAGGTTGAGTTCCTCGCCCGCCCCCCCAACAGCTGTGGTGAAGGAAAGGAGGTTCGGTGTTCGTGCCCCCCCCAATCAGCTGTGGTGAAGGAAAGGGGGTTCGGTGTTTGTGCAAAGCGTGTGAGGGGACTGGGGGCCACAGGGAAGGGCTTGGGCAGCAGGAGACGTGCGCACAGCTGAGGTCCAGGCGCAGGAGGTGAGGACAGAAGGTAGCCCTCACTCACTGTCTCTCCGCAGTCCCTCCCCTCCGCCACTCTTCCTATGAATGTCTCGGGATGAGGGAGGCAGTGGACAAGATGGATGGCGGGTCCCCTCACCTGGGCACAGGCAGCTGCCCTCCTCCCTCTGTCCTGCGAGGGGAAGCCCTTGCTGTACCGTTCTCCTCCCTCAGCTGCTGCAGGAGAGGCACCTGCCATCGTGGTGGATCATGCGGGAACCGGGGGCGATCGCCAGCACAGGGAGGGCTCGGGGCTTGGCTGCAAACGGGAAGAAGTTCACTGAGATGCCGAAGGTCACACATGCGCACCCCCCCCCCCCCCCCGCCCCCCGCGACTCCTAAACAAGCACTTTATAAGCTACGTTCACTCTGCAGCCAGTCGGTGAGTGGGAGTCTGGCTTTCCTGCTCCTCTCAATAAATATTCAATTATGGGCGACGAGGCCCGGTCGCGCCCCGGGCCAGGGCAGGGAGATAATTCGAGCTAAAAGGGTGCAGAGGTTTCAAGTTCTCAGATGGTCAGGAAATGAGATGCTCTGACTTCGTCATCTCTGTGGATGGCCGCCTTCCACGGCCTTTTAGGTCTTGCAGTGACGGAAACAAACCCTCCGGGACAGGGTCTGGTGGGCCTCTCGGGGGTGACGCATCCATTGTATGAGTCCCGATGAAAAAGACGCGAAAGCGAGGTTTCAGGAATTGCGGCCTGTAATGTTCATAATTAATGAGTTAATTTTCAGCCCATAAAAATCAGATGCCGCCTAGTTGTGTTATTTAACTAAAATGACAGGATTTATTAAAAGTATTACTTTACGGTGCATGTGGCTAATGGGGTCCGGTTTAATGGCATCAGGAGACTCCCAGCCCCACAGTGATCTCCGAGGCTCTGCGCAACCCCAGGTCCTCCTGGAACCGGCCCCACACCCCCTCCCCACCCCCCACAGGCCTTGGTCTGACCTCCTGTCTCCCATCCCTGACCAAGTAGCCCAGCCAGGGTCCTTAGCTCAGAAGCAAGGCCTCCTCGGTGCTGCCCCAGCGAGTGGGCCAGCTGGGCTCCATCACGATGGCCCACTTGTGTCCCAGGAGCAGCCTGAGTGTTCTAGGGGGCTGGCCGGTGGCCTCAGAAGATATGTCCCTATCCCGCTGCCCACAACTACCACCTCACGTGGCAGGAGATGTGATTAAGCTAAGGATCTTGAGAGGAAGAGTTCATCCTGGGTTAGCAGGTGGCCCCAAATGCCACCCCATGTGCCCTATAAGAGAGAGGCAGAGGGAGACAGACCGACCTGGGGAGGAGAAGGCCACGGGAAGCTGGGCGGCAGGCGGGGGCCCGGCCAGGGACACCCTGAGTGTCTGGAAGCTGGGAGAGGCAGGAGGGCTCCTCCCCTAGAGTCCGAGGGAGCCAGGATCAGCTGACAGCTCGACCTCAGACTTCTGGCCTCCAGAACCAGAAAAGAATAAATTCCTGTGGTTGTTTTTCTTATCCTCACCCAAGGATATTTTTTCCATTGATTTTTAGAGAGAGTGAAAAGGGGAGGGGGGAGAGAGAGAGAGAGAGAGAGAGAGAGAAACATCTATGTCAGAGAGAGACCTTGACTGGTTTGCCTCCTGCATGCACCCCAATTATGGCCAGGGATCGACCCTGCAACCAAGGTACATGCCCTTGACCTGGAATCAAACCCATGATCCTTTGGTCCATGGGATAATGCTCTAACCACTGAGAAACCGGCCAGGGCCCTGGTGTTTTGAGTCACCAAGTGTGTGGTAATTTGTTCGGAAGTCCTAGGAAACAAATGCAGTTATTCCCCTGTTGGTGCGTTTGCTGTCATTTTCGTACTTGGCGTTTACCCGACCTCCTCCCCACCTGGCCAAGTGTTCTCTAAGGCTGAGCTGAGAGCGTCTTCACCCCCACCCCCCTCACCCCCGCCCCCAGGGCCTTTCTCTTTCTGGAACCCGGCACAGGGGCCCTCAGACTTGCTGCACAGGAGCACCCAGGGCTCTACCTACCGACCCTGTCACTGGCTCCACCTCCCCCCCCCCGGAGTTCTGACGGACTTGTCTGGGGTGCAGCCTGGTACTGGGGTTTCGAAAGCACCCCTGCAGCTCCTACCTGGGTGGTGCAAGCTGAGGCTGGTCCTGCTCTGGTGGGAGCAGCGCGTCCGAGGTGGGTGGCCCTTTAGCTGGGGGCGGAGAGCTGCTCGGCGTGGCCAGCATGTGTTTAGCGGAGTGTCTGTAACTTGGCAGCAGCGAGCCTGTGCCGGGTGGGGAGACCCAGCACCCTGTGCTGAGCAAAGCCTTCAGCAGATGCCAACACCTGCATTTTAATTTTCCTGGAGTTTCTGGAATACAGGTGAACCAGCTTGACAACTCAGAGGCATCGAAGACTGGCTCCTGCCATACTGATTGTTGAACCATAAAAGTGGTACAACCTCCCCAAGAAGCTCAGGGGCTGTATTGACTCAGCCATTCTCACTGCGTGATTGTGTGAGGAGGATAGATCATGGCGGGGTCCTGGGGATGTGGGATGGAGCCAGGAAGGAAGCCACAGCTTAGCCACCCGCCGTCCTTCATTTTGATCTGTAAGTGGAGTGGTCAGCCCAAGAGCTCAGCTCACCCAGGAACCTGCCCGTCTCACCGCCGAGGCTGTGAACCGGGCAGCCAGTCAGACCATGAGCCCCGGAATGGCCCTGTGCGCCACGATGCTACCCCTCGTGGCCGGAGCAGCCAACCTCCCCTGGCGGAGGAGCCAGCGTCACCCACACATCAGACTGAGCTGCCCCTGTCCCCACATGCATCTTGTTCAGAAGGGGCAGAGCCCCCAGGCGGCTCCGGGGCCCTGGCTGCCATCTGCCCGTCTGTTCACTGTTAAGTGGAAAACGCCCCCTTCCCTCTCCCGCTGCGCTGTCCCCGCAAAGGTGAGTCTCCGGAGCGCACTTGCGGTTGCGCCAAGTCGTCCACGGCTACTGCTCTCCGTGGGAACACCCTCCTGGCTGGCAGCGGTTCAAGGAAAAGCCGGCAGCTATAAGGAGAGAACATTTACCACATCCGGACTTTGTTAATTAAAAATGTTTATTTCCTCGCCTTTGAATGGGTAATAAATTCACAGGGTTCAAAATCCAGGAGGCACCCTCCGCGCGGTGTGAAGATGTGCTATAAAGCAGCCGTGATGGAGACAGGCGGGTGTTGGCAGAGGGATAGACACGCAGATCACCGGCCCGGCCCGGGCAGCCCAGAAACCCGCCCGCGGACTGTGGACAAAGGTGCAAAGCCGCCCAACGCAGGCTGGACAGTCTTTTCAACAAACGGTGCTGAGCAACTGGGCATTGTGGGTGAAAAAGGAACCTTGACCTAAATCTCACCCCCTCCTGCCTGTGTGGGAGCCGAGCCGCTGTGTCAGAGCAGGAAGCCTGGCAGACAGAGCCTGTGGGGCTCGAGGGAGGACGACGGGCGCAGCTGCGACACGTGTCGGGCATCGTCCTTGCAGGGGCTGGGCCATCAGAGCTCAGGTGAGGCAGGTGTGCATGGCCCGCAGGGACGACGTGGCCCCGAGAGCCCAGCTCCAGTCCTGCCGGTCACGTGGGGAGGGGACAGCTGGAGAAGGTCGGCACCTGCAAGGGGCTCGAAGGGTGCGCAGCCTTAAGGAGTGTGGCCCACATGGCAGCGCTGGTCTTGTGTTTGGGAGCTGAGAGGGGTTGGATTCTCGCTGTGAGGAACCGTGCGGGGCCCGGGCTGGGCGCTGGTCTCACCCGCATAGACTCCCCGGGTTAGCGGTTTTGCTTCAGGCAGAGAGTTCTCGCTTTGTTAAGGCCATTTACTGCTTGTCTTCTCACTACAGCTATGAAGCACTTGATCTTTGCTCTTCATTTAAAAAAACTTTTGGGATCAAATGGCACATACAGTTTTACAACGGGCTCATTTCCTTTGGCGTGACCTTGTGAGCATTTTCTCAAGTTATAGTTTTCTACAACTCTCGTAAATTGCTGAAGAACATTCCGGCAGGTGGTCAACAGCTTACTTAAGTGACCGGTCGTACATAGCTGGTCATTACGTAATAGTGGATTCATTCAAACGCTCCCCCTGCGTGTCAGCTGCAGGACACGCGGCAGGCCAGAGGCGAGGGCTGCTGCTGAAAAGCAAATCCACAGGCGAACACACTTATCACACATGGCACTGAGGGTCCCGTTCAGGACCTGGTGTTAGATTCAGGGAAGGGGCCTGTGGAGTGAGGTCTGAGCCAAGATCTGGAGAAAATATAGAAGTTCAGTAAGCCAGGGGGTTGGAGGGTGGGTTGTGTGCAGACCTGATTCGGTCAAGTGTATTTCTAAACATTCGCTTATTCAAGTATCACTGAGCCCGTTCTGTGGGGCACGTCCGCTCGCTGTTGTGCATGGAATATAGAAGACCACATAGGATATCTTTGTACGTGTGGGGTGTCTGCATGTGCAGGGCCTTTGCACATGCTTAACTAACCCCCTAGAAGAGGAGTGGCTAGTGGCTAAATGCTGCATACATATGCAAGGTCTGGCTACTGTTCTTGGCCTTAGCAACTGTTCATTTACTTTCCAGACCCCAGACTCATGCAAGGAGCCTCTCTATACCACAGACTAAGAGTATCTTAGGCGGTCCTGGGAGTGGCCCACCCCTTCCCTCCTGAGCTGGGCCCCCAGACCTGAGGCCGGTGTGTGCGACTATATTCACAGGAGGTAGGCTCAGCTCTCAGGGCAGCACTGGCCCAGGTGGCCACCACAGGGTACACCCCCTGCCTGAGACCAGAGCAGGAGGCCGGGGCCGGGAGGGACATGGAGGGATGCGAGGGTGTCCATCGTGGGGTGGAGAAGGCTGGGTACTAGACTCCTGAGCTAGAGGAAGAGGCAGAAGTAAGTGGGGCTCACCTTTGGCTTCTTTCCTCTGCCCCCAACTAGTGGTTCCCCTGACCGATGGCTTTGCCAGGGCTTTCTGGGGAGGACATTGGTGGGAAGGGAGCTCTCACAGGAACTGGAGATTGAGAGGATGTTACTACAGACCCCAGATCTGCCAGGCCTGTTGAGACAGACACAAAGAAGAGGAAAAGGTAGAGGGAGGAAGGGATGTCATCTCACCGGCAGAGGTCCAGGCACCTTCGTGTAGGTATGCGCTCTGGACTGTCTGCCAGGTTCTCTCAACACAAGCAGGTACTGGGCAGCATGGGAAGGTCATTCTGCAAGGACATGAACCAGAGAGACTGCTAGTCAGCAAAGATGTCCCGACAGTCCTCCCTCCTGCATACACATGGTGCTCCTACATGGAAAGGCGGCTTAATTCCCTTCTCCTTGAATTCCCGCAGCCCCTGTAACTGACTTTGAATAAAGAACACAGCAGAAATGATGTTCTGAGACTTCCAAGCCCAGGAACTGGAGCTTCCGCTTCTGGTTTCTTGGAACCAGGCTGCCATCCTGTGAGGTAGTCCAAGCAGCCACGTGGAGGAGCCCACACAGGGTGAACCAAGAACCCCAGCCAACAGCCCCGCTGAACTCATGGCCACCAGCCAACCCTAACTTGTCATCAGGTGAGTGAGGCCACCTTGGACCTTCCAACCATCTCACACCCTGTGGCACCATAGAGAGCAGCAGAACCCCCAAATAAACCCACAGAATTGTGAAGGACAACAGGTGGTTGGTTGTTATTCTGCCACTGAGTTTTGGGGTTGTTCATTACTGAGCAATAGATAACTAAAACAGAAGCTGGTATGGCAAGGCTCTTTAAAAATGGAACTAAATGTAGAATTTCAGGTTTAGGCCCATTTCCAGAAACGACCCAACCAGCCTGGAGCTTGCGTGCTGACTGGCTAACTCTCCTCACTTTTAAACCAGTGATTCTCTTATTGACTCTGAGCCATGTTCATAGCAATCACATCTGGAGAAGACGCAGCAGTCCTGGCACCCGCTCCCTGGAGTGGCCACGTCCTGCCAGCTTCTCTCTGACCCCTGGGCAGGTCTTCCATAAGCACAGGCAGGTCTCGAGTGGGTGGAAGGTCAACACCATCTTCTTGGCGTTGACCTGAGTCTTCAAGGTTAAGGATGCCCCCGCCCACTTTCTTGTGAGCAGCCCCAACAGCAGCTGGAAGTGGGGACTTCCTTACTGGCCCTGGTTGGGAGGAGGACTGTGTGCTCCTGGTGGGACCCAGTCCCTTGGCAGTTTCCCGGCCTGTTTTGGCATACAGGCTTCATAGAGGGGACGATGCCCAGGCCGGGAACAATGGCATTCACAAAGTAAGACTTTCATCTTATGATTCTGGGTGTCACACCTGGGAGGTTCTAGCTTCTGCAGAAGGTGCTTCCCAATTCTGGTCTCGCCTGTCCAGTACAGACACTTTTCAAAGCGTGGTTCCTCTTCCTGGAGCACCCGCCCACTCCCAGCAGCAGGACCAGGCAAGCCATGCTTTTGATCTCCAGCGGGAGAAAGGGGTGAGAGAGCATCTGGCTTCCGGCGTCTTGCTTCCCTGTGTGATCCATTTTTTTCTGGCGTAACCCTCTGCCCATCCATGCTCTCCCAGTCGGATGCTGGTCTCCTCTTCTGCCCGTGTTCTCTCTGCATGTAGGGCTCTCTCATGGGAGCAGGGGGGACCTGCCTTCCCCGACACCCCCCGCCCCGCTGACCACAGCCACCTGAGACCAATGCTGCTGCTGTCCCCATGTTATAGGGAAAGTGCAAAATGTGTCAGGCACACGGCCTCATGAGGTTGTTGGGCATTTGGGCTGCTCCAGGGTTCCCGGCACAACCTTCGGGGTTCCCTCTGGGGCAGGTGGCTACTTAAGGGTGACATCTGGATCATGAGAATGCATAATTTGAACTTGACAAGATAATGCCTGTTTTGCAAAAGGGTTGCATTGATTTACAATGTGTAAAGGTTCTGTTGATCCACATGGCCTCCAACATTTGTGACCATTAAAAACATTTTTTTTTTTGGTCAGTTAAATGTGTGCAAAACTATAGCTCATCCTGAATCGTGTCTCCCAGCTACTGTGAGAATGGGCGTCTCTGTATGTTCACAGGCCGGTGTGTTCTGGGAATGCCTGTCCGTGTCCTCTGCCTATTTACTTACTGGGATGTTTGCTTTTTTGTATGGACCCCTAGGAGTTCTTGGTAAATTCTCAACACTCGTCTCTGCTGGTTTTCTGTGCAGTGAATACTATCTCCCAGTTTGTGGCTTTTCACCTTCCTTGGGTATATTTTGATGAGGAGAATGTTAATGTAGTCAAATCTATCCATCTTTTATATTGTTGAGGCTTTTATGTGTCTCGTTTAGGAAAGCCTTTCTACCCTGAGGTCACACAATCACCTGTATTTTCCTCTAAAGTCTTAAACGTTTGCTTGTGACATTTCTCTTCTTAATGCATTTGGACATGCGCTTTGTGGACGGTGTGAAGAAAAGATCTAGCTAGTTCTTTGTCCTGTGGTTTTTCTGTCTCATTTATTGAATGACTTTCCCCAGGGATCCGTCATCCACTTCCTGTGGTAATTGAAGTCTGCGATGAGTGGGTGTGTGTCTGGGTTCTGTTCGATCATTGAGCTCGTCTGTCCCTGAGCCAGCCCCGCACTTACACTTGATTACAGCTTTACAAGTAGCCTTTCCAATGACGGGGCGCCCACCCCTCCTTTTTCTTCAGAAGTGTGTGCGCTGTTCTTTTTTTTTATTGACTTATAACTTGTACATAGCAAAGTGCACAGACCTCAGGTGTATGTTTCAATTACGTATTATAAATCATGCACTTGACAGTCATCAGGGCTGCATCCCAGACCTCTCCACATCTCCAGGTGCTCAGGGCTCTGTGGGTCTGGAGGCCGATCGGGCAGCGGGGCCAACTCACCTCGGCAACCTGATGTGTGTGAGGAGCTGGAGGCTGGGATGGACCAGCCTCTTGGGTGCCCTCCCTCACGTCTTCTGGTTGGTGCTGGCTGACTTCAGCTGGGCTGTGGCCAGAACCCCTGCATGTGGCCTTTCCTGGGGGGTAGTTTGGGCTTCCTTATAGCATGGCGGCTGGGCTCCCTGACGGAAGTGCATGGGGACTTCCTTTCCCAGACCTGTTGTTGGAGGAAGCACAAGGTCTGCCCACATTCAAAGGGAAGGGACGTAGACCTCACCATTGGGGAGGTCTAGACCTAGTCCTGGGTACGAGGGGTCTCAAGATCATTTTGTAAAAGCCTTGTGAGATGGAGGAACGGATGTGGCCATGTTTGACGATACAGCTTGCCACATCTGTGTAGCCACCCCCAGATCAAGTTGCCAAATACTTCAGTGACCAGTGGCTCTGGGGCCCTTCCAGTCCATACCGGCCCCTGGAGGGAACGGTGACCCTGACCTTCTCGATGTGGATTTGTTCCCTTGATCCTGACTGTGAGCTGACGTACACGTGTACGCACACAGCGTGCATCTCCGGGGTCCGGCCTCTGGTGCTCAGCATCCTATTAGTGAGCCTGATCAGACTTCGAGCCAGCACCTTGCTCCTTCTCACTGCTGTGCCGTGTTCTGCTGTGGGGACGGGGCTGAGGAGTCCAGGAGTACCCGGGCGAAGCTGGTCTGGCTTCCCCACATGCCTGTTCGCTGACCTTGGCCTCCTCTCTGTGGACGGTGCGCAGTGGTCCGACGAGGTGGAGGATGGGCCGCACGGGGACCGGCAGGGGTGGGAGGGAGCCCTGTGCACAGGGGCTGGGGTCCTGCCTGAGCCCTGGACTCCTCAGGAACATGGGCTCAGCCGGCCACCGGGAACTGACCTGCTGAGTGGGAATTGTGGGACACAGGAAGTTCTCTCCGGAAAAGCATGAGAAATGCCCTTTGGGAGGGAAGAAACAGGAGAGTTTTTGTTCAGTGGGCAGCTCTGGTGATGGGCTCTGGGCACCAGGGGCCGTGCCATGAGGGACTTTGAGGGGTTTCTTAATGCTTTGAGGGTCCTGGGTCCCAGATGTGGGGAGGTGTAGGCTGCTGTCTACAGGGTCAGCCCGCCAGAGGGGGGTGGGGGGGCTGGAAGGCAGGATAGTCTGTGTCTGAGGAGGTTCATGCACAGACACCCTCACATTTATGCACACACACTGACACACACATACCAGCACACGTTCACACACAACCTCCCATGCCCTGGCTCATGTGCACACCTACTCGTACTGACACACATTTACCGCCCCTCCCTGCCCCCCCGCACACACTCTCACGTAAACACCATACACACCAGTACACACACCCGCCTTCCCGGTGAGGGCCCATCAGCCCCACTCCCAGCTTCCCCCAGGAGGCAGCCACCAGCGTGGGTAGAGCAGACAGTGGGTGGTGGCTCACGGAAGTGAGAGTAGGGGCAGTGGCTTCTTCAGTCGGGTGCTCTTGCCCTTCATTCGACCTGAGCATCGTGTACTGGGCGCCCCCAGAACAGCATGTCCGGGAGGGGGTCCCATCCCATTCAGCTTGGGCTGCAGCCTCCTGCCTCTCCTGGTGTCCTCAGAGCCTGCGGTGAGGAGGGGTGGGGCTCACATTCACTGATAGGTGTGGGGTTGGCACAGCCCCAGCAGAGGCATGGGCTGGGCTCTGCTTCTATAGGTGGCCCCTGCCTCCCTTCACCCAGATGACAGGGCTACCCTGAGGGCAGTTCCCTCAGTCGGTGGCTCTAAGCTCCAGATCCCCAGCCGGCTCTCCCCCAAAGCTTTGCTGCCTCCCTCGGGCACCGGGGAGAAAGCACCCCCTCACTTCAGTGTGTGGATCCCCTCCTTCTGCAGGCTTCACCACCCTCCACTCCACCCCACCACGACCCACTTCGTGTCTGTTTATTGTTATTTTAAAAAGTGCTTCTTTCCAGTAGTTCTGCCACGCTGGACGGAGTTTCTATTTAAACTCTTGAAATGTATTTACTTTTGGCCCAAGGTCAGGTGGATGGTGGTTTCACATCGAAAGTGCAGCCCTGGAGTCGGAGCCAGTGGAAATCGGGCTTTCTGCAGGGTTCACACACACACCTCTGGGCACGCGGGGGTGACCGCCGATGGGAGGCGATGGGGGCCACGCACAGCCCACGCACGGCCCGTGTGTTTAGAGAAGTGTGCATGAGCGGACGGGTGCGCCCACAAAGCTGAGTGCGGAGCCACGGGCGTGTGTGACGAGGTGTTCACACTGAACTGTTACGGAGCTGACAACCTAGAAAAACTTGCTTCTGAAAAAACGAGATAGGTGTTTATTTTTCTCTCCATGGAAGAAATCCAGAGGCAGGCAGGCCCAGCCTGGTGGGCGCGCAGGGGCGTGGGCCTGGCTGCTCTGTCCTAGTTCATGACGAGGCTGTCCCCTTTGGTCCAATATGGCTGTGGGGCTGCAGCCCCCGAAAGTCTGGGCACATGTGGTTTGGGGAACTGGAGCCCAGCACCCGCCTTGCCTGAGGGGCCTTTTTCCTTCACCCTTTCCACATGCCTGTTATTCAGGGCCTGGGGGTCTCTGAGGCCCATCCAAGGCGTGAGTGGATGGGCAGCATCCTGGGTGAGATCTAGGGCCTGGGAGGGCTGCTCCCCTCTCCCCGTCACTGCCCCCTGCAGGCAGCAGGTGGTTAACACGGGGAGGCACTTGGTGCTAGGCTGGGATTTGCGCATAAAACCCGGGAGAGGGGCTTATTGACAACCTGCACCTGCCTGGCGTCTGCTCGGCTCCCCGCCTCCATTCCGAATGGCTTGCCTGGAGCAGAGATGGCGTGGTCCCCTCCTGCTAGTGCAGAAACCGAGGGCCGGGCAGCCTGCGGAGTCCTGTGACCGGAGAGTGTAGGTGACAGGAGGGTGACCCTTTCCTGAGGGCGGAGAAGGCCCGGGATCCGGTCCCCTCCTGGCCCAGCTGCCTGAGCCTCCCCACGTACCCACCGCCCTGCTTGTGCTCCTGCGTGCTGCACATTCCAGCTCGGAGGCCCAGCTGTCCCCAAGGAGCAGGCACTGGCAGCCGGCGTCCCACAGGAAGCTGGGTCCCCGTCACTGCCCTGAGGACGGTGCATTCCAGAGGCCCCTTCGGAGGCTGCCCCGGATCCGCAGGCCTGGCTGCCTTCCCAGGAGGGCTCGCTGCCTTCGCGCACTACGTGACTGCCTGCGGGTGCACATGCCTGCTGTGTGTGGGCGTCGCCCGGGGGCCCCCGGTGCCGGAGCGGCGCTGCGTGGACTTGTCATCTGAAACAAACCAGCAGGCAGAGACGTCAAAGCCGGTGGGAGCGCCGCCCGGTGTGGGGTAAACCTGCTGCCTTTTTTAGCCTGACAACCTGTGAGCAGCAGGAGCGGGGACAGGTGACTCAGGTGGAAGGAGAGGGGGCTGGCAGGGCTGACGTTGGCAGCGCACCCTCTCCCCGCCAGGCCTGGGCTCAGGGTCGGAGAAGAGCTGCTCCCCATGATTCACAGTGTCTGGGGCTGTTTTCAAACACGTGGTCCCAGTAATGACTGCTCACGTTGGGAAGCTTCAGGACTTGCGTGTGAAGGCAAAGTAGTGTAGCACGGGGGAGGCTGCCTGCATGTTCTTCCCTGGGAGGACTCTGTCGCAAGTGATTAAGGCCTTGTCTCTGGGGAGATAAAAACCGAGCAAGGAGGACCACGGCAGGCAGTGGGCTTCACCGGGAACAAACAGGCTGAGGGCCAGGGTCACGTCCAGCCCACGTGGTGAACATTGGGGACTGGGTGGGCACAGTGAGTGCATAAGCAGACACAGGCCCTGTCAGTCAGCTATCATCACAATAATGCTGCAGAGCAACACACGGGTGGGCAAAAATAGGCTAATAATAAATAATACAATAATTAATAAATACATAATAATCCTATATAATAAAAGGCTAATATGCAAATAGACCGAACAGCAGAACGACCAGTCACTATGACGTGCACTGACCACCGGGAGGCAGATGCTCAGCGCAGGAGCTGCCCCCTGGTGGTCAGTGCGCTCCCACAGGGGAAGTGCCACTTAGCCAGAGGCTGGGTTCACAGCTGATGAGCGCAGCGGTGGTGGCGGGAGCCTCTCCTGCCTCTGTGGCAGTGCTAAGGATGTCCGACTGCCCGTTTTGGGGAGCGGGCCTAAGTCATCAGTTAGACTACGCCCTAGGGCTCCCGGACTGCGAGAGGGACCAGGCTGGGCTGAGGGACCACCCCTGAGTGCATGAATTTCGTGCACCAGGCCTCTAGTATAAGAATAAGCTGTATGTTTCGTGTACTCACAATTGTAAACCTACTTTTGCCCACCCCTGTATATATTGGGGTACAATTCACAGACAGGCTTATCCTGGGAGGCACCCCTGAAACAGCACTAAGTCAGAGTAGAGTTCTGGTGTTTGGCTCAGTCCGACTGCCATCAGGTGCCTGCTTTGGGGGACAGGGGTCCCTCACCGGGTTCTGCTTTGGACTGGAAGATATTGATGCGGTGAGTCACTTGCAGGATGGGTTTGGAGATTAGACCACACCCAAACTACCTATGCTGCCAGAAATGCCTTCGCCACCGCAGCCTCTGCTTCCTGGAGCTCCCCTTGCAAACCTGGCCTGGCACCTGGCTCTGAGGGCTGGGGAGGCAGCACACCCTCAGTTGCTGCCTCAGGTCAGCGGATATGAATGCCCCTTGCCATCATCGCTTTCCCCTTCCATGCACCTGCCAGGGTGCTCACCCAGCAGCCCTAGGGGACGCACCCTGTGCGGTGGGTGAAGTGTGGCCGCTGGTGTGCCTGCTGCAACGGTTTAGCCAGCCCCACCTCTGAGCCCACCCAGCACCGCTCTCTGCTGGGAGCTTCTTATCAGCAAGTGTGCGACGGCCTGCCTGGGCCTCACTCCTCTCAGTCTGTGCTGTGGGGTCCCCGGGAGCCCACCATCTCTGCAGAGGTGAGAGGATCTGCCTCACATCTGTGGCTTATACTCAAACCTGGCGCCTGAGGGGGTGGGTGGGCAGGATGTGTGTGTGTACATACATGTATGTGTGCTGTGCATGCATCTACATGTGTGTGTACCTGTATGCACATGTGTACATGTGCATGTGTGTGTGCACCTCTGCTTTATTAACCCTCAAATGTACACTATTATATTTAATCCGATTTTGATAATTCCTTGCAGCTGTATTTTGTCAACACCATTGTGTTTGACCACCAACTATAATTTGCGTGTGTTGATGGCATTTCCCGAGCTGCTGCTGGGGATCTGTGGGCTGATCAGTTGGGGAAACACTGATATAGACCAAACATTGAGTAGCTCAAACTCTTTATGATTTCTTCAAGCAACCCATCATCCCTTCCCTGACACTGTCCCCAAACAAGAAAGCATTTTATTTGAAGAATTCTGAAACTCTCCTTGAGGTTAGTGGGACAGGCCTCAGAAACCAGGCTGGAAGGCCCTGGGATTGTGGAAGGGACATGGGCATGGGGCACAGAGCAGCCTGGGTGGGGCACACCCATGCACACTGGGTTCCTGTCCAGATCCTGTGCATGGGGCAGGCCCAACGTCTGCTTTGCATCAAAACGTCTGTTCTCCTGACTCACAGGGAGTGAGTCTGAACACTGTTGTGTCTAACAGGCAATTGTTTTGAATGATGCTGCAGAGATGTGCCAACTGAAAGGCAAGATTCCCATTGTGATTACTGAACAGAGACGTGCAGTAACTCAGCCTTCTTTGGGAAAGCTGCAACATTGCCATGGCTTCAGTTTCTCCCTCTATCCATGGGTATCTGATAGTTCCTACCCTGAAGGGCACTGAGAGAGTCCCACAGGCTGGTATGTGCAAAACTTTGGAACAGCAGAGCACAGGGGTCGTGGGCTGAACTGGGTCCCCAGGTCCCATGTTGAAACCCTAACCCCTGCCCTCAAAATATGCTGTATTTGGCCCTGGCTGGGTAGTTCAGTTGGTTAGAGCATTGTCCCAATATGATGGTTGTAGGCTTGATCCCCAGTCAGGGCACATCTAAGAATCAAACAATGAATGAATAGTAAGTGGAACAACAAATCAATGTTTCTCTCTCGCCTTTCCTCTTCCTCTCTAAACATCCTATATAATAAAGAGCTGATATGCAAATGGTTGTCACACCCTCACGCCGTCACAATCTATCACCAGGAGGCTGTGTGCACAGTGGGCATGTGCGGGTGGGCAGGGCTGAGGCACGCGCAGGTGGGTGGGGACTTGATGCTACGTGTGCGGCGTGAAGGCGGGTCCTGGTGGCTCTGCGCGGCGACACTGGGGGTCCCAGCAGTTCCACACGGCGAGGCCTACCTTTTTGGAACCCCCGGCTCTGGTCTACCTCTTTGGGGTAATCCATCGAGGAGCCCCAGATGGGTGGGCAGGGCCTACCTCTTTGGGGTGATCGATTGTGGGGCTTCCACACTGTGAGAGGGCACAGGCCAGGCTGGAGGACACCACCCCCCCTCAAGTGCATGAATTTCATGCACTGGGCCTCTAGTCAAAAAATAAAAAAACAAATGTGACTGTATTTGGAGATGGGTCTTTACAGACATGACTCATCACTGGCGTGGGCCTTAATTCAGTCTGACTGGGGTCCTTATAAGAAGAGGAGATCAGGACACAGACACACAGAGGGACGACCACATGAGAACACAGAGAAGACAGCTGGCTACAGGCTAAGGAGAGGCCTCAGGAGAAACCAGCCCTGCAGACACCTGGACCTGGGGCTTCTGCCTCCAGGCTGGGAGAGAACCACACGTGGTGGCTCGAGCCCCCAGCCTGTGCCTTTGTGGCCTCGCAGACGGAGGCCCGAGGCGCTCGGCAGTGAGAGCTGCTGCAGTGTCACGTCTCCGGGACTCTCAGATGTTTGAAGTGTGCACTCCACAGCCTCAGGGCACCCAAGGCGCATTCCTCCACGCTTAGAACTTTCCCTGCCCGTATCTGAAAATGCATTTTGAAAGGCAAATGTGAGCGTGCTTTGCTGCTGTGGAGAAGTGCCAGGGCATCTGCTTTGAAAATTCGCGTGTGGTTCTGTTCCGGCAGCACTGGCCTCGGCCTGGGGGAGGGTCAGCAGAGCCCAGCTGCGCCCCAAGGCCGGAGATCCAGCATGAGGTGTCACCACGGGGCCCTGCTCCCCGTACCCCTGTGCACCACTGCTCAGCTTGTGCTGGGGACAGAATGAACCCAGTGCCTTTGTTAGTGGATTTTATCCGACCTTGTCTCTGATTCCTCCGCTACGTGCAAACAGCGATGACGTGTGTTTGGGGGTCTTAGGTGCCGAAGGGCAGACGAGGGGCTTGTTTGTTCCTGCCAGTGTGTGGAGCCCAGTGGCTGCTGCCTTTGCCTGTGAGGCTGCCATGTACAGTGGCCCGGAGACCCCCAGGGAAGCTGTGTGCTCTCCACCAGCTGCTCCTGGAGCAGTGGGGGGAGGCCGGGCCAGGGCAGGAGATGAACGTCTACTAGGGGCACCGAGGACTTGGGAGCTGGCCCCCAGCCTCTCTGGGAGCTCCCTCCATCGTCCAGGATGACATGAAACCACGGTCATCTGGGAGGAGCGGTGGTCAGAGCTCTGGTTCCCGAGTCCGGCAGCTCACGGGGCCTGGCCATGTTCCCTGTCACACGCACTGTGGACAGATGGGGGACAGAGACCAGGAACGAGCCTGCAGCTAAGAGGTAGAAGAGAAACCACAGCAGGGAAAGAGAAGCATCCAGGCTCCCCAAGAAACGGGTCTGGGACCGACCGGGAAGCAGGACTGGCTCTGCTGTCAGCAAATTAAAAGCCAAATGACACAGAGAATGTAGTTCAGACAGACCCTAATGGGACTGCTTTCCTGCCAGGAGGCTTTGGGGGGATCAGGAGAGATAAGCCGTGGAAAATGGAGGGATGACGTGAAACCACGCTCCGCTGCACTCACCTGGCGGAGGGGCCAGTTTGTGATTTGGGCTTGACAGAGGAAAGGGCAGGTGAGTTCATAAAGGTCTGAATTATGGAGAGTTCAGAACATAAAGCTTCAGGACCTGCAGGGTGCCCAATAGCGCACTCTGGAACAACAGCTTCACCCTGCACGGGGGTCGGGGGCACTGAAAGGGTTAAAGAGAATAAAACAGGGCAGAGAAAACTGTTGTGCTTAGCAGATATCTTGCAGAAAGCTCGCAGCCTTGAGCACCGCATAGCTCAGATAACCAGAAGACACCTGGCATGGCAGGAGCCAAGGACGGACCCGACCTTATGTCAGCAGAGCGGTGGCAGCCAGCAGAAGACAATAAAACCCTGCCTCCCCCTTCACTCTCCGCTGATTCCTTTGTTGGGCTCAGCCCACCTGCAGCCAGGTGCCTGGAATAAAAGTTCTTTTGATACCTTATGGCCTCATGTCATAGGTGCTCGACCCCGCCCACTCCAAACCTCTCAGATACGTATATAAACAGGGCTTGTAATGGGCGTAGCAGTGTAACCAAGCACCACTTCCAGCTGCTGAAATCCCGTGCCGAGGAAGTCCCATGTCTCACTCTCTGTCTGGTGGCTGCTGTCCCTCAGGCCGCCCTAGCTTGGTGGGCAGGTGGCAATGGTGGGTGTTACAGGTGTGCGACCCCTTGGAGCCTCCGTGGGCTGGTCCAGGGCCTCAGAGGCCTTCTCAGACTCTATGACCTGGGTCTCTTCCAGGAGAGCAGGGGAGGGTTCGAGGGGGTGGCCTTCCCTGCCACTGCCTGCCGGCTGATGGGCCCCTGTGATGGCTCTTTCCGATGGACGGATGGATTCACTCATTCATCCACTCATTGATCCGTTCGTTTGTTCACAACAAGCTTTGATGGGGCCCCAGTGAAGGAGACCATCAGCCATTGCAAATCGTCAAGCACTTGATGGGGAGGGTGAGTGCGGGGTGGGGGACAGTTAGATGGGGGTGGGGGTGAAGGGAGGTGGGGGGTGGGGATGGCAGCACTTTTGCTCTGGTTCAGGGCTGTCCTGGGAGGGGCATCTAAGAGAGACAGAGTGAATTGGTGTCTGGGACACCCTCTGAGCGGAGAGCAGGGCAGGGTAGGTGCCTAGCTGGGCATGGGTTGGGTGAGTGGCTGTAGGGGTGGGAGGGGAGGGTCTGGGAGAGGGCTGGTGGGTGGAGGGCAGATCATGTGTGGCCTGGAAGGTGCACAGAGGACCCGGCCTTTTTGGCTGAAGGGTGCCCCGCTCGGTGGGTGGCAGGACCCACATTCTCATGAGCTTGCTGTGGACATGCGATGAGGTGGGGGGCCTGGCAGGGAAGGGCCTGCCCCGGCAGGAGGCTCCCGTGGGTGTCCTGGGGGGTCTCCAACCCAGGAACCCTCCCACCCCTTCCTCCTGCCCGAGAACATCCGTGTCCTGTTCCCTGAGCCTGGTGGTGGCGCCTCTCCCAGGAGGAGGCAGAGAACACCTCCGCAGCAGCCTCCCTCCCACCCCAGCGCGGACCAGCTTGCTCTCCTCGTCTGCCTGCTTTAATGACGCACACAGGCCGCAGCAGCACATCGGACGCACATCCGTTGTCATTGTCTCGCTGTTGAGCTCCTGGGGAGGCCTGGCTCCTCCTGGCGATTTCCTGACTCTTTTCCCTCCCAGAGAGCCTTCTCATTTTTTATTTTTTTTGCTGCCACGGGGGCAGGAGATGCAAAGCACAGTCCCCACCTCCCTTCACAAGAAAAGAAATTCAAAGTCCGAACCTGGCAGTCCCAGCTGGGTATCCCCGTGGGCTGCCAGCACCCGAGCTGCAGGGAATCATTGGCCTGAACCGGCTCCCACCGTCACCGGGGACAGCTGGCGTCCTCCCTCACCTCTGTGGCTCTGCAGCGGGGCCTGTATTTTCTGAGAACCAGCCCCTCTGGGTGTCTCCTCAGATCTCTCTGAGATGCATTTGTACTCCAGGTCCCAAGGGACAGTGTCAACATCCGTGACTTCAGCTGGGATCGCAGAGTTGGCAAGAAAGGCCAGCAGCTCATCACAGACAGGGGAGGCAAGTGATGTTCCCCCAGCTTCTTTAAGTCCAGGGAAGCTATGGTGCAGCCGGGGTGGGGACCTGGAGGGGCTGGAGTGGGGAGGCCGCTCTCCCCAGTGTCCCCGGGCTGACTGCCACCTCCTGGTGACCACCTGGACCGCTGCACAGTGCACAGTCACTCCCTGCCCCTCAGATGCCCGCCCCTCAGGGCGGGAGGGAGGAGAGGGGCCAGGGCTGGGGTGGTGCCAGGACTGGGCACACACGATGGTGTGTCAGTGTCCTTGGGCTGCCATCATAAAAGACCACAGGCTGGGTGGCTTAAAACAACGGAAATGTATTCCCTCTTAGATCTGAAGGCCAGCAGTCCTAAATCAGTGTTGGCAGGGACGCGCTCCCCGGGAGATCCAGGGGACAGTCTGCTTCATGTCTGTCAGCTCCCGGTGTTACTGGCAATCCTGGGCTCATCCTAACTCATCACAGCTGCAACGATGCTACTTCCAAATAAGGTCACAGCCACAGGTACCAGAGGTTAGGACGTGGACATATCTGCGTGTGTGGTGTGTGTGTGTGTGTGTGTGTGTGTGTGTGTGTGTGTGTGTGTTCATTCAACCCACAACACATGGCAAGGCGGTTGCCTCACTTTAAGAGCCAGACTGGATTCAAAGGCAGCGGGTGGACTGTGGGGGTGTGGCTGTGGCTCAGTCCTCAGAGCCGCGTCACCCAGCCGTGGCCTGTGATGGATGCTCTTCAGCGGCTTGTGACGGGAACAGCAATGCTGTGCTGGCCCGAGGCCACACAGGCCGTCCCGAGGGGTCAGCAGGGCTGCCCATCTCTGAGGACGAGGGGCACTTGTGGGCACTGTGTTGGGGACTGAGGAGCTAGGTGCTGTGCAGCTGCTTCCGGCTCCGTGGGTCCTGAAAGACGAGTAGGAGAACCCAAGACACTGCTTCGTGGGCCGCTGCGGGGACAGACACTGAGACTCAAGCCCTGGCCAGCAGTGTCTGGGCCCGTCCCATCCAGGGGGCTGCACGGAGTGTCCAGGGAAATTGTCCAAATGCACCTGCACGTACCTGGCACCATCTGCCGCCCGGGGGATGCTGAGTGGAACTTCTGAGGGTGAATCCGGCTCTTCTCACAATGGGAGGCAGAGGAGACCTGGAGGAGGTGTGGGGAAGGCACAGCCCAGGGGCATGAGAGCTCCATCACCCTCCACCGAGTGATGGACAGGTGTTGCCCGCATGAGTGTGGACAGGGTCGGGCACTGTCTTCTGTGGACGGTTCTGCCCTCACGTGCACAGCCCGTTTACCAAACGGGCCCATCCCAGCCCCCACAGGGAAGGCTGGAGGCAGAGCCCTGCTGCCAGCTGGCCACATCCTGCGCATTTTCATTGGCTCGGGCAGTCAGGGGTGGCCTCATGGACAGACATGGGGAGTCCTCCTCTGGGGTGGAGGGTGCCTCCCTCCTTCCTGCCACCAGCCCCAAGGTGAAGCCCCCAGGCTCAGGGGACCCTGGGGGCAAGATTGGTCTTCCAGAAAGATCTGCAGACCCTGAGAAGCTCTGACAGCGTCCTGGGAACTTCCTAACACACAGGCCAGCCCCAGCATCACCCAATGGGGTGTCCCCATGCAAATGCACCCCTGGGAAACTAAAGGCAAGTGGGAGACGCCGTGGGTGGGGTACATGTGCTTCCTCTTCTTGAAAATGGACACCAGGGTTCCCACGTCCCAGTGAACTGCCTGGCACAGAGGAGGGAGGGCCTAATAAATGCATGTTGTTATTAATAAAAGTGTTGTGCCCGTTGGCGTGCAAGGTGACCTTGACCCGTGGCTCTGTAGGACACTACCAGTCTGTTGCCTCCTCTCCCAGCCGGAGAGGATGGGGCGTTTGCTGAGCCAGCTCCGCCATGGCTCTGGGGCCGCGGCCTCTGTTGCTGTCCTTGGCTGGTGGCTTCCGGGGCTCGCGGGACTCACTGTCACAGACCAGAACTGCACCCTCCAGAACTGGTTCTACTGAGTACAGGGCCAGGCAGGACAGAATCTGAACACGATGTACCCAGGAATGCAAATGACCCTGCTCGAGAAAAGGGAAGGGCACAGCCACAGCCCGGAACTGGCAGCCCCTGCACACCAACCCGGCTGGCGTGGAAAATTCCCCTGCCCGGAGTCAGCTCTTCTGTCTTATTTTAGAGGGGGTAGGGCGGGGTGTCCCTGTGGTCTCACTCGGTCTAAGGGACAGCTGCTCCTCCACCCCTAGCCAGCAGACCTCCCTTGACCATCCAGCTGTGGCAAAATGGGGAGCCCCCTGCCGTGGTGGCCCTATTTTCCACCCCCCAAATTTGAGGAACAGACTTGGACAAGCCAGACAGCAGGGGGCAACACCGGGCACTCTGCCAGGGCCCATGTGGACACGGGTGCTGGGGTCTGAGGCTAGGACGGTGGGAGAGGGGCGCCCCTGAAGGAGAAGCACAGAAGACCCGCTTTGCTCCCCCCTAACCCCCAGGACAAAGGAGCCTCCTTCAGGGGAGGTGGGGAGGCCCTGGAGGGACATGGCTCAGTGCAGGGAGGGAGGCCTTCGCATTTCAGCTGAGAGCAGGGTGGGGGGGCTCAGTCTGACTGGTGGGGGCCTCCTGGGACCAGCCCTATGCTGCCAGGGCCCAGCCGGTGCGCCTGGAAACTCAGAGTCCCAGGTGCAAGCTGCCCAGCAGCCGGGCAGCCATGGACAGAGACTCACAGGAAGCTGCCTTCGAATGGAGCAGCTGGAACTGGAGGCCGGCAAGCTGCCTTACAGGGGCCGAATCCTAATGTGGGGGTGGGCCTCTGCCCGGGGCTGGCCGGTGACGCTCACAGTGCTGACGGTGCACAGCAGTAATTAACGTGGGTCCAGTTCCGGCCAGTCACCCCTCCGCTTGTCAAAAATACACACTGACCTGGGGAGGACGGGCAGCCAGGACCCAGCTGAAGGTGTTCAGAGTCGCCCCCACGGCTCCAGCTGCCAGCAGGGATGCTACCTTCCCGACTTCAGGAGCTCCCCGCTGCCCTCCCCCTCATCTCAGCCATCCGAGAAGGTTACATTTGAGTCAGAGGAGATGAAAATGCTTCAGATTTGAGCCGCCCACGCATCTTTACTTCCACCTCTGAGGTATTGTTTGTGATATGTAAATGAGCCTATAAAGACGCGCTCTGAATGTAAGCCCGCTGAAAGGCGAGGCCGTCCCTGCTGCCACCAGCACAGTTCCCCCGGACCCCACTCTCCTACCGTCCAGACGTGAGAAAACGTACAAAGGAAACAGCAGCGTTAGATGGTGCACATCTCACATGCAAGATCCCTCTCCCGGCGTGTTAGCCCACAGAATGCTCCTCCAGGGTCTGAAACACCGATGGCTGCCCTGTCTTTCTCTCCTGCCCCAGGGCTGGGAGGGCAGCTGTTTCCGGGACTCGGTAGGAAGTGAAGAGTGGAGGCAAGCAGGTTGGACTGGGGAGGGAGCACCTCCTTGGCTGGTGTTGAATTCTCTAGACAGCGGTGAGGCCACCCGCTGTTGCATCCCGACAATCTTCCTTATTCCTGGGCTCGATGGAGACCACACTCGCAGAAAGGGCGTGGGGCCCTGTGAGCTGTGCACAGAGGGTCTGTGCTGACTTCTCTCTGACCAGGCCCCCCCTTTTGGAATGAGAGGGGCTTCTCCTGGTGGGTGGGAGCACTGGCCTAAGGTGGAGGGAAGCTGCCTGGCGGCTCGTGGGCCCCCTTCCAGGGACTGTCTAAGGACAGCCCAGCCTGAAAGGACATTCCCTAGAATGTCCACACCTCTCCTCCCAGAGGACCCTCACACCCCAAGCAGAAAGCACCCCACTTCTCAGGGCTTCTCATAGCACAGCTCTGGAAATGAAACTTAGAAGTTTATGAAATAAGACCAAAAGGCAGTTTCATTTTTAATTTTTTTGAGGAAACTCCATACCGTTTTATACAGTGGCTGCACCAGTCCGCGTTCCCACCAGGGAGGGGTGGCAGGAGTGGAGCTGGAGTGGTGAGGAAATGCCCACCAGGACAGATTTCAGGCGGGGCAGCCAGCACAGGTCAGTGACTGACCCCCATGGCCAGGCCGGGAGTCCTGGGCACACCAGGCCAAGAGGTTCAGAGCGTCCCTGGGCTGTCCCAGGCTGGCGGGAGACTTTACAGCATCTTGGAGACCTCCCCCAAGGGCTTATGTGTTCTGCTTGCGTTGACTCACCATGATAAGCCAACAAGTGATTGCCCCAAAGTTAACTCCTGGGGTCCTTCAATGCGATCTCATTTGGGAAGAGGGTCTTTGCAGGTGTCATTAAGTTAAGGATCTTGACATGAGACCATCCTGGGTTACTCGGTGGGCCCTCAATCCAATGACATATTGGGGTTCTTATTACTAAGGGAGAAGACGGAGAGGATGTTGGGTAACTGGCCGTCTTGCCTACATCTGCCCTCATGGTTGCCTCAAGGATTTTAGACAGAGGAGGATGCATCATGGCACCCTCCTGTTCTGACCCAACCTGCTCAGAGTCCATCTCTGCTACGTCTACAGCCCACACTTCCCAAGTGCGTGAGTCCTGACTTCTCTCCCTCCAAGGCCACCCTGCCAGCGAGCGAAGCACAGGCAACCATGCGCTGAAGTTGAGTTGCCCCCGGGTGCGGAGCCAGGAGGCGGGGGGGCCAGTGGTGCTGGCTGACCTCAAGGGAACCTACCTACCGCCCAGGCCCAGGCCTGCCACCTCCCCTGGGCCTCCTCCAGGCCAGCGCTTTATGAGCCTGGCTCCGTTAGCAGAGACTCCACTATGCGGCTCTCTGCAAGGTTGCAGGGTTCTTTCTAATAAATCCCAGATGGAGGGGACGACCTGCTCGGCAGCGAGATTCACTCTCTGGCATTCTCCAGACATTTAACAGCCAAGGACTGTCCAGAGCTGGTCGAAGGCCATAAAGGACAGACAGATGGCCTCAGGGGGTGACTAGAAATGGGAGGTGGAGAGGGGCCACAGCCCTCAGCTGTTGCTAGGCAGCCAGGGCTCCCAGATGCCTCAGCCTGCTCTCTGTGCCCCCTCCCCGCCTCTGAGGTCCACTCTCTACACACCAGAGCGTGGGCCCAGCCCTATCTCCATGGGCCTGGCAATGCGCCTCTGTTGTGCAATGATGTAATTGTCCCAAGCACGACAGGGGCTTAGACTGTCCTTGCTCTCCGCGGCCCACAAATGCTAGGAATGCACCAACAATGCAAATATGAACGCACATCATCGGCAGACACATTGTACTTGAGCTGCAGATGCTGAAGGCTGTGAGGTCATTCTTGCAAGGAGCCGTGCGTGGCATCCTCAGCCCCACCCCTCCCCGCACTGCAGTGCCCCACTCCTGCAAGGACAGCCCTGCGGGTGTGAGAACCTCTTTCATGACGGGCTCGGGAGGAATGAGAAATGTAATTCTTCAGGCGCTTACAAAATATCAAGTCATTAGAGCTCATGACATAAAAGGGAGCACCATGAGATTCGTGACTCGTTTTGTAAAAGAACCAATTCATCTATGAAAACAATAACATACGTCTGGGGAGTGCTGGCCCCCTCATGTTTTCAGTGTCTCCTCCATGCAGTTCCAGAACTCTCCACCGCCAGGGAGAAGGCACGGTGGGGTGGGCTCCTCCTCGGCAAGTTCAGGCTGTGCTTGGCAGATGGAGGAGATGTAAACTTCGTTTGCATATTCCCGAGGTGGGGAGGAGCCTCGCTGCGAACACACCCTGGCAACGTGCCCACTTGAATCAGCTCAGCGTAAAACAGGGAAAAATGCGCGTGTCCTTCCAGGTCCTGATGTAGAAATTTAAGTAGCAGGAAGGATTTGATGTGGTTTCCAGCTCGTAAAGCTGGATGCCGGTTTATGCTCGTAAATGCCTGGGGGAGGAGGGAGGGGCAGGTTGAGGGAAGGCCGGAGCAGCCACAGCACAGGGGACCTGTCCCCTGAGGTGCAGGAAAGACCTCCTCCCCTCATAGGTGGCCCTGCAGCCTCCCCACCTTCCCCCCTGAGTGATGGGCTGACTTGTGTCCCCAAAAGATGGTGAAGTTCCCCCAGCACCTGTGAATATTTAGAAACAGGATCTTTGCAGGTGATCCCATGGAGATGAGGCTGTTAGGGTGGGTTCTAATCCAATGTGAGTGTGTCCTTACACAAAGGGGGAGTTCGGACATGGGCAGGCACACACAGAGGGAAGACGGGGTGAGGACACAGGGAGGAGATGGCTGTCTGCCAGGAACCCTGGAACCACCAGAAGCTGGGAGAGACGTGGGGACGTCAAGACCTGGTGACCTCTCTCCTCTGTCAGGGGAAATCACCGGGAAGGCTGATCTCACAGCTGAGAGCCTGGCCTCCACCTCCTGGTCCCCCTTCTGCACCCCCATAAGTGGGTTCAGAAAACAAGACCAGAATGACTGCAGGGCGAGTGTGGATAGAGGCGACCAGGTCTTGACGTCCTCAGGAGCTGTCACAGCAGCCCCTCCCTTAGATTTGGTGCGTGGGCCCTGGCCTGGGTTCGTTCATGACCCCCTGCCCTGATCACCTTCTGTCCCTGCCTAAGGACCCCCTGGGTGTGGGCCTGCCTGGGCCCCTCTCAGGTCTGCCCTTGTCTTCTGGGGCCAGTGGGTCTCACAAGTCCCAGGGTACAGAGATCCCGTGTCTTCGTGCTGGAGGCAACCTGCAGTTGCCCACTTTCCCTAACAGGAGCCACAGGAAGGCCCTCCCGACACTGGCGATGTGCAGCGAGGGAAGGACCACACCAGCTGCTGGGGCAGCAGAGGGGCCGGCAGGTGAGGAGTGCCCCAGCCTCATGCGGGAGCCAGGCCGAACCTGGTCCCAGGCCAGAAACCAGGGCAGAGGCCAAGTAGTGCCAAGAGCCAGAAGGTTCTTGGAGAACATCTGGTCTACCCTCCCACTTTTCTCCATAAAACAAGGCTCAGAGATGCATGGGGCTGTCCAAGGACAAGGGTTGGCTCAGAGCCCTGTTCTCCTCCACCTGGTCCAGTGGCCTTTTCCATCCACGCCATTGCCATCAGAGAGCTGCAGACGGGCCTGCAGACGGGCCCTGCCACAATGCCAGGGATGTTAGTCTGGGCCACCCAAGAGGCAGACACCAATATGGGGAGATCCCACTTGAGGTCGAGGGTCACTGTCACACACCATCTTGCTCCCCCTATTGTTTTCCCATAGATCATCCCCTTCAATGGCTTGCATTGCTGCCCAGCTCCTGAGGAAATCTGGGTTTCCAGTCCCTGCTCTTGGGACAGGGGACAGGGGCTGTGTGGGGACGGGGACTGCGTGGGGACAGGGACTGTGTGGGGAGGGGGACTCTGTGGGGATGGGGACTCTGTGGGGACAGGGACTGTGTGGGGACAGGGACTGTGTGGGGATGGGGGACTGTGTGGGGATGGGGGACTGTGTGGGGATGGGGACTGTGTGGGGATGGGGACTGTGTGGGGACGGGGACTGTGTGGGGACGGGGACTGTGTGGGGACGGGGACTGTGTGGGGACAGGGACTGTGTGGGGACAGGACTGCGTAGGGACGGGGACTGCGTGGGGACGGGGACTCTGTGGGGACAGGGACTGTGTGGGGATGGGGGACTGTGTGGGGATGGGGGACTGTGTGGGGACAGGGACTGCGTGGGGATGGGGACTGTGTGGGGACGGGGATTGTGTGGGGACGGGGACTGTGTGGGGACAGGGATTGTGTGGGGACAGGGATTGTGTGGGGACAGGGACTGTGTGGGGACAGGGACTGTGTGGGGACGGGGACTGTGTGGGGATGGGGGACTGTGTGGGGATGGGGGACTGTGTGGGGACGGGGATTGTGTGGGGAGGGGGACTCTGTGGGGACAGGGACTGTGTGGGGACGGGGACTGTGTGGGGACAGGGACTGTGTGGGGACGGGGATTGTGTGGGGACGGGGACTGTGTGGGGACAGGGACTGTGTGGGGATGGGGGACTGTGTGGGGACGGGGATTGTGTGGGGACAGGGACTGTGTGGGGACAGGGATTGTGTGGGGACAGGGACTGTGTGGGGATGGGGGACTGTGTGGGGATGGGGGACTGTGTGGGGACAGGGACTGTGTGGGGACGGGGACTGTGTGGGGATGGGGGACTGTGTGGGGATGGGGGACTGTGTGGGGACGGGGATTGTGTGGGGAGGGGGACTCTGTGGGGACAGGGACTGTGTGGGGACGGGGACTGTGTGGGGACAGGGACTGTGTGGGGATGGGGGACTGTGTGGGGACGGGGACTGTGTGGGGATAGGGGACTGCGTAGGGACGGGGACTGCGTGGGGACAGGGACTGTGTGGGGACGGGGACTGTGTGGGGACGGGGATTGTGTGGGGATGGGGACTGTGTGGGGACGGGGACTGTGTGGGGACGGGGATTGTGTGGGGATGGGGACTGTGTGGGGACGGGGACTGTGTGGGGACAGAGACGTTGGCTCATTCTCTGCTGTGTCCTCAGAACCTCAGATAGTGCCTGGCATACAATGAATGCTCACTGAACTTCTGATAACTGAATGAATGAGTAAATGAATGAATGAATGAGGCAATGGAGGAAAGGGGAGGGAGCTGAGTGTGGGAAGGGTCCTCAGAGCCTTCTACCAAGGAGGACAATATGAGTCAGCTTGGGTTGTCACCTCTCCCTGCTGGGCCTTGGTCTGGTCGGCTCCCTGCCCATCAGGCCCTCCGAGTCGGTTGGGCGGCAGCCTGCTCACTGAAGAGAGTTGGGGTGCTGCCCGGAGTGTGCCCTGCCTCGCCTGGGCTCCAGCTCCCCACTCTGGGCTGAGGGTAAATGCCTCTGTATTGCTTTTTAATGGTCTGCTTTGTTCTCTGGCTTTGCACTCCCAGGCAGCCAGCTCGCTGCCGAGCGGCCACATGGCAGTCATTAAGACAGCAGGTCACCCGCCCGTGGAGCTGGACAGTTTCCCGCTGCCCCAGGGAGCCAGCCGGAGACCAGGGCTGGGAGCAGGAGCGGTGACTCACTTGTTTTCCGTGGCATCCCTCACTATTTTCTTGGCTGCAAATCCAAACCAACTTCACCGGTGCCCAGGGGGGCCTGTCTCCCAGGCTCCTGAGCAGCCCCCACGGGTGCTATCGTGTTGGGAACTCAGACATGAAACTGAGCAGGAGGGAGGGGAGGCTGGAGGGTGGGCTCCCTGCACGTCGGTGGGGGCTGCTCCCGCTCCACAGCCTTCCTGACCACATTGGTGCTCTCCAGCATTTTCGTGGGACGTACGTGCCTGCATGCCCGAGACCAGGCCCACTCTCTGCATCCAGTGACCCCTGAACATCGGCCCATTTGGGGTACGCAGTGGAAGAGCAGAGTCAGGAGGGAGCTGCTAAACACACAGATTCCGGGGCCTCATCCCAGAACCCTGCGGGGGGCCTGGAGGGCTGCATTTTACTGCACCTGGGTGGGGATGGGGGTGGGGCGGTCGGGGGTAGAGGGTTGGTGTCTAGCAGAGCTGGATCGAGTGGGACCAGCTCCCTCATCCAGTCACACACTCCTTTAGTGCAGGCTCCTCAGGCAGGTGCCGGGCAGCGGTCCTCGCTCTCCTCGAGTTCACGGTCTGGAGCAGAGGCAGACCTTGCTCTGACAGCACCAGCCGCACTTCCTTTTGCTGGTGCTGCTCCAAGCGCCTTAGCCCCCTAAACCCCCTTCACAGCAGAGACAACCACGTGTCTCATTGACAGACATATGACAGACGCACCGAGAAGTCAGGCAGCTTTGCCACGGTCACACAGGGGCCAGATTGGAAGCCGGCCACCGGGCCCCTCCGCACACTGGCCCCTGACACGCACTGCGCAGAGCATCTCAAGAGTATGATAGGAAAGGCAGTGACTGGTGCAGGGAGGCCTGCTCGGAGGGGGTGACCCTCGAGAAGGAGAAGGCCAGAGAGAAGAGCCCTCTGGCCGTGGCCTTGAGTGACCTCTAAGGTCCACTTCAAAGAGACAGCGCACCAGATAGGCCTCCAGCTCAACAGCGTGGCCGCGTCCACAAAAGACCCCCTGTCTGAGCTGGAAGAGCGTGGAGACATCTTGCTCCCACACAGGCCTCCACTGGACCTTGGGTCAAACCACAGGGGGACGGGGGGGCGGGGGTAGGTGGTCCTGGGAGGATGGACCCAGGAGGCTGCCCTGAGATAAGAACCGGAGGCTCCACCCTCGATGTCCCCTTCCCAAGGACAAGGTGATCATGTCCTTTACTGGACGTCCCTAGCCCTGGGCCTTATTGGGGCTGCACTGTCTCAAATCCAGGTTCAGGAGGTTGAGCCCACAGAGCAGACATCCTGCCACCCACCCCCACCCCCCACCCCCACCCTAAGACTCTGCCTACCGACAGGGCAGGGGGCTCCCCGAGCCACCCAAATAAAACAAAGCAGAACCCATTCTCGTTGCCACTTCTCCCAGAATGGCCAGTGTCCCTTCCTTTGTATTTGCATGTGAGTCATTCAAGCCGAGGAGCCTCCAGCTTTGAACTTGTATGAGTGTCCTGGGGTGGCAACGAAATGCCACAGACTGGGCGGCTTGAAGCACCAGGAATGTATTCTCCCAGCACTGGAGGCCCGAGGCTTCCCCCAATTAAGTGGCACTTGGATCCCAGAGACAGTCGCCCAGAGCCTGTGCCGACAGACAGAGACGGCCCAGCTGCAATCAACTCCCACGATGGCTGTAATTACTCAAGCGGAATGGCGACTGTAAACAGACATTAAAAGATTCTTAATTACACGTGAATCTCCTGGGCAAAATTATATTTCCATAAACACTGAAGCAACGACTCGGAGAATTGGATCGGCAGGGCCAGCCTGGACACCAGCTTAACGGCTGAATGTCCGCAGCATCCACTGCAATCAGGCCGGTCCTGGGAGCCCCTGGCCCCTCCCAGACTCTAGGCACCCCAACGTCTGATGAACTTTGTCTTTCATGGGGCCGATGTCCCAGACTCAGCATATCCAAAGACGGGCTCAGCCTTCCTCCCCATGCTCACGTCCCCTCTCCCTACCAACTTGCTCTCAATGTGTGCCTCCCCCATCTCCCCATCTGCCACCCCCTTTCCCTGCTCACCAAGTCATCAGCACCTCCATCTGAATGTCGCTCCCTGCTCCCACCTATCACAGGGGCACCACTTATCAGTCGTCTCTGGACGCACTTGGTCAGTCAGCCCCAGGCCTGGGGCCTGTGCTGTCACCTGTCCACGTCTGTCCGTGGGCAGCCACATGATTAGGATGGACCGAGTCAGGGTCAGGTGCCCGACCGGCACATCTAATCACTGTCAACGGAGGAGCCGAGAGGACAGCGCCTCTTACTCCGAATGCTGGACACTGCCTTGTGCCTTATAGTTCTGTGAGCTCCCAGTGGAGCCATAAAACGCTGCAGTGTCAACCTATGAACCAGGAGGTCACAGTTCAATTCCTGGTCAGGGCACATGTCTGTTTGTGGGCTCAAATGCAGGAAGCAGCCTATCAATGCTTCTCATCTTCGATGTTTCTCTCCTTCTCCCTTCTTCTCTGAAATCAATAAAAATATATTAAAATCAAAACGAAACAAAAAATAAACCACCACAGAAACAGCCAGCCTGTCCTCCTGGGCTCCCTCAGGCACAGACATCCATCAGCTCCACCTCTGGTCAGCAGGCCAGTGGTCCACATACCCCCGCCCTGCTCCCCGCCCCCCGCCCAGCAGGAGGGCCCGAGGGCCACCTGTGCTGTTTGCTCATGAGGCAGAATCTGCTCCTTTGGCTGGGCCCCTCCCAGATGACCTGGAAGTAGGAGGCAGGGAGCGGGCAGGAGGAGGAGAGGGAGGGGGGCAGGAGGAGGAGAGGGAGGGGGGCAGGAGGAGGAGAGGGAGGGGGGCAGGAGGAGGAGAGGGAGGGGGGCAGGAGGAGGAGAGGGAGGGGGGCAGGAGGAGGAGAGGCGGGCGAGGAGGTGAAGCATGTACAGTGCCCTCCACTGAGGCACTCAGACAAGCACAGGTTGTCACCATTTTCACGGGAATTCTCAGGACTGGGCTCACATGGCTTGGAAATAGGTATTTTCATGCTGCCCTTAGTTTCAGTAATGAATTCTTTGATAACTGTCTTTTCTAGTTCCTTGCAAAGGCCTTTTAGAGAACAGCTCGGCTGGGGTGGGGCGTGGGCTGGGAGGAACCCCTGGATATGATGACGGTACCGGCAGATCAGATCGAGGGTGCTTCCCAGAGCCCCCCTTCTCTCCCTCCGGGCTGCCAGGGCTTCAGGCTTTGGGCTTGGAGGGGAGGCAGCTTTGCTGAAGGCCTTCCCTCCCAGGGCCACACAGACCTCTGGGGAGCCAGGCCCCTCCTCAGAGCCTGCCGCCCTCCCAGAGCCCCACCCTGAACTCTGCTCCGTGATGGCTTGTTCACCAGGACCGAGCTTCTTGCCTCCACCCCTCTCTGCTCTACAAGTCAGGCCAGGAAGCCTTTCCCAGGGTTTAGAGATCTCCCGAGAGTTCCAGTGAGTTCCAGAGAGTTCCAGTGAGTTCCAGAGCCCCAACATTACCCACTTGGTCCGCAGGTGAATGCTTAGGGAGAGGGAGTCACTGTCCTATTTTATTAAGTAGCCCCCTGGGGTCTGTTGGAACTATCTCTACGTTGACTCCCTTTTCTCTCAGGCAGAGCAGTTCTGCAACCTCCGGGCCAGAGGTCAGGGCTCAGGGCTGCCTTTGCCACGCAGCCTCCCCCAGGCTGGGAGGTGACCCAGGGGAGCAGGGGGTGCCGCGCACATCCCATATCCCACACCTAGGGCAAGGCAGGACCCCTGCACCGGGTACAGTGTGGGAAGGTGGGCGGGAGCAGCAACCCTGGCACTGTCCTTCCACGGTCTCCTGGGCATGAGGTTCCACAGGGGCTATGTGTCTGCCTCCGGTGAGGTGAAGGGGTGGTTCCTCTCTCTGCAGCCAGAGCCTGATTTCTGTCTGTCACTCACCAGTGTCAGCAGGGCCCGCCGTATGTACTACCCCGCCCCCCCCTCCTCACCCCGTGCACCCATTGCCTGGCCCTGCTAGGCTGACCCTGGGGGTATGTGTGTGTGTGTGTGGGGGGGGGGGAGGGGGGGGACAGGGGCTTGGCCACGGCATCTACAGAGCATCCTGTCTATCCAGCTCTGTGACAGGGGAGAGGCAGCCACAGAAAAAGGAAAAAGGAGGCGATGCTGTAAACACAGCGGCCAGGGCCAGGGCGGTGAGCTGAGGGTTGTGCCTGTGGAAGCCCAGTCTACTGGGCAGAGTTAGAGAGCAGCCCAGGGTCAAGGTGGATCCACACAGGTATCTGCCCAAACCTGAGACCAACCCTTCCCACTTGTAAAAGCCAGGCAGGCGCGCTCTTACAGCACCCCACTCAGTTTGCTCCTCCATAGGCATCTAGAGCCACATTTCAACACAGAATTGCCTTGCTCAGGGTTCCTCTGGTTTCAAGCGGCAGAACACCAACCCAGGTCAGAAAAGAAGGGAGTTTGCTGATTAACTGAACTAGAGAGTGTAGGGTGCACTGGCTTCGGGAGCAGCCGGATTCAGCCCAAAGGACTCCCCGGCGCCCCACCTTACTCAGACTAGACGTATTTCTCCTGGGTTGGAATACTAGATATAAGGGGTCCTTGGAACGCCCAACTTGCAGGGTCAGGTGATTCTGTCTTCACCGCTCCAGCAAAATCCTGGGCAGGATTCTGTTTGGACTGCAGTCACATGCCTGTCCCCAAACTGATTTCTGTGTCTGGGCAAAGGCAGTCTTCTCCTTGGCCAGCCTTCGGTCATGTGACCTGGCCAAACCATGTGATCATCCTGGGGATGGTGAGGCTTTTAAAACAACAAAAAGCCACTGTGCTGGTAAGAGGGAGCAAGGAGGTTTAACGAAAGGAAAGCAGAGAGAGAAACTAAAATAAAGGAAAGGCAGAGAGGGTTTTTGTTACCAGATGAAGAAGAACTTGTGTCTGGGAAGGGGAGAACCCCCAGTGGCTGACGTCACTCCTAGAAGAATGTTCTTGCTTCTCACACCCCTTCCACCCCACGCCAGCAGCCTCCCCTACTTCCTCATGCCTGGGAGGTCCCACAGCACACACAGGGCTGGGAACACAGTTGGCGCTCAGTACATGTTTGAGTTGTGGCGGTACATAATCAGCATTTCCTCTTGTCTTGTACCATCCCGGCTGGGTTGTGTGAGAAGGACAGATGGATAGAGGTGTGCACAAGTTCAGCGTCTACCCCTGAAGGGCCATTTCCATCTCCCACCCCCACCAAGGGAGTATTTGGGGGTCTGGCAGCAGTGTGACCCCATGGGTATGTGAGTTATCTAAAACTGGCTTCTGCCCCTCCTGCTCCCATCAGCTGCAGGTCAAGACCCACATGAGTTTGACGCTAATGGAAAATCTGCCTTGTGACTCATGGAGTGGCCGGAGCAAGCAGACGTGCGACAGTGAGGGTGGCCAGGCTGAGCTGCCTCTCCACAGGGAGGAGGTGCACTCCGGGGCCACCCTGCCCACAAGGTCAAGCCCTGGGCTCCATGGTCCTCCGTTAAAGCCTCCTCCGGTGGCCAGCTTAAAGGGGGGCAGGCATCAGCTGGTCCTGGCTCAGCTGGGTGGGAACAATTCCAGAATCTCAGGCATTTGGAAATGGAGCAGCTGCAGAGACAGGCTGGGGCTCCAGCCGCTCACCCCCACCCCAGCCTTGTCAGATCAGCTGCTCACTAAACCTGGCAAGCAGGAGGCTGCGGAGAGACTTGCGGAAGGAAAAACCCTGTTTTTTAGCCAGCGCTTCTCAAACCCTGCAAGTCAGGGCTTTCTTCTCCTCTGCGGATCTGCCTGTCTGTGGGTCCAGGGGCTTGACGGAGGCTGGGAATAGCAATGCATTCCATGCATTCACTCACTTTAGCAAATGTTTACAAGCACCTCCTATGGGCCAGACCTGGGCTGGCACTGGATCCACCTCCTCCTCCTCCTCCTCCTCCTCATAAGTCAGTGAGAAAAACAGACACCCCCCTGTCTGTACGGAGCTAGTGCCCTAGTGTAGGAAGGCAAGAAAAGCAGCAGACAGAGAACAAAGAAGTGAATGAGTAGATTAGGAGGTACTAAGTGCTAAAAACAAAACAAAACAAAACCAACCAACCAAACAAACAAAAAAGCAGGGCAGGTGGAATGGGGACTGCCTGGAGCAGGTGATCACACTTTTACTTTCGCCCTTTTGGGCGAGGCAGCCGGGGCTGTGATCAGAGTGGAGACCTTTCCCACGTGTTTTTAGGTTCCCTTGGCTGCTGCACAGAGGACAGGCGGTGGCAGCAGTGGCAGGGAAATCAGTGGGAGCCTACTGCGTGATCCACAAGGTGGTGAGATAGGCAGACCCTAGATGTGTTGAGGAAAGAGCCAATGTGATTTCCCAGCATGTCCTTCCATGAACAAACTGGAAGGACAAGGGCTTTTGCAGCTGTGGGAGGTGGGGAGCTGCCACTTGGTCTACCAGATGCCCAAGCTGAGGAGTTAGGTCTACCAGATGCCCAAGCTGAGGAGTTAGGTCTACCAGATGCCCAAGCTGAGGAGTTAGGTCTACCAGATGCCCAAGCTGAGGAATCAGGCCTCCCAGATGTGCAAGTTGAGGAAGCAGGTCTGCTAGTCTGGAGTCCAGGACAAGACACTGGGTTGGATGGAAGCATCCAGGGGTCACAGAGACAGTTTACTGTTGTGAAAAGTATCTTCAATTCCGAGACCCACGCTAAAGTCATGCAAACATTTATCTACCATCTCCACTATTCCCCCTAGAGAAGCATTCTGTAGGGTCAGAATGTGGGACTGTTTTGAGTACTCCTGAGGATGTGAACTAGCCCTTAGGTGGGGGATAGTGTGAGTTTCAACCACCATGTAGGGACAGGGTCTGAAAGTCACGCCACTCCTGTGACCAAGGTTCTGTGATGCAACAAGAAATGACAAGGTGGGCCCTCCTTTTCCACTCTGTTTTAGCGGGGGTTGCACCTAGACCTCAGGTCCAAAGGAAGATGCTGAGTGTGTCTGTGAGTGTGTTGTATGAGTGTGTAAGTGTGCTGTGTGTATGAGTATATGAATGCGATACACATGTATGTGAGGATTTGTATGTGAGGATTGTAGGGGTGTGAATATGTGTGTGAGTGTATGTGAGCATGTTTGTACGTAAGTCTGGGTTAAAAAGTCACCAAGCGAGCTCATGCAGAAAGAATCTGGGGTCAGAAAGGGCTCTGCCGTGTAGACTTGGAATGTGTGCCGGGCCTCAGAGGGAAGGGAGGAGAGAGCAGGCTGCAGCAGGGGGTGAGCACAGACGCTCAGCCCGGAGTTGGCACATTCCTCCCTGGGACTCACATTCCCATGTCTCCCGCAGTCGGCGGAGAAGGTACTCATTGACCAGGAAGAGGGTGGAGAGGAAGACCTGAAAGGGGTGGCAGGCAAGAAGAGGAAGTAAACATCCCCTTGGTGGGTGGGCAAGCATCAGGACAGGGGGGGGGCAGGAGGGACCTCGGGGGAGAGCAACACCCCCATTCCAGAGGCCACTTCCTGGAGCAGCCTGTTGGGCCCTTGGAAAATAAGTAACCCAAATGAGCAGGGGTCAGCTATGGGCACTGACCACAGGAAGTGTGACCTGTGCTTAGTGGTTCAGGGAGGGACAAGAATGCATTGCTGGTCAGCGAGAACAGTGGCTAGGTGGTGGGTTCATGGCTGACAGGACTATCTAGGCCAGCAGTAATTTCCTGTGGTCAGGTGGCCCTCTCGGTCTACAGGCAGCCGGCCTGGATAGAGATGTGGAGGATGGGGGAGTATTTGGGCAGTGTTTCAAAAGGAAAATTGGAGCTTAGGATGCTGACCTGAAAGCAGGTAGCAAAATGTCACCAGATCATTTCAGAAAAGGGCTCACCTCTTCTCCAGTAATGGGGAACCTCATCCACCACCATCACCTCCACCATGCCCACCATCACCACCATCGTTATCACCACCTCGTCACTACTATTTGGGGGTAGTAACTAGCTATCTCTGTTTGCCCCTGTGCTCTCTCCATCCCTCTCTGACTTGGCCTACCTGGCTCCCTCACCTCGGACTTCCAGCTGGGGCTTAGCCAATCAGAGGTAGAGGCAAGACATTGCATGAAGGAAGGCAGATGGGAGGCACTGTTCTCCACCAGCCTTGCTCGGCCGCATTCCCGCAGTGGCCTGTCTCTCCAGGTGCACAGGTCCTCAGGGGGCCCTTCCCTGCCCTTTTAGCCCAGTGGCCAAGGCTCCTGTTCTCATGGGTCCTTGATGCCTCCGCAGCGCGGCTTGTTTCCCCCACCCCTGAAAATGCTCTTTTCATTAACGAATCTCATCAACACCCCACACCCCATGAGTGAGCCATCTGTTTCCTGCCTGACTCTGAGAGATGTCAGTCTGTGGAGTGGCAGGCATGGCGCACGCATCCGGGGAGTCCCAGCGGCACCTGCACAGTTGGCCCCACCACAGCTTCCTGCAGAGCCTGTGCCTGGGCATCTGCTGAGCTCAGGGATATGGTGGCCGCAGGGGCACGGTGGGGGTGGGGCAGGACAGAGCGGCTCCTGTTCTTCTGGGCTAATGCTGGCCTATCTCTGCTGGCCCCTCTCGGCTCGCCCCACCCCCCTTCCTCTTCTGCCCCCGGCCCCACCCAGTTCTGTGTTTATAAAAGCAGCTCCCTTGTCCTCCATCCCTCACCTCCTAGTCCTGATTCCTGTCCTAAAGCTTCTGCTCAGACCTCAGGGCTCTGGTCCCTGCTGTCAGCTGGTCATGACCTGCCAAACACAGCAAGCCCTCTGTGCAGGCCACTGAGCCATTCCTCAGCCTCTCCCGCCCCTGGACTCTGGGCTAGAGCCCAGAGGAGGCTGCCCAGCCGTCCAGAGGGTCTTCAGAGCAGGACAGGCTGTTTCTATGGCAGGTTTCTGGGCTTGGTTCCTTTGGTCCCCTGTTCTGGGCCTCAGGGACACCGGGCTCATCAGCGTGGGGCCACTGGCTCTTGGAAGGGGCGCATTCCCAGGACAGGTTGGAAACTGGCTCCACTGGATGGGTGCTGCTGGAACAAAATGAAAACTTCTGGGGCAGAGCCCACCGAGCGGGGAGACTGGCCCAGGGCCGGAGACTCCGCTTCACTTCCTCTGGGCTCCTGGCCGCTTTCTGGGCCTGGAGGAGCCCGATTCCTTCCAGATCCGAGCCTTGGAGTGACAGCAGCCTCCATCACTCTTATACACCCACAGCCCCTGCCACCCTGTCTCCCTCCCCCTCTTTCCTCTTTCTTTGGTGACAGTGACAATAACGGCCACCACACCCCTGTACCTTCTGGCCACCAGGCCTATGAGTTCCATTGGGTTGGGGGCTCACCCTTTCCTTCACCACAGAAGCCATGAACTTTGCCCTCAGAGACTGGGGAGAGGTCCCAGAAAAGGGAGCAAACAAGTACCCATAACAAAGCCACCATTTCCTTGGAATCACATGTTTTCATTTAAAAAAAATTAATTTTCATCTTGCCTTCTCCTCCACACCAATCGATGCTTCATAATGGATGTTCCCGGAAGGCTCGGTCTCCTGCCCCAGGCTCTGCTCACACCCCCCAGAGCCTTCGGATCCAAGCATCCTGCTATCTGATGCTGGTGGTGGCTCAGGGCACAGAGCGTCAGGGTGACTGGATGACGGTGCACTCACACTGCCAGCAGGCAGGGGAACCAGACCCAGAGCCCGGTCTCGGCCGACGTAGGGCAGGGCGGGGGCTCAGCCGCCTAAACAAAGGCCTGTTTACAGGGCAGGAGGAGCTGAGCAGCAGGCCTGCCAGGCCCCGTGGGATCCACCCATGGACTCACAATGGGCAGCCTGTGCCTGGCCATCTGATCCTCCCAGGGCTGCCCTGGGCCTGGCGCCATGGACAAGGTGAGTGGAGGGGAGAAGGCGCAGTGAGGAACCTCTGTGTCCTTGGCAAGGCCGGACACACGTTCATGGCCCCTAGAGGTGAGCCAAGATGGCATGGGCAGAGGGACAGGGCAACTGAGTGCAGTGGGCAGAATAGTGACCCCAAAGCTGCCCGCATCCTAATCCAGGAAATTGTGAATGCTACCTTCCTGGCAAAAGGAGAATTCAGGTTGCCAAGCCCTTGCTCCTAAAATGAGAAGAATTCCTAGCTTCTCTGGTGGGGACCAAGGTGCTCAGGGGCTCCTTAACTGGGGAAGTGTCAATGTCAGAAGCAACACAAGAAAAACGTGACCGCCCATTGCTGCTTTGAATGGAGGAAGGGGCCATGAGCCAAGGAGTGTGGGCGACTCTAGAAGCTGGAAAAGTCAGCGAACAGATGCTGCCCTGAGCCTCCAGAAGGAACCAGCCCGCCTACACCTTGACTGTAGCCCAATGAGGCCTTTGTAGGACCTCTGACCCCAGAGGCTGCAAAAGAATAAATCTCTGCGTTAGAAGCCACTGTCTTTGTGGTCACGTGTTACAGCAGCCCCAGGAACTTCCTCCCTGAGGTAGGAGCCATCTCAGAGTCTTAATTCTTCCCCCCACTGTGTGTGACCCGGAGGCAATTACGACCTGGCTGAGCCTAGGACTCCCCACCTGAATCTCAAGGACAACAATACCCCCCATGAAGGGCTGAGACAATTCAGCAAGACACACACATAAGGCCTTCAGCATAGCTACTGTGCATAATAAGGTAGCATCCTCCCCAGGGTGTGTGCCTAGGGCACGGGTTCGTCCTCTCATGTGGATTAGCACTTGCTGCCTGTGCGGGGATCAGTGACAGGTAGGGCTGCTTGCCTGGGGACAGGAGGAGGAGATAGGCTGGGGAGCTGGGAGAAGGGAGCAGTGCCCCTCCCTTGATGACCAAAGGTGTGGATTTAGGGCTCAGACCAGGGCGTCCCACTCTTGCAGTCCAAATGGGTTACAGGTGAATGGAGACCTTGATCCCATCTGGCCCTGGGCTGTGCATGGGCAAAAGCTGGACAGACTACCCAGCAAGGAGGCCCAGAGTCCTGCAGATGGTGCAGCACCTGGCGAGGTGTCCTCTCGTCTGATGTGAGGCTCTGACCTAAGTGGTTCAGAGATCACGTTCCAGCCCCATGTCTTTCTTTGCTGGCCAGGAGGAGCCAGGACAGCTGCTGGCCAGACCGTCCTGAGGTCCCAGGGCAAGTGATGGGCAGCAGGGCTCGGGGGTGGGGGACATCAGGGAGCAGAGAGCCTCCTGAAGTCACACCCGAGCACTTGGGGGTGTGGGAGAGGCAGCCCTGCCGGAGCCGAACTTGGCCTGTGCAGTCCCTCATCCTCTGGCTAATTTTCTGACCTGATCCCTGAGGTGTCCGGTTGGGCCAATTAGATGAACTTGTATTGAAGACGGGAGACAGTCCTTTCTGCTAACTGGTTTGGTCGACTGATTGGTGGCCTCTGAAAGAGATGCCAACCCAGACCTGTGAATGTGACCTTATGTGAAACCAGGGCTTATGCAAATGTGATCAAGGTCAAGATGGAAGTGAGATCATCCGGGATCAGGGGGGGCCCCGGAGCCACTGACAGAAAAGGGAAGCCACAGACGCACATGAGAAGGCCACGTGAGGCTGCAGCAGAGATTGGATGGTTCTTCTACAAGCCTGGCTGCGGCCTCCACCAGAATCTAGCAGAGGCCTGGGCACACCCTCCCCTGGAGCTCGAAAGGAACCAGCCCTGCAGACGCCTTGCTGTGGACTTCTGTCCTCCAGAACCGAGAGGATGAATTTCTGTGGTTCCACCCACCCAGTTTGTGGTGATTTGTATGACCGCCCCAGGAAATGCTACACCCAGAATGCTCAGAGTTAGGGACACACTGGTGGCTCCACTCGGAGCCCCGTCAACAAGTGGCAGAATTGGGGTTGGGTTGCAGGGGCTGGAGAGGGAAGGCCTTCAGACCCCCAGCCTGCACAGCGCACAGTGGGGAGGCAACAGAGCTCGGCCCACCATCCTGAAACCAGAGCTCGGCCCCACTCAAACCCAATCTGGGACATGTCTGCCCACCTTGAGGACTGGGGCACGTGGCAACGTGTGCCAAGGAGCAAGTGGTGGCAGCAAGGCCAGGTAGGCCTGCTGCTTGGAGGAAGAGGTGCTCTGAGTAGGTAGACTGAGGCACCACTGGCACTCAGGGTGACTGGCTGAGGAGCAGAGGGTACATGCAGACAAGAGCAGATGGAGATGGGTTCAGGCTGTCGAGGCTGGTCCTTGCCAGACAGAACTGGGTGTATCTGGTTCTCAGGGGGTGTCCTGGTGTATGGTGGGGCTGGGTGACAGGAGGACACCCCGGCTCACTTCAACTCAGAGAGGGTTGAGGGGAGTTGGGGAGATGCCTTCTCAGAAGGGTCTAGTGTCCATTCGCTGAGGTGACCAGGGTGGGAGGGGTCAGTGAGGAGAGGTCTGGGAGGCACAGAGAGAGGGAGGTGCAGAGGCAGCAGGTCACACAAGTGGCCTCAAACTTGGCTCCCTCCACCCAGGAAACGCTCAGCCCCCCGCTGGGCCTCTGGGGACACCAAGGAAAAGGCACCCAGGAGCGATCGTTGGCATGCACCCTTGCAGCCGGTGTTTCACCGGGGTCCTCTGAGAGTCCTTTCATCTCAGTGAAATTGCAGGCTTGCCGTAGTAGCCGGGGCCCACCAAGTCCCTCCATTAGCTGCAGGCTGCAAGCCGCTGTCCCGGGAGCACCCTGAGCCCCTGGGGGGAGAGGACTGGTTTCCACTCCTCATCCTGCCTGACCTTGGATGCTTGCATCATGGAAACTGTTTCCAGAAACCCATTGCCTGAGCAGCTCAGCTCCCACGGAGACAGCCTGGGGATCAGCAGGCAGCACTTAGAGAACGTGCAGCCAGCCTCTCCCCAAGGACCCTCCTGGGCCGGCAGGGCTGGTGCCCAGAGCTGTGATGTCATCGCTGCTCCCTGCGGCTGCCAGGCGGTTGGTGAGAAGCCCCTCCCGGCCAGCTCGGCACTGACGCAAATCAAAGGCTTCCAGCTCTCTGAGCAGCTGCCACCCGCGCAGCCGGCAGCCCTGTGAGCCGCAGCGGGGAGGGCAGCGGGGAGGGCAGCGGCGGTGGCTCCGGCGCGGGGCCTGGCATTTAAGATAATCAGCTGTTCTTTAAAGGGCGGCCAGCGTGGCGTGTGGGGCTCCCTGGAGGTCAAGGAGAGCCGGTCGCTTTCGCAGCTCCTGGCAAAGTCCGCCACCCCAGGTGCCCAGGTTCTGTCTGCCAGGCCAGTGCCGCCCAGTCTCCCCATCCAGCCGGAGCCTGGGGTCCTTGTCAGAGTGGCACTAGCAGCCTGGGAGGAAGTCAGGCCGGAGGACCCACCCGCAAGAGGAAGGGGTGGGGGACAGGGCAGCCTCCGTGTGGCGTCCAGCAGGGTCGGGCCGGGTCCTATTTCCTCTGGGTCTCCGTACGCCCTGGGCTTGAACAGCAGCAGTCCAGAGCAGCTACTGCTTGGCCTCCCTTGGCCTCTGAGGGGCTGAGGAGTCTCCTCTTCCAGCAGATTCTCACAGACCTGGAGAAGCTCAGCACATGACACACTGGGTGCTCTTGGAGAAATGTGGGGAGCTGGGCATGGTGATCATGAGGATCGAGAGCGCCCTTCCAGACACCTTTATGAGGGGAACCTGGGGAAGGCCACCCCTGGCCTCACAGGCTCACTCTGCCAGCCTGCCAGTGATTCTGTTCTTCTTTAAACATACACGCTCACATTCTCATCTGTCCATGCCTGCGTGCACACACAGGTGCATGTAAATACAAGAGCAAGCACGAGTGTACACACATATACACATGCATGTGTGCGCACTCACACACAGCTTGCATGCACACATGTATACACATATAGGCACATGTGCAATGCACACATAGCTCACATGCACACAAATGCACTCGTGTGCAAACTCACAGGTGCATGTGCACACGGTGGGTTCAGCAGCTCCCTGTTCCCAGATCAGCACTAGCCGGAATCTGCAGGGCATTTTTCAGGACTTGAATACTTCCTGCAAAACACAAGGACCCTCCCCTCCTCTTTTTCTGATGGCCTCCCTCACACACTGTGCAGTCAAAACCATGCCCCTGCCCAGGCTCTGAGAAGGGACCTGGGAGAGTGGCAGTGAGGCAGCTGCTCAGGGTCGGTGGCAGGTCCTGGCGGGCAGGACAAGACAGGAGCTGAGGACGATGATGCCCAGGCAGCTCTGGGGCATTTTCTATGTGCATAGTCGAGGTGAGGGCCCAGGACTGACGAGGAAAGCTGGTAGAAACGTCCAGAACAACGCAGCAGGATGGCAGTGGGGGTTAGGAGGGAGAGCGAATGGACAAGCAGACAGGACTCAGTTTGGGGCTCTCCGGAGACCCCATTCTGGCCGGCATTTCTCAGGCTGTGCGTTGAAGCCCCAGAACCGGAACTCCTGCTCTGGGTGGTGGGTCTACACTCTTCCCGGGCAGCCCCGTGTCCTCGGGCCACCAGAGCAGAGCCCCCGGGCAGGGCAGCCTGGCCTGGCTGCACAGCAGCCCACCCGGGCAGCGGGCAGCGGGCAGCGGGCACCTGGGCTCCTCGGAGAGGAGCTGCTCTTTGCAGGCACAGCGTCCTCTCCTTCCCCCTCCCGCTTCCCTCTCCTGCTCTCCGGGCTGAATTTGGCTTTTGTTTTGTTTTGTTTTAATAACCTAAACAATTGGCACAGGCGGCATCAGCCTATGGGCGGGCAGCCAGTGGTCACGCTCTCCACGTGGCCGGGCTGGTGGCCGCCATGTGCACGTGGGGACAGGGCTGGGTGGGGGGAGGAGGCCTGCAAAGTTGCCCCAGAGGTGGAAGCACCCCCTCCCTCTGCACCCCATGTCTAGTTTTCTAGAAAGGAAAAGGAGGCAGGAGGCATTAAACAACGCACCCCCGACCCCCGACAGGCACACAGAGACCTGGCCGCCCACCCCGAGCCTGACAGAGGGGGTTTCTCGTCTAGCTGAGCAAGGCCCAGCTCAGCCAACAGTTTCTGTTTTCCTGCCCACTCCCTGGCAAGCCTCGGTGGCAGTGCCCCAAAGTCAGTCTTCCCACACGTTCCAACCTGCCCTTTAGTTTATAAGACATAAATATTTGCTCTTCCATTAAGAAAATAATCAGAAGTTATCCTTTAAGTGGAGTGTACACACTGGTGCCCTTCAAAAGCAAATGCTGCTCTTTCTAAAGGGAGGAAGGAGAACGCCGGGCTAGATGGTTCCTGTGAGCAGCACTCCCCGCCCCCGCCCCCCCCCCCCCCCGTCCGAATATTCTGGAAGCCAGGACACCTGCAGGAGGGAGGGCTGCAGGAAACATGAGGTGGGGGGAAGGTAGTCCCCCTCACTTCTCTGATGGGCAGTCACCCAGCCCAGCCTTGGACCTGAGTGGGACTGGGAGACGGTGGAGTGGGCAGCCCAGAGAATGTTCTAGGTGGGCCCGAGAGGGGCAGGGGGTGAGCAGCCATTGCCCTGGAGGCCCTTGGGAGGCTGTTTGTTCAAACTCCCGAGGGGGGCAGCTCAGGAGGGGGCCTCTCACACAGGGCCTTCTGTTAGCGGTTGCTTCCTGGCCTGCGGTGGGTGGGGTCCCTCTGCCAGGAACAATGGTGACACTTGGCTTCGTCTTTGATGCTTTGACGTCTGGACTCTGCAGTCGGGGCCAAGACAGAACCTGAGTGAACATTCCTGAGAGGGGATCTCCTCCTCCCACGGTCCAGTGGCTCCGGGGCCACACCGAGTGTGTTGGAAAGCTGTCCCCTCTCTCTGTCGCCGTGCTCCTCAGGGAGTGGCCGCGGCCTCATCCCCTCTGTTTTGGTGGAAAGTGTTGAGACCTTATAACAGACAAGCAGGAGCAGCCTGGACAGACCAGTGGACCCAGTAGGCCAAGCTCTGGTACCCCACCCCCCACCCCAGCCATCTCCCACCAAAGAACCCGTGGGCAGCACCCCCAGCCCACGCTTCATGGCTGGTTCCACAGGCCTACCCACCTCTCCAGGACCCAACTGGGAAGGCAGGGCCGGCCCCCAAACCAACAAAACACATGACCCCAGATACCCCAGACTTCTCTCCGTGTCCCCAACACACAAGTGACTCAGCAGGGAAGCAGACTTCCTGTCCTCACCCTTGAGCGAGCACCAAGCTGCTCAAACTCCCATCAACCAGAACTCATGGAGAAGGGGCCTTCCTGGTCTCTCTCTCTCTCTCTCTCTCTCTCTCTCTCTCTCTCTCTCTCTCTCTCTCTCGATTGCAGGAGAGTTGACCTGACGTTGCACTCCTTTCTTCTAGAGAACTTGGTGGAGTCGCTGCTTGGGGCTGACTCAGGGAAGATAGCGACAGGAAACACAGGATCAGCAGATGCTGTCCCTGTCCTCAGGCGCCAGCCCCTGCCCTGACCCAGGCTGGCGGTCGCCGTGCCACAGAGAGGGAGGGGCTACCAGGGCCAGAGAAGCCCAGTTCAGCGAGAAGAGCCTCAGGGTGAGCAGTGCCACCTGATCCTTTGTGGGGGACAAGGGGGCAGGATGTAGTTTCTACTTTTTAAAAAGTCATGCACCCACTTTCTTGCATTTTAGAAAACATGCAAAGCATCGAAACCACGGTGGCCAGACAGACTCGGCGGTGAGGCAGCCTCCACTGACGGAATGCAAGCCCCTGAGCGCGTCCTGGGCCTGGTTAGACCCTGCCGTGGCCCGTGAAGACCGCAGTGGGGAAGCTCCGATCTAGCCCAGGGTCCACACACTTTTTCTGCCAGCGGGTCAGTATTTTAGGCCCCAACGTGGTCTCTGTTGCAACCACTCGCTCTGCTGTTGTGTCTCAAAATCCACTGTAGATGGCACACAAATGAGTGTTCATGGTTGTGTGTCAATAAAACTTTACTTATGGACCCGGAATTTGAATTTTGTATAATTTCCATGTGTCATAACTCCCTCCTCCTCCTCCTCCTCCTCCTCCTCCTCCTCCTCCTCCTCCTCCTCCTCTTCCTCCTCCTCCTCCTCCTCCTCTTCCTCCTTCCCTTTCTCCTCACAGCCATTTAAAAATATTAAAATCTTAGCCAATGGGTTGGACACAAACAGGCTGGGTTTAGGTCCTAGTTGGTGACTCTGATCTTGTCCAATGCTCCCATTTAGAGATGAGGGGACGGACCCAGAGGCAGGAAGGGACTTGCCCAAGTGCACGCAGCACATGGTAGCAGAGTCTAGACTGGGGCAGGCCCCTGTCTGCCCTGAGTCACACCCCCTTGACCTCAGCAGCAGCCTATCCCTTTGAGGTGCAGGCATAGCCCGACTCCGAGTGACTGTGGAAACTGCCAATCTCAGAACCCAGTCTTCAGGGATTCCAGGGTCTTGTATACATACACCCGCACCCTGGCTAACGCGACTGGCCCAGGAGTGAGTGCCAGGGCCTCCCTGGATGTGGGAAGGACTCTCCTTCTCTTGAATCACCACGCAGGCTTTGGGGTGCTGTGGCCGGGACCCCTAAAGGAGCCCCATCTACAGGAGGAGGGAGAGAGACGTGGAAGGTGTGGGAGAGAGATTACCTGCCAGGACTTGGAATCAACCCCCCTTTTTGTTTAACTTATTTGAGTTGGAGTTTTGTTTTTGGCGACACCACAGATGCTGAAGTTCTGTATCTTGGGGTCCCCCTGCACTCCCTGAAGGAGAGGCATACGGAGGCCCCACAGACAGGCCTGGCATACCTGGAGAGCAGATGACCCACGGGGACTACACCGGGAAACCCCACCCAGCACGTGGGACCCTCCTTAGAGCTGCCCCGCCGACTTGGGACACATGCCAGTCCTTGGACAGCCTGGCCTCCTGCATGAGGTCAGGGCCCGCAGACGCCTGTCCACTCACGCCCGTAGCCCTCATCTCGGCGCAGCTGTGATTCACGGCCCTGATCTGCCCGCCACCCCTCCTGAGGGTGCCTAGGGCAAGCCGGCCGCCTCTGCTGCACCTCCGTGCGCCCGAGGAGCTGGCAGCGGGCCGGAATATTCCAAAGGTCCAGGAGGCCGGCAGAGACGGTGACGTGTGCTAAAATCCCCGAATGTTCCAGGGCAGGAAACTGGTTTAACCCTGAGCGTTTCCCTTGCTGACGACGACTTCAAACCCGGTCACACACACACCACAACCTGCTGGGAGCCATCAATTGATCAGACAAAGGTCTGAAACATATTTTGGCAAGAGCGTAGCTGGCAGAGACATGAATAAAATATTGATTTTTTTTTTAAGGTTAAAGCATTCCTTGTCAAAGGTGGAGTGTTTGTTTGTTTGTTTGTTTTTTTGTCCCTAAAGAGAATCAGGGGCAAAGGCCTGAGGGGGAAGCTGCCAGGCACCTTGAGAACAAGGAAGGTCAGCACACAAGGTCTGGATGCTGCAGCCGCATCTTCTGTCCACTGACTGGGGCCCAGAGGCTGTGGGAGCTCCCAGGAGCACCCTGGGTTATGGGGCTCGGTGTCGGGCTCCCATGGGAGGGCTGGCTGAGTCGGGACCTGATCATGGGTGTCATGTTGACGGCCCCGGGGGCCATGGTGAGGGCAGATGTGGTGTGCAGATGTGGTGTGCAGATGTGGTGTGCAGATGCAGGAGGGCGAGAGAGCCACCTCCCTGACCCTGGGGGAAACCACGGCTGGGAGGGCAAGTCCCCAGGATCCATGTGGCACAGCTACCACACCATCACCCCTCTTCCCTCTCCTTTTCCCCTCCTCCTCACCTCTCCTCTCCCTCTCCCTCTCCCCCTCCCTCTCCCGCTCCCTGCCCTTCCCTTTCCTCTCTTTCTTTCTCTCACTGTCTGTCTCTCCTGCTCGCTCTCTCTCTCTCTCTCTCTCTCTCTCTCTCTCTCTCACACACACACACTCACATATTCATTCTCAGAGCCGACAGTGACAGGTCCTCCTTGCCACCACTCCCATTATAGGTGGTCATGTAAACCCTCTGACAGCCCCCCAGCGTCCGTGTCCCCCCAGGGGTGGCAGGCTATGGCCCCCCCTGCACCAGGACTGTCCGAGACCTCCAGGCCTCTGGGACAGACACGCTCAGGCCGGGCTCAGAGGCGGGGCATGGAGAGGTGGGAGGCCTCAGGGCCCTGCAGGGAGAACTGGGCCATTGGAAGTAGATGACCAGCCATTCCTGTTCATCCTGGACTTTTTATGCTGAAACCAGAAAAGTCCCAGGCAAACCAGGGCACCAGGTCCCCCAAGCCAGGAGTGGAAGTCACAGGAGGTGGCTAGTCTGTGGGGCCTTCTGACACAGGAGCTTGGACTCTGAGGTCCCGGTGACCGCAGGAGAGACAGCCTCTGGCTGCCGCATGTGATGGCCCCGCCGTTCTCAGAAAGGAACTTGAATGAGCCCAGGTTGGCCAAATCCACTGGATGTTGAATAAAGGTCCCAGGACACAGTGGGCAGCCCAGCACACTTGCTGAGAAATGAGGATGGTGTGGGCACAGAGATGGGCAGGATGAGGGTGCAGGGTGTTCGGGCTGGCGAAGACTCAGGTGGCCACAGGGCCTCTAACAGAGCCAGTAGGACCGCCCACACGCATGCCAAGGTCCACGCTGTAACAAGCCAGATGTGCTCCCACCCCACGTGCAGCAGGCCGCCACCACCGCCGTGCTCTCCACCTCGTTCCTGCTGGTCTGGGCCCTGTTTCCTAGGGCCCAGGGGGCTGCAAACCTACTTCCCTGGTGCCCATGGCTGCGAGGTGGCCCTGGGATCTTGTCCCTGCCCCGCTCAAGGTGGTCCTTGTCAGCACACCCAGAATCAACGGCCGCTCAGCTCTAACAGCCGTCAGCACAGGCTCCGGGCTGAGAGCAGCCCCTGGCCCCGGGAGCCTCCTGCCTTTCCCTCCTGCAAGCCCCACCGGCTTCCCCCTCCCTCCCAGCACCCAGGGAGCCGGTTCCTGCTGTTAAAGTCCCGCTGTCGGAACACCTGTGCCGGTGGCTTCTCCTGATGGCACCCTGCTGCACGTACTGACCTAGTGCAGCCACAAGCCACTGCGTGAGGGAGCGCCCAGACAGGGGGGCAGAGCCGTGTCTATGCAGCCCCACCGTGGGCTACTCACCTCTTCCTCCTGCAAATACAGAGGCAAGCCCAGTGCCCCGCATCGCTGCTGCGGGCCTCCCCCCTGCAGGGCCACGGGCTGCACATGCAGTGGCGTGAGGCCAACCCCCAGATGCAACTAAATGGCCACGATTGTCAGGGACCCTGCAGCGGAGAGGGAGCCCTGACCTGATATCGCCACAAAGTGTGGGAGAGCACGTCGCATGCCACCGTCTCCGAATAAAGGAGGTATGACCATCCTCTGTGAGCCTGTTTGACTAGGATCTACCCCCACGGCCATGCCCTTGGGGAGGAAGGAAGGAAGATCTCACTGAATACGCATCCTGCTGGGCTGTGGGATTTAAAGTGTATGCCATGACACTCAATATGGACAAAAATGGGCTGCATGTTTGAGGGATGAAATCTGAGTAAAATGGCTTTAGAAGAGACCCTGGCACGTGAGGCCGGCCATGGTGGCAGGCAGCCCCTGGGAGCGCCCACGGACCCAGGAGACACAGGAGTCTAGACAGTTCGTGGCCACAGCTGACCCTGTGACCCAGGGGACCTGGGCCCACGCCTCCCAAGCGTCAGGGCTCATGGCCTCGTCTCTCCTCAGGGTGAGGGTGAGGGAGGCTGTCTGGGGACTGGCGAGGGCGCCTGCTCATTTGGCCGTAATGAGTAGGTGCTGCGGGGATCGGATGTGCCTAATGACAGGCCGGCACGGCTGCCCTGCAGAGCCAACCACTGGGACCCACTTCAAAGCCACACGCTGGCAGCGAGGAATGGGGGCGATGGGCTACTCCTTTGTGTTTGTGCCGCCCCACCCCCAGCCATCCCAGGAGTCCGTGGGAGCCCCCCTGTGCAGCGGGAAGGAAGCACCGACGTCCTCGCCCCACAGGCACAGGCCATGCAGCAGCGGGAAGCTGGGGCCATCCGTCGTCAGCTGCAGATGGCCCGCGGGGAGGACGGAGCTCTGGGGCCTGAGCACATGTGGGCACCAGGAGGGATGGAGGACTGGCCTCCATGGGCTCCAGGGTGAGGTTCACAACCAAAGATCAACCATTGCGCCTTAAAGAAATAGGACATTTTATATTTTTAATTTAATTTTTTATTTCATTTCATTTCATTTTATTTATTTTATCTTGACAGTGGATTATCTGCTGGAATCTGGTTCAGATGCTTCTTTGTTAAAACCTTTGGTTGTGCCCTAACCGGTTTGGCTCAGTGGATAGAGCGTCGGCCTGTGGACTGAAGGGTCCCAGGTTCGATTCCGGTCAAGGGCATGTACCTTGGTTGCGGGCACATCCCCAGTAGGGGGTGTGCAGAAGGCAGCTGATCGATGTTTCTAACTCTCTACCCTTCTCCCTTCCTCTCTGTAAGAAATTAATAAAATATATTTAAAAAAGTAAAAAGCAAAACCGTTGGTGGAGCCTTGTTGAGGGCAGGGCATGACACCCTCCAGGGAGCTCTCTCTGTGGTCCTGACTTGCTAGTTCTCCGCTCAGAGGCCTGCCCATCAGCTCAGTGCCCGCTGCCCGCTTGGCCAGCGCAGCGAGGTGGGAAGACCCTTCCTCTAGGTCCTTTCGGACACTTGGTCGCGTGGCCTCTTGCACTGGGGACGGCGGATCCTACAGCTGACTGGGTGCCAGAAGCCCGGCCTCCTGCCCTGACCTTCCCTGAGTCCCAGGCACACCCCCCAAAGGGCCAGCTTGGGTTGATGTTTCTTCTAGAAATTTACCAACTGCATTAGAGTCTGGAAACCTTCTGGCTGTAGCTCAACAACACTAGCCTCTAAGAAAACGATCCTTAGCAAACTCTTAGACTCTGCACGTTCAATAGAAAACGAGTATAGAAAATTTAGAACACTAAAATTCATTCTTTATCAGCTTTACCAGCTGTACATGTCTTTCCTGCCCCAAATAATAAAGTAACAGGCACCGGGCTTCTTCACACAAATTGGAGTCTGTCCCCCAAATAAATGAGTTGCAACACGAACTAGTCACTATTAATTAAACACGCACACAGAGTCAACGTACTAATTAAAAAAATAACCCACTTAAAAAGAAATTAGTGAGGCGACGTCAGCAAGATGGTAGGCAAAGAGGTCCCAGTGTTTACCCTGCCCCCCCCCAAACCCAACAAAAACAACAAGTAAACAGCTACGTAGTGAAGAGAGTAACTCCGGGAGAGCTCCAGGGCACATGCGATACAGAAGCTGCGAAACCCAGATCAGCAGACACCAAGGATGGTGCGTAGAAAAGCATGAAACGCCTTTTACTTCCACCCGGTCTTCTAGCTGGCAAACCTCAGCACCAAGAGGGACCTCCTTGGCATGACTCCTCCCCCCGTCCCCCGCCCCCCCCCGAGGGAAAAGAAGAGTAGGAGAAGCCCGGCCAGGGTGGCTCAGTGGTTGAGCGTTGACCTATGAATAAGGAGGTCACAGTTCGATTCCCAGTCAGAGCACATGTCTGGGTTGTGGGCTCAATTCCCAGTGTGGGACGTGCAGGAGGCAGCCGATCCATGATTCCCTCTCATCACTGATGTTTCTCTCTCTCCCTCTTCTCTCCTCTCTGAAATCAGTAAAAATATATTTTTTTAAAAAAAAGGAGAAGAGGAGGAGACCCTGGAAGCCCTCATCATCGCCACGGACACCCGCAGTTTTCATGACTAAGGACCCCAGGGTCTTCGCCAGTGCTGACCCCAGCTGACAGAGCTGCCTGAAGTCTGTGCTGCTGCCACCTCCCGCCACCCAGAGAGAGAATGAGCCGCTGCCGCATCACTCCCGGCAAAGCACGGCCTCTGCACCTCGCCACCGAGCACCTTGCCACCGCCTGGGCTGCAGCCACCACCCGCCTCACCACTGTGCACACCTGGGCCCCTGAGCACAGCTGCTCTGCACGCTCCCCTGCCTCAGACCCTGGGATGCGGTCCCAGGTGTGCACCCCAAGGACTGGGAGACATATCTGCAAACCATGTGTCTAGTGAAGGGTGACTATCCAATGTATTTAAGGAACTCATACAACTAAATAATGAAAAGTAAATAAATAACCTGATTTTAAAAGGACCCGAACAAACACTTCTCCAAAGAAGACATACAAATGGCCAACCGGGATATGGAAAGATGCTCCATTTCACTGATGGCCAGGGAAAGGCAAACTGAAGCCACCATGACATACCACTCCACACTGGTTAGAAGGGCCATGACCAGAAAGACTAAAGTGTTGGTGAGGCGAGGAACAGAGAGCCCTCCACTGTTGATGGGAGTGTAAACTGTTAGGGCCCTTGTGGAAACACCATGGGGGTTTCTCAAACAATTAAAACTAGAACTACTTCATAACCAAACAACCCCACTTCTGGGTATGTATCTAAAGGAAATAAAATCAGGATTTCAAAGAACCATCTGCACTCCCGTGTCCATTTGGGCATTATTCACAATGGACAAGCTGTGGAAACAACCAAATGCCCACGGAAGGATGAATGGATAAAGACATGGAAGTATATTGGAATAGTAAAATAGAAGGAAACCCTGCAATTTGTGACAATATGGATGAACCTTGAGGACATCACGCTAAGTGAAGTCAGCCTGATGCGGAAAGATAAGTACCGCACTATCTCCCTTCCAGGTGGAATCTAAAATATCAGCACTCACAGGAGCAGAGAGTAGAACGGTGCTTACCAGGGCTTGGGGGAGGGGACTATGGGAGATGCTGGCTAGCGGGTACAAAGCTGCACGTATGTGAGATGAATACGTTCTGGAGATCTAATGTATAATAGTGTGACTTTAGTCAACAGTATTGTATATATGAAAGTTGCTAAGTGGGTAGATCTTAAGTGAAGGAAGCAAGACAGCATGGAAGGAAGGAAGGAAGAAGGAAGCAAACTATCTGAGGTGACAGATATGTTAATTAGCTTAATTAAGGTGTTTATTTCACAATGTATAGGTATATCAAACCATCAAATTGTACATCTTAACTATGTAATTTTTAATTGTCAAATAATTCTCAATTAAAAAAATGACTTTAGGCCTGGCCGGTGTAGCTCAGTGGTTGTGCATCGACCCATGAACCAGGAGGTCAGGGTTTGATTCACGGTCAGGGCCCATGCCCAGGTTGTGGGTTCGATCCCCAGTCGGGGCTGTGCAGGAGGCGGCTGATCAGGGATTCTCTCTCATCATTGATGTTTCTCTCTCTCCCTCTCCCCTCCTCTCTCTGAAATCAATAAAAAAATATTTTAAAAAAAATGAATTTAGCAATAGTTTGGTCTTATACCCAAAGCTGGATCCCCACTGAACCCCACTGTTTCCTTTGGGAAAGACGACCTCCCCCTGAAGAAAACGAAGATCAAAATGAGTCCACAAACCATCCCGTTTGAGGGGTGGGGCCTGCAGCCTGTCCAGCAGAGAACAGCAGCACGTGGAACCCTCAGACACATTGCTTCCAGCCGGCTGGTCCTTCCATGGAGCCCCGGCCCAGTGGCCAGGAGAGTTGCGAGGATCACGTCCGAGGATGAGTCTCCGCCGTCTGCACTTCCACCCTAAGCTGGGAGGGGGTTTCTCGCAAACACATGCATCCGCCTGCGTGGCGGCAGGTGCCCCGAGCTGTGCTTCACAGACGGAGGAGCGGGAGGTGAGTAAGTCACTGTGGTCAGAGGCGGCAGCGGCTTCGGGGCTGGGAGCCCCAGGAGGCCCCCTCCCTTGTCCTTGGCTGAGCCCAGGAACAGCTGAAGGTTCCCACCCTGCAGGGCAGCTCCAAGCCGGCCCGAGGAGCATCCGGTCAGATAGATCTGCAGGGATTGCCTCCATTCCTGTCACTCATGGTTACTTCGTTTCTCTGCGTTTCCAGGAACAAGAAATTGTGCCTGTGGAACAAATTAAGTGCAAATTATTTATATTGTTAAACGATTCCAATCATTATTTGAGAAAAGCTTACACTCCAATTAACAGAAGGACACAGTGCAGCAGTTTCTGGACGAAGCCACCTTCTTCAAATACGACTCAAAAGGATGAGTGACACCCGGCCGGGGGCTCACGGCCCCTCCTCCAGTCTTGCAGCCCCCCTGCCCCGGGCGGGACAGCAGCTGGTAGGCAGGTTCTCCTCGAGGCCCCGGGAGCAGATGGAAGACCTGTCCCACCTCCCACCAAGGCAAACCCTTCCTCCTTTGAGGGTGGGGGAGCTGGGTGGGTCTCTCAGGCTGGGTTCCCCAGAAGCAAAGCCTGAGACAGAGATGCTCTTGAGAGTGCTTTATGGGGGGACTGTTCCCCAATGTTATGCTGAATTATGTTCCCCCAAATGCCTAGCACCTCAGCATGTGCCTGCATTTGGAGATGGGTCTTACAGAGGTGATTCCATTAAAAGAGGTTGTGAGCCTGGCCGGCGTGGCTCAGTGGCTGAACGTTGACCTATGACCCAGGAGGTCACAGTTCCATTCCCGGTCAGGGCACATGCCCAGGTTGCGGGTTCGATACCTGGTGTGGAACGTGTAGGAAGCAGCCTATCAATTATTCTCTCTCATCATTGATGTTTTTATTCCTCTTCCCTCCTCTTAAATCAATTAAAAAAAAAAGAAAGCGGTCGTGAGCATGGGCCCTAATCCAGGCCGACGGGTGTCCTTATAGGAAGAGGAGATTAGGACACAGGGAGGGGCTGTAGGGTGCAGAGCACAAGACAAGACCGTGTGAGGGGAGACGCTGTCTGCAAGCCCAGGAGGAGGGCGAGGAGCAGCCAGCCCTGCCAGCACCACATCTCTGACTTCCAGCCTTAGGCCGTGAGAATACGAGCGAGCGTCTGTAGTGTAAGCCCCACGTCAGTGTTTCTTGTCGTGGCCACCCGAGCACACTAACTCGGGCGAAAGGGAGAGAGGCCGGGCAGGGAAGTGGCTTAGCTACGACGGGGGCTAGAGGCAGCTCCAACGTGGGCCCATGGGGCTCTGAGTGCGAGCTGTGCCGTGGAGAGGCCCCTCACAGAGGAGTGGCAGGTCACAGCTGGTTGTGAATGCCAGGCCCGGTGCAGGGTGCCGGCGGAGCAGCAGCACCCACTGCTTCACTCAGGGACTCTCCAACCAGCACTGACAACCCCGGCTCAGTGGGAGCCAACTAATGATGGCCCCGGGCGGAATGATGGACATCGGGCCTCGGGGGCAGACTGGCCATCCAGGGGAGCAGCGTGCCCGTGGCACACAGGACTGTGGGGAGCTGGGATTTCCCTGAGCCCCATGTTCCCTGACGGTGCCTGCACTCAGCTGTGGCTCACAGTGTCTCCTTCGGTCAGTGTCTTTGCTCAGGGAGACCGGCATTAGCAAAAGCTTTAGACTCCCTTCTTCAGAAACACAACAGATTTCAGTTCATGAGTGTCCAGTAAGAAGTCCTGCTGTGAAGGAGGAGGAACCCCCAAAGTCAGGGCACAGTGCTCCCTGTTCCCCCAAAGTGAGTTACCTGCCAGCCATGCCTGGTTCCCCACACGCTTCCTGTCACTCGCTGCTGACAGGGTCCCCTCCCCCTCCCCTTTCCCAGCAGAGACAGTGCTGGGGCTCCTGCAACCATCAATCACTGCAGGGGCCTGTGGGTCCGACATGAGAGATGGTCTCCTTGCAGTTTATCCCCAGGATGTGACTTGGCCCCTGATGTGCTTCCCGTGGGCTCCGACTTAAAGCCACGGAAGGAAAGAAAAGACCCTCACAGGCAACGGGGGCAGCGGCCCGGCCTCCCCGGCCACCCGCTGTGGTGCGCGTGCAAGCACAGGGCTCCCGCAGGACCTCGGCTTGTACAACAGAAGCAGGCTGTTGTCGAGAAGCGAGGGACAGGCCTCGCTGGCAGGGCAGGTGTGAAACTCGCGTCACGAAGCCTGGAGACGCACGGCCCAGCACAAGGGACAGGGCTCCCTCTCGGTGCCTCTCCTCGCGGCTGCGATGCTGTGAAGGTTCGTTTAGCCCTCTGCGCCCCGGTTTTCTCATTAGATGGAGGCACGCTGACGATGACACTGGGGGAGGCCCTCGGTGATGCCAGCTGTCTGTCCCCTGCCGTCTTCCCATCAGGAGCTCCAGTTCCGATTCCCCTCGGGTCCCCAGACACCGAGCAGACGAAGCACGGCTCTTATTCAACAGGGCACCAGGCGTGCAGGGCGGCGCCCGGTGTACCCAGGTGTTGATGGCGACGGCGACGGTGACGATGACAATGTGGCTCTACGGAGCCGTCCCCTACCCCCTCTGACGATGTGGCCACAGCCAGCAGGGGAAGGTGCCTGCACTGTCTGTAGTCTTGGCATCTCTGGTTTGACCACCGGCCAGAGCAGCACTGCACACCCAGCACCTAGGGCCCTGCCGTGTACAAGCCCCTGCACCGCGGGGTCTCCAGACGCAGTTACCCGCCCTCCATCTCACAGAGATGGGGCCTGAGCTCGCGGTGTATGAATGACTGGCCCGTCTCCCACTCTCCGGATGCACTTCTGGGTCCCACTCCCCCCGATGGTCACCTCAGCTCCGGATGGCCTGGCTCACCTGGGCCGTTTGCATGACGCCAAGCCGAGTGGGAGGGAAGCTCGGACACCCCAAGACCCGTGCAGTTTATCCCAGGAGCACTTTTCACCAGCGACTTCCAGGGTACAGGACAGAAAGTCAGAGAGGGGTCATTTCCCTTTAAGTTACGACAAAAGCAGAAGCGGTCCCACAGCCACCGTGATGGCAACACCTGCCTGCGGGGCCTGGAACACCCTGATCACCTCTGTCCTACTGAGATAAAGGGAGCTAGTCTGCACAGAGTGACCTCTTTAAACGGCCTCCTGCGTGTAAGCAAACGTGGTCCGCACACCAAGGCCAGCCCGGCACCCAGACGCTCACCGCGTGCAGCTCCAAACCTGGTGGGGTGCTGTCAGTCACGGTGGTCCGGGCTGGGCTGCCCCTCAGGTGGGACGGTGGAGGGTCCGGCCTTCCTAGTTCTCTTGTCCGTGTTCAGGAGAGCTGGGCCCAAGGAAGGGGGTCCAGAATGGACACTGAGCCCACAGTGCAACCCTGCGGGCCCAGTTCCCTGCAGCGTCTGTTTTTTGTTTTGTTTGTTTTATGTTTTTATTGATTTGAGAGAGAGAGGAAGGGAGAGGGATAGAGAGATAGAAACACCCATGCTAAAGGACCCCTGACCGGCTGCCTCCTGCACGCCTCCTACTGGGGATGGAGCCAGTGACCTCTTGATTCATGGGTCAATGCTCAACCACTGAGCCACACCAGCCGGGCATGCAGCTTCTGTTTTTAAAGGACTGGGATTGGCCCTGGGTGCATTCAGGTGACGATATACATCCAGGGTGGGCTAAAGAAGGTTTATAGCTGTGATGCAATAACGAATGCAATAATTCATAAATAATAACACAGTAATAAACTGTGGTTTGCATACTTACAACTGTACACCTACTTTTGCCCACTCCTGTATACATAACTTTCAGCCAAAAAGGGGTGGAGAGGGTGGGGGAGAGGAGGTCAGAAAGGGTTACAGCACCAGCCGGCCTTGGCCTTTGCTGATTCACTTGGCCTGGCATGAAAGGTCGAAAACCCAGCCCGCCAGACGGCTGCCCTCTGTGCGGCTCACAGGGGGAGGGCGGAGGACCCGCTGCCCGCCTTCCCGCACCCCTCTTTGTCTTCTTTGGGCGGGAGACCAGCCCTGCCACCTGGGACCCCTCAGAAGGCGAGCAGATGTCACCCGTCCCAGCTGCTTGATTCATGCGCAATGTGGGTTTCTGAATCACGGCTCAGAGGGGCGGCTTGTTTTCCCAGAGAAGAATGCGCAGGGATCTCCCTGCTGCTGTACTTTCTCATGACCCTCTCCCCCCTCTCGTGTCACATTTCGTGATGAGTCTGCTGTCTGCCGTCACACGAGGCGTCATCCTCCTCACCTCCCGCGTCAGCTGCTCAGCAGGCTGTAGCTGCTCAGCGGGCCTCCACCAGCCTCACCCGCCGCCCATCTGGTCCGCCTGTGGGGTACGGGGCGGGGGTGGGGGGGCGGTATGGTGACCCCACCCCCCTCCTTCCAGAGCAGAGCCGCCCCACAGGGGAGCGGAGCCCGGGCTGCAGCTTCCTTATGTCCACCTGGCCTCCCCACCCAAGGGACCAGCCACATGGGCACCTGGCTCTGGGCCAGGGCCACGCTGCCTCTGGAGCTCCCGGAGCACAAAGGGTCCATTCACGCCCTGATGCTCCTAAAACACCAGTGCAGTTTAACAGACAAATCACACAGGACGTGCGCTGGGGGAAGGGGCTATCTGTGCTTCTGGCAAATTGAGGGTGTTCTTTTCTGGGGTGGGGGTGGGGGTCCTAGGAAAGTGAACAATCTCTTCCTCGTTTCCGTGACTAGGAGGACGGGGTTTGTGTCAGCGCGTTCTTGAGGGGAGGCAGCAGCCCCTTGGGGTCGTGTTCATGGCGGAGTGTGTCCTGGGCCCCTTGAGGATGAAGGAGGACCTCGCCACAGATGTGCCGAGTAGCCAGCGGCCGCCAGACCTGCCCGGCCAGCTGGTCTCTGGTCACCCTGAGCATCACGGAGGGAGCTGGCCTCCCCTTAGGGCCCATGACTCACACCCACTCCCCTGCCCGCCAGCCTCGTCCACCATGGTTGAACCTGCCCATCCGATGGCAACGGTGCACAAGGTGCCCCCCAGAGGCGGGCTTAGCCCGGCGATGGCTGGTGACGCTCACAGCACATCAGGGCTCCGGTAGAGCATCCCCCGAGACACCTCCGAGGGCCCGGGTTTGTCTGGAGGTGGCACCCGAGAAGCCTCTCCGAGTCCTGTGTCCGAGGGCAGGAGGGGAGAGCTGGCTACGATGAGCCGATGAGTGATGAGTCGGGAAGGCGCAGCGTTCTCCCCGCTCCCCCCTCCCCCTCCCACATTGGGTGACAGAGACCAGGAGGCTGACTCAGGCCGGGCCAGCCTCCCCAGCCTGACGGCCCTTCCCTGTGACGGGCAGGAAAAGGAAGCCTGGACATAAGCAGCCCCCTGAGGGCATGGCAGCAGGTAGCCGAGCAGCTCAGCTGCTCTAGAGGCTGTGGGCCATTTGGGTCCAGGACCAGCCCACCACCTTCTGAGATTGTGGACACTCCTTGGGGATGGGGCTGGGAGACCCCTCCCTGGAATTCATCCTTCAGCTCACCTGCTGGTTCTGGGGAGGGACGAGAGGCCAGACCCCTTCAGCAGGGGTCCCTGTGCCTGAGAGATGGCAACTGCCCACTGAGAACTTGTCCTTGGAGGGCCTGCTTTTACCCTCCTTGCCTCCCCTCCTCTCATCTCTGCTGTCACCAGGCTGGTTGCCCTGCAGAGAGAGGGACCGCACAGCGAGATGGTGGGGACAGGCTCTAGCTCCCTCCCTGTGGGAGGACTGGGTATCTTGGCCCGTGTCCAGCAGGCTCGGCCACCTGGCAGCTTTGGCTGATGAAATGGGCACCGTGACAGGGCCCTCACCTGGGCGGAAGCCTCACAGCCATTGCCAGGCTCCAACAGGCTCTGTCCCCTCCGTGACGGGAGGTGGCCTCAGGCAGGGGCTGCACCTTCATTGGGTCCAGGGACGAAAGGTCATAGCCAACCTATCAAAACAAGAACCGTGGCCAGGAAAGTCATCTTCCCTCACAGCACAGGGAGTCTGTAGCATTGCCACATCCTCTGCTGGGTTCAAGCCTCTCACACCCAGTGGGAGTGGGCGGGCCTGGCTGCCTGCTTGTCCATCCCCTTCCATCCCCTTCCCTTCCACTCCCTTCCAACACCTCCCTTCCCTTGACTTCCCCTTCCATCCCCTTCCATCTCCTTCCCTTCCATCCCCTTCCATCCCCTTCCATCCCCTTCCATCCCCTTCCATCCCCTTCCATCCCCTTCCATCCCCTTCCATCCCCTTCCCTTCCATCCCCTTCATCTCCTTCCCTTTCATCCCCTTCCTTCCCCTTCCATCCCCTTCCCTTCCATCCCCTTCCCTTCCATCCCCTTCCCTTCCATCCCCTTCCCTTCCATCCCCTTCCCTTCCATCCCCTTCCATCCACTTCCCTTCCACCCCCTTCCAACACCTTCCTTCCCCTTCCTTCCCTTGACTTCCCCTTCCATCCCCTTCCATCTCCTTCCCTTCCATCCCCTTCCATCCCCTTCCATCCCCTTCCCTTCCATCCCCTTCCATCCCCTTCCATCCCCTTCCCTTCCATCCCCTTCCATCCCCTTCCCTTCCATCCCCTTCCATCTCCTTCCCTTCCATCCCCTTCCCTTCCATCCCCTTCCCTTCCATCCCCTTCCCTTCCATCCCCTTCCCTTCCATCCCCTTCCCTTCCATCCCCTTCCATCCCCTTCCCTTCCATCCCCTTCCCTTCCATCCCCTTCCCTTCCATCCCCTTCCATCCCCTTCCCTTCCATCCCCTTCCCTTCCATCCCCTTCCATCCCCTTCCTTCCCCTCCCTTTCCATCCCCTTCTATCCCCTTCCATCCCCTCCCTTTCCATCCCCTTCCATCCCCTTCCATCCCCTTCCATCCCCTCCCTTTCCATCCCCTTCCATCCCCTTCCATCCCCTTCCATCCCCTTCCCTTCCATCCCTTTGCTGGTGCAGCACCCCAGTTTCCCTTCTGGAACCACCCCAACTCCCCGGGAATGAAGACCAGGCAATAACCCTTCCTCCGCCACCAGGCCTTGTTACCTGGCCCTGGACAAGCAGAGCTGCAGAGCCAGCTCTGGAGTCTTCCAGAAGCTCTGGGAGAAGGTGCGCCCTTTGCCCTCCTGCCGGCATGGACAGGCCCTGGAGAAGCCCAGAGGATGAAGGGCTGGAGGAATCCGCTGGGACGCTGGCGGCAGCTGCCTGTGGGGCCCAGCGCTCCTCTCTCCGTGAAAGGCCAGATGTTTTACTCATCACTTAGGTTAGGGCTTGGCGGCCACGGGTGGTCTCTGTCATGTATCCTTCTTTGTTTTTCATGTTTGCAACCTTTGGAATTGTGCACAGTGTCTGGTCAGACACAAGCGGCACTCGCCCCGCCTGGAGCCCCTGCCTCCGTGGGTCGGGAAGGCCCGCTGCTCCGGCCAGGAAGGTGGGGCTGTCACAACACCTGAGGACAGTGACGCTGGGAGCGTGGCCCAGAGAGACCTCGCAACAGATGGACGCACATCAGGGCCTTGAGCCGTGGCCGGCCAGCAGCCAAGGCCCTGGTCCCAGCTGCTGGCCGGGAGAACCAGCTGGAAGGAGCAGGTGCCCGGCTCACACAGGCCCACCCCTCCCCTTGGCACAACCAGCAAACTGCTCAAGGGTATTGGGCCTCAGAGCTCAGCAGTCTGAGGAAACCCCTGAAATGTCACCTGGGGGCTGGGGAACCTGGCAGAGTCCTCTCTGTCCGTGAATAATTCATGAGGATGGAGGACTTTCCAGGCGTGGCGCCAGCTCCTCCACCAGCCCAGCCACCAGGCCTGAAGGCCAAGTAACAGCTGGGGGGGAGGGGACAGAGGAGGACACGGAGGGTCAAGGTGGCCCCTGGTCTGACCTGTCCTGGGGGTGGACTGGCGGCTGTGCCAGTAGGTCTCTATGGCAACTGGCCAAGAGGTGACTGATGAGGGGTGGGGATGCCAAGACTGCTCTGGACCCCCATGGGCAGGAGGGCCCTTTGCTCGTGGCACATAGCCAGTCAGCACCCAGCCGAGGCCAGAGCCCACTCAGCGGACTCCCGAAAGGGGTGCCGCCTTTGTTTAGGGAAGACTGGGTGCATTTCCTGTGAGTAAAATGCTGCGCTGAGGGTTGTGGGGGCCACCGACAGACGCCAGACCCCTACCTCAGTCCCAGCCAGACACAGCCCAGGGCTGCACAGCATGCAGAGAGCACCCGAAAGGGGGATCCCTCACAGGCCCACCCACCACCCCAGATGCCTTCCGCAGGCCCTTGTTTGCCTTTGGTTTTGCCTGTTTCGACTGCTTTCATTTATTGTCAGGTCAACTGCTTCATTCAAAGCAAACGGCTAACTTGTGGAGACAGTGCCAGGCCCTGGGGGGAGAGGACAGGATGGGCAGGAGGAGCACAGAGGACGGGCAGGCAGCCAGACTGCTCTGTGTGACATGACAGTGATGGACACATGTCATATGTATTGTCCAGATCCATAGAATGCACAGCACCAAGAGGACCCTGGTGCACACTGTGGCTCTGAGTGATGATGACGATGTCCATGTCTGTCGACGGCAAGAGAGGTACCCTCTGGTGGGGGACTCGGTAGTCGGGGAGGCTGTGTGTGTGAGCTCGGGGGGAAATGGGAAGCCTCTGTATTTTCTACTCAGTTTTGCTGAGAACCTAAAAGTGCTCTAAAAAATAAAGTCTATTTTTTAAAAAAACATACGCCTGAAAGTCCTTCAGAATGCATTTCCCCCTATGTTTTTGAATTTGTTTATTAATAAAATACTGTATACTTATTTTAATTTTTAAGTCTTTGTAAACATCTCTCTGGTGATTGTATGATTTGTTTTCAAAATACTGCATTTTAAAAATTCATTATTTTATTCTTTCTTCTTTTTCATTTTTTAAAATTAATTTATTTTCCAATTATAGTTGACATACAATGTCATGTTAGTTTCAGACATACAACATAATGATTAGACACTTACATAACTTACGAAGGGATAGCCCCATAGGTCAAGCATCCTCCTGACACCATACAGAGTTATTACAATAATAGAGACCTGATGCACGAATTTGTGCACAAGTGGGATCTGGTCAACCTACCCTGATGGGGGCCAATAGGGGCAGGGCCAGCGGGGGGTGGGCGAGAGGATGTGGACTGTTGGCCAGCTGGCCCCGCCCCTGATCGGGGTGGGAGGGGCCAATCAGGGCCACAGTGGGCGTCAAAGCAACAGGTCATTTGGTCATTCTGGTCTTTCTGGTCATTCTGGTCGTTCCAGTCGCTTGGCTTTTATATATAGATTATTGACTTTATTCCCTATGCTGTACTTTACTTCTCTGTGGCTGTTTATATCTGGGATTTGCACTTCCTAATCCCCTCACCTTTTTACCATCTCCCAACCCAGCTCCGAGACTGGGGGACACCAAGTGTTCTGGGTGGGCAGGGTGCACATTCAGCTCAGCTCTCTGGGAAGTGTGCCCGCGGCCAGGGCAGACGCCCCCGATGCTGGCACTTCCTTGGTGTGCTTCAGTGACAGCTTCCCGGGGCTCATATGCGGGACACTGGGACTCAGCTCCTGTCCACAGCGTCAGGACCCCTGAGCCCAGGGAGGGGAAGATTCTCCCCCGCCCCTCAGCTCCCACCTGGCCCAATGACTCAGGCTGATTCTTTCCAGAGGGCACTTACAGGAACCCTGACAGTCCTTACCACCCACTCCGAGGTTCTGAAGAGTAGCTAAAAGGAATACACTCTTCCTTGCAGGAAATGAATTCATAATTAGTTCTTCCTCACTTGCCAAATTGGGATCTTGAGGGCATGGTACGACAGAGGAAAATACAGCTCAATTTGTAGTTGAACCGTGTGCCCGGGGTGTGCGTGTGCATGCGTGTGAGAGGGAGAGCAAACCTCTTCATGGGGGGTGGAAGGGGGGGGTCTGTCCTTGCAGCAAATCCACCCATCGGACCACTGCAGGCAAAGATGAAAGAGTCATCTGTTTTGCTTCAGCAAAAGGAACGTCATCCTAGAAGCTTTAAGCGTGTTCCCACAATGGGCTTTAATTATCAGAGGAGGTTGGCAATACATTTGCATTTTAATTAAGATTAATGAATCATGCATGATTCAGTGGGTCATTCTCGCTGTTGGCAGGGGAGTGAGGAGAAAGCTACCATGTTGATGAGGGTTCATCAAGGTGACAACGCGTCAGGTCTGACACGGGAGAGGACCCCTCACTTCGGCTCCTCCCCCAGGCTCTGGGCAGCATTCTGTCCTCACAGATGCCCATAGTGGCTGCTCCTTGGCCATGTGAAGTGAGGGTGCAGCTACACAAAAGCTCATCCTGTGGGGCATCAGTAAATGTGACATTAAACAAACAAACAAAATTTACGGTTAAGTAAAAGGCAAACAGAATTGCGTGTGTTTCTAACTGCAGGACTTCTCAGAGCCTTTAAGATGCTCTGAGCTGTGCACAACGAATCCCGCTTCCTTTCAGCATGGAGGCTTTCTTTCCAGAAATCACCTTTGCCATTAGCTCTGTGTCCTCCAAACCGGGGCGCTGGCGATCCAGGCACACGCTCCTCCGTGGAGAGGTTAGGCTGCAGGAGCAGCACTGGTCATGCCCAGGGACAGACGCGTGGCAGCAGCACGGACACACGTGCACAGAGACGGGGCTCCTGCAGGGCATCTCCACAACAATCGGGGCGTCTGCCTGAACCTTTGCCTGACATCAGTGCTCTGTGCCGTGTGGAGGTGCCGGGAGCCGAGTGACGCCCACAGGTGGCCGCAGAACACACGCGGCATGCATGATGAGCTCGTCTCCCCATGCCTCAGTTTCCTTCCCCGGGAAAGGAGGACGGCCGCAGTGGCCCCCACAGGGCTGCAGGAGGTCTGAGCCAGCCAAGGTGCTGGCGCTCCGAGACCTCAGCGACCAGCCGTTTGGTGGGAACGGGAAGGTGCGTGCCCCACTCTTAGAAATCTCCCACGTCTCTCTCCAGCTGCAGATAATTGCTGAGCATACACTTCTGGGGGACACTTTCCTGTGGGGATGTGGGGGCTCGCTCTGTCTTCTCCCAGCTCCCAGCACTGCTGCAGGGTGGGGGTGGGGGTGGGGGTGGGGAAGGGGTCAGCTGCACCAGACGGTCGGCCTTCGTGGTTGGACCTGCTCCTAAGTCTCAGGAAGGCTGGCCATGGGTGGCAGTGGTCGCCCATTAGAGAGTGACCTCCTCCCTCTGCGGGCGGGTGAGGGTATGATCAGGGTGTGGGGTGAGGAGAGGGGCGGGCTCTCTGTGCAGTGGGCCCGGCTCCCAGCAGCCCACCAGCACCTGCCGCTCCGGCTGGAGTGCCTGCTGTGGCCTCCACCACTCCACTCCCGGAGTAAACCAAGGCTGGTGTTTGGGGTGATTACTGTGCGTAGCTCAAGGTTCAGAAGCTCTTTCTCTCTGCTTATGAACAAACAGAACTGACCCTCCGTGGTAGCGGTTGTGATGGTAGTTTCCTATCGATGTGGCTTCCTGGAGGGCGGTGCTGGGAAGCACTGGGGCTGTGCCTGGTTCAGAGGAGGAAGGGCAGCACTGACTGAGGGAGGCACCAGGGCCAGGAAGCCGGGGCTCCGCAATGGCCCTGAGCCCCCGGGGGAGAGAGCAGGAGGCCGGGCTGGCTCTCTGCTCTGGCACCACCAGCATCCCCTCCACCCCCATGTTTCCCCATCTCAGCGCTTCCAGGGGGGCCGAGGAGGGGTCATCCTCGCCTCTGTCCATCCACACATGATGGCCATCACCACGTCCAGCCACATGCATTCGCAAGCACCGCTCCCCCATAAGCCCCTCCACGGCGCTCTGCACCGGGAACGCTGGCCAATGCCTTCGCAGGGCTGGCTCCTTGGGCTCCTCAGGGCCACTCCAAAGGCACCTGGTTGGAGTCTGCTTCTGAGCACAGAGTCCCTGTGGCTGTGTCCCTCCGACTCCTCCCTCCTGGCCTCCTGCTTTGCTGTCTTCGGAAATGGTCTTGTTTATGTTGCTGCACATCCATTGCCCATTGCTTCTCTATCACAGAAGCTTCAGGAGGGCGAGCGCTCACCTTTCTGGCTTTTGATAGAACCCGGTGCCCAGAACACTGCCTGGCACATCGCAGGAAGGCCTGAGCATGCACTCCCGTGGCCGCTCCACGAGCAGGTCTCGACACGGCCTCACACCTTCGGGACAGCCCTGGTCAAGCAGTGACCGGACCAGGCTCACCTGTGCCCAGGTAGGCAGGCCTTGCAGGGGCTGGACAGGTGGTACGTGGGGCAGAGGATGAGAGCTAGAAACGCAGCTTTGGTGCATGGAACCTGCAGCTTTTTATGCTCCCAGGGCTCAGCTCAGCCGTGTGTCACATCACTCAGCACAGGAACCAGACACCGGCCCCAGGCCGGCGAGTGAGACACTCGTCTTTGTACAAAATTTAAGGGGAGGCTAAAAATGCCACCAATAATATCCTAGGGCAATCATTTTAAAAAATCAAAAATGCACAATTCAAGCACTGGCCAGTGTTCTAAGTGGTTAGAGCATCAGCCCACCCACCAAAGGGTCGTGCGGGTTCGATTTCTGGTCAAAGGCACATATCTGGGCTGCTGGTTCAATCCCCGGCCCCGGTCGGGGCACGTGCGGGAAGCAACCAATCAATGTATCTCTCTCACATCCGCGATTCTCTCTCTTTCAAAGGGATTTGATCCTTTTGAATTTTGCACAGCCCTAGATATAATCCCTTTTGAGAGAGGGGTCTTTGCTCCTGATTATAGGAGCACCGTGGAACGTCTGTAAATATGTTTTTATAATTCCGTGTAAAGTTGATGCACATTCAAATGAAACCAGTCCACAGTACCGTCTGTCCAGGCCCACGATGGCAGTCAGAAGAATGGAGGGGTGTGGGGAGGTTGGGATGAGTGTCTGGTGCTCAGACCCAGAGTTAGGGAACCTTTTTTCTGCCAAGGGCCATTTGAGTATTTAGAATACCATCATTCATGAGCCATACAAAATCATCAACTTAAAAATTAGCCTGCTATATTTGGTCAAACATTTCATTAACTCACCCCTCATGCCTAGGCAGGGCCAGACCCAATGGTTTCTCAGGCTTTCAGGCCGGACATCCCTCACCCCTGCTTTAGATTCATTGCAAGTCGCCACTGCCAACGCAAGACCCAAGTGTGTGACTTGTCCATGTGCAGCGTGACATCATTAAGGACTGGTGCTGGCCTTGGCGTCGAGCCCAGCCTCGGAGCCTCGGAGAGTTGTGCCTGTTCTCCGAGAGCCGAGCGTGGCCAGCCTGCGAGGCCAGCCTGGGCCTCGCTCCGAGAGCTGAGCGCCGTCAGAGCCGACGGGGGCCCGGCAGCCTGGGCGTCGCTCTGAGAGCTGCTGCTTTCAAACTATAAAGAGAGACTTGGGATTTCAACAGAGACCATCAGCCATTTAAATCTCTGGCTGTTACAGAGAAAGCTGGCTGACCTCTGATCTAGGAGTTGAGTTCCCTTTATAATCTTTGCACAGCTGTTTCGGAACTTTGGAGACGTCTGTTTCACTACAGACAATCTTTCCCAAGCTGATTAGCTGCTCATTAGAAAGGGGCGGAAGCCAGAAGAGGAGGCGGCAGAGACTGCACAGGAGCCGACGGAGAAACTTAGTAACTTGGGCACCAGGTTCCCATCGGAAGCTGGGAGCCAGAGAGCAGCAGGCGGGTGGGGAGAGACAGGTCTTTTTGTCACCGTCTCTGTTTCTGACCTGGCCGAGAAAACGGACAAGCACAGAGCGTGGAGCTGGAGAGAGGGTGTTGGAGGGATTTTTTTGGCCTGTGCCACCTTTTGAGTGGCACTATCCCCGGCTCTATGCTGGCAGCTGTAGTCTCTACCCCAGCTTCCCCACATCGAGCACAGGTAACACACCTTGGGAATCAGGAAGTCACAAAAAGTGACGATAGTGGGAACAGCACAGACACAGGAGCAGAAAGCAAGCGTAGAATCCTAGAATGTTTCTGTCTCACTTCCTCTCTCCCCCTCCCTCCCTGCCTTGGACACTCTCTCCGAAAAAATCAATGGGGAAAAAATATCCTTGGGTAAGGGTTAATGACGACAACAACAAAAAATAAGTACACATTCATGATGAACAAAATACCCAACTTTTAAACAAAGGCAGGCTCCAACCGTACCCCAGAGGCCCGGCATCCGGCTGGTGCTCCCCCCATTCCACAGGCGCCCGCTACCTCCCAGGTTTCCTTGGCAACAGCCCAGGGAGGGGGATCCCTGCCAGGAAGCACTGGCTTCCAGGGCTTCCTACAGAGGGAACACCACTCCACGGGGATGAGAAAGTCCCTCCGCCCGGAATTTCCCAGAACCGTCCTCAGGTCTCAGGAAGAGAGACTCAGACCCTCGCTGCCTGGAGGAGAGCTAAGCAGGAAGCATTTTCCAGCACGCTGCCCCTTGGCATAATTATTTGGGAAGTCGACCATTAGTAACGAGAAAGCAGAAATTGTCACAGTGCGTCGGCCTGCATTGTCTTTGTTGAAGGTCCTCGCCAATCGCTGATGCCACTGAGGATCGATCTGAGGGGAAGACGTAAGTTGCTTCCAGATTCCTCAGCTGGGAAAGCCCCTTCCAACGGCAGCTGCTGTGCTTGCCTGGGGGAGGGGCCTGCCAGCTGTGGGCCCGACGGGAAATAGATGTACATTCAAATCGGGTCCCTTCGGGAGCATTTCATAAAGGGACGTTTGCAAGAGTGCAGACGGGCCTTGGGCCGTAAGGCAGAAACAGGGGTCAGGGGTGTCCGGCCTTGCCCGGAGGGGGCTGTGTCCAACCCTAGACCTGGGGAGGGACGAGTACCAACCTTGCAGCCACAGGTAGGCAAGCCCTGAGGGCAATGTCAATGCCCACTGTGCCAGCCAGGCTTCTCAGAGGGACAGACCAATAGGAGATATACTCATATCTATACACATGTGCACACACACATACACACACACACACACACACACACACACACACACACACACACTAAGAGGCCCTCCCTGTAGGGCTTCATGCATGAGAACTGACCCGGGTGGATGCCAAGCCGCACTCCTGACCCAGCCTGTGTGTGGGGCTGGGGACGCAGGGCTGTCACACTTGGTAGTTTACTGGGGGATCCTTCCAGTTGGCTCCAGACCTGAGCTGCCAGATTCTGGGACATGGTAATTTGGCACAAAGACCTGCCTGGTGCAGCTCTGCTGTGGGCGCCTTGGCAGCCTCAGTCCTTTTGAACAACGGGCACCATGTTCTCACTCTGTACTGGGCCCCCCAAGTCATGTCCCCCTCCCCCCATGCCTCCTCAAGTCTGCAACCAGACCTCACCAGGGCCTGGGCGCAGCCTTGACTCACAGGACGTGGGCTCCAGGCCTGAGCTGCCACCCTGCTCTGCTTCTGGGGCTGGTTTGCACCTTGGGACAGGCCTCAGAGCCCCGGGGAGGCTGCCGAGGGCTCCCAGGGGTACCGGGCTAAACGCATGTCCTCAACCCAACCGAGGTCATGAACGAACCAGTCTCGGGCTTCCTAGGCTGTCAGGCAGGGAGAGGAGAGAAGCTTCTCAGGGCTTGTACCTGATGACTCACACTGAAAGCACTTCCCGGGGCCCAGCGCCTGCCTCCCAGCCTCAACCCATCCTCACCCAGGCCAGGGCCTCAGTCTGAGTTGGACTAAAGTGTCTTTGTCTCACAGCCATGCGAGGAGAGGTCTGGAGGCTGGAGCAGAGGTTGAGCTAGGGAACTCCTGCAGGAGCCCAGGGGGGCCTTTGCTGAGCTGGGGGCCAAGGACGAGGGTGGACACTGCGTCCACAGAAGCCCGAGGAGGTCAAGGTTACCCTGCAGGGACCTGGGAAGGGGACCTCCTGGCAGGCAGAGCTTTCCGGGGGTGAAGGGGCTGCAGCCCCAACTCTAGAAGGACCTCGACAGGGGGGCTGTCCTGGGGCCTGCAGCACGGCTGGGCTGTGGCTCTCTGCAGTTGGTCTGCGTCCATTCCCCAAAACAAGCAAAGAAAAAGCCACCCGAGGTTCAAAGCCAAGGATGAAATGCCTCTGAAAAAGGATCCATGTTTACACAGTAACAGAGTAACGAGTGCAGAAGCTCAGCCCATGCCCAACAGGCCGGGACTCACTGTCCCCGAGGCCGGAGCGCTGCGTGTGGCTCAGGGCCTGCTCCACCAGGCGAGGAGGCAGCACAGGGGGCCCGAGTCCCGCCCCACGGCCACAGTGAGACGCCTGGGAGCCTGAGCTGGGCCTGCTGGCCTCCCACCCTGGCCGGTGCTGCTCCCCACAGGGACCCTCTTTGAGGCAGGTCACTGTCATAATACCTGACAACAAACTAAAGCGATGGTAGCCCAGTCTGCAGTAAACTTTCATTCTTCTGCCTGGATGCACGGAATCCCTGGGCCGGGAAAGGGACATCGGTCTCTGCGCCCATCGGGTCTGGAGCCACGCTGGTGCTGGCCTCCGCAGCCGCCTCCCTCCGCTTCCTCAGGTCACGCGTGGCACCGCCCCCCGGCCGGCACAGCCTGCAGCTCCTCCAAGATGTTTGCACTGGCATGACCTTGTTGCATTTATCCTGTTACCACAGAGGCTCCGACTCAGGGACACACACAAACACATGCATAGGCATACACAAGCACACATGCACACGCACACGCACACACACCTGCAGGCAGCATTCTGCACATGTCCACTCGGCATCATCATGGGGCAAGCACAGCTCTCCACACAGCCGGCACGGGTGACATCAGGTTGGCTCTCATGAGCCTCCAGGGTGGCCCCACGACTGTGCATGGGTCAGGGCTGAGGGAGCAGAAGCCCTTACTGAGGGTGAGACCCCTGGCCCATGGCAGAGGGACCAAGGCACTGAGATTCCGGCCCCCAGACTGGAGGAACAAAGGCCTACGGCTGTCCTCAGCCTCGGCCGGCTGTCCCCACACGGGGCACAGGGTGAGTGCACTCCCCTGCCCTGAGGGTGGGCTTTGATCCTGCAGGCATCTCTCCCTGTGGTCACCTGTCTCTGTGGTCACCTCTCCCTGTGGTCACCTGTCCCTGTGGTCACCTCTCCCTGTGGTCACCTGTTCCTGTGGTCACCTGTCCCTGTGGTCTCCTCTCCCTGTGGTCACCTGTTCCTATGGTCACCTCTCCCTGTGGTCACCTGTTCCTATGGTCACCTCTCCCTGTGGTCACCTGTTCCTATGGTCACCTCTCCCTGTGGTCACCTCTCCCCTGCTTTCACTTCTGTCCCCTCAGTCACTTCTCCCCCTGTGGTCCTGCTGCCAGGGGCTCGCCCACCTGGCCCTGTTGGTCAACAGCGCTGTCCCTGGCTCTCAGGCACCTGACCTGTAGTCACACAGACCAACACCAACTGGTGAGCTGGACTGAGTCATGACCCTCTCAGACCCCAGCTTCCTCCTCTGCAGCCAGGGGACAAATATTTGCTCTTGGCGGCTGTGGTGACTGAGTCAGAGCACATGGGATGATGGGGTTTCTGTGCCTCCATGGGTCGGGTCTGTGCACACACACATGTGCAAATGTGTGCAGACTCACCACGGAGCAGCCCACTCCAGGTTAGACCCCGTCCAGCCTCCCGGCCACCTTCCTGTCCCCCTGACCTTCTCAGAAAAGATGCTTGGAAATGTGCATCACACTCAGGTGAAGCAGGAAGAATCGGGGTGCCAGGGCCCATGGTGAGCCTTGGGGTGCAGGCCCAGCCCAGTGCCCTCTCTTCTGCTTTCTGCAGGCCGAGCCCCGGGCTCACCTGCCTCACCTGGGTACTGGGTGCGTGACCATGTGTGACAGCTGACGCTTGCTGTGCCCACACGGGATTCTGCACCCTGCTCGCCGGGCTGCTGCCCTGCGGACTATGCTCAGCATTGGGTCTGTCACCCACAAGGCATGTCCCTGCTGCTCCCAGCTGCTGGTGGCTATGAGGCCCCGCCTCCTCCCTCGGGCCTCCTGGGGAGCCTCCTGCTGTGGCATGGGCCATGTGCCCTGCCCTCTCCAGGGAGGGGTCTCCAGCCGCTCTGAGCTCAGCGGAGACGAGGAAGAAACCTTCCTTAGGGAGTGACGATGACTGTGCCTCTGGCTGCCTCAGAGCAGACGGGCCCACTGAGTCAGCAGGGGCTGAGCCAGAGCCGCTCATCATGCTCCCGTCCCCGGTCTCAGCCCATCGCTCACATCCACGCCCGTCCCACCTGTGTGAACCGCCAAAGAGCGGCTTTCGTGGGAACAGCAGTGGGGTGCCCATACCCTGCTCCCAGGCACCGTCACCTGCTTCCAGGCCTTTGCTGGCTGCCCTGGAGTGGAAGCCCCATCCTACAAGGAGGCCTGATTAGGGGTGCTGCCCTGAGACCCCCAAAAGGCTCTCCCAGGCACCACGTGTCCAGGGATCTGGCTGAGTGGGGCGGGGCCCAGCGCTCCTCGCTGGGTTAGGGCTCCAGCCCAGCACCCGCTGCTTTGCTTTCCTTCTGCACGCCGTGCCCTTGTGACTTTCTGCCCTGCACTCGCTCGGCCCACTTGGGCCAAACCACTTCCCTCTTGTGCTTTCACTTCCCTTCTCCCAAGTAACAAGGCACCTGCCCTCACCCGGAGGGACAGGCCCTCCCCGGGGCAGCAGTGGGCCTGGCCCAGGGAGCGGAGCTTTCGGGATTCAGTGTCCTTCCTAAGAACCAGGCAGGAGAGGCACCACTGGCCCAAGGGGACGGACTCGGGCCCCACGTCTGGCTGCAGGGGCCCCACAGCCTGCCCCTTACAGCCCCGCCTGGGCCCTGGCTGCCGCAGCCCCCCACCCTGGGGCAAGGCTGGGGAGACAGTGGGTGCACCTCCTCCCAGTTTGCCCCAACACATTCCCTGCGTCCCACCGGCTGGCCCCTGCATCCCAGCCGACCAGGACAAGCCCCGCTCAGCAACCTGGACCCCAGCCACTAGGAGGTGGGTGAGGGTCTGGCTGGCATCCTAGCGTGAGCCTCTTGCCCCAGCCCCACACCCAGCCCTGCTGCAGCCATTGGGGAGAGTGCAGGCCCTGACAAAGCCCACCCATCCTCAACCTCCTTGCTAGGCCCCTTCTGGGTTGGGGCCAGGCAGACCCGTGCCAGGCTCTCTACCTACACCCAACGCTCCACTAAACCCTCCACGGGTCAGGCCCTGGCTCAGCTGCCCCCACCCTGCAGGGCAGCCCTCCCTGGGCCCATTCCTGGCCAGCTGGCTGCTCCCTCAGCCCTAAGCCCTGAGCCTGGGTGCAAGGCTGCCCTCCCAGCGGGTGGCTGAGGTCCCTGCCAGCCCAGGGGGAGCCCCTTCAGCCATTTCCCAGATGAAGCCTGGCTCACGGGGGCTGGTTCTGTCCCCCCAGCAGCACCACAGGGATGGACACAGCCATTTGGTCTGGCAGGGTGGGGCGCCCTGTGTCCCCAGCCTGGGTCCAGCCTTCGGACTCACAGCCCGGGCCCATCTTGACCCCTGTCCCACAGGAAGTCGTGCATGTGCCATGTGGGCGGAATCTCACTTCCCTCGGAGATTCAGGGTTAAAGAGGCCTGGCTTCGGGCTTCGCAAGGAGGAAGGGGAGTCAGCAGGGTGGTGTCCTGTTTCCTGTGCCCCCCCACCCCCCACCCCACTGAGGCTCCTGGCTCTCTAAAGATGGCGCTGCTCACAGCAGGAGTGTCCGTTTCACAGCAGAAACATGAGTGCGGAAGGAGAGTCGGGCCTCTGGCCTTGGAGCCGGGAGAGGGCAGGGGACAAGGCCCATTGTGGAGCCGCCACGGCAGGAGGGGATGAGGCTCCAGGCCGGGCTGCACCACGCGTTCCCGCCAGGACACCTGTGGCTGAGGCTGTGGATCCTCGCTCCTTCAGAGGCAGGACTTGCCTGTCCTGTGGCTGCTGTATCAAATACCATAGGTGGTGGTTGTGTGTGTGGGGGGGTTATGCACAGAAATACATTCTCTCCCAGCTCTGCAGGCCCAAAGCCCCAGATCCAAGTGCCAGGAGGGCTGTGCTCCCTCGGGAGGCTCCAGGGGAGGGTCCTTCCTGCCTCTTCCAGCTCTTGCAGCTCCTGGTGGCCCCAGGCATCCCTGGGCTTGTGGCAGCATCACCCCAATCTCTGCCTCTGTTTTCACACAACCTGCTTCCCTCCATGTCCCTCTTCTTATGAGGCCACCGGTCCTGTTGGATTTATGGTCCATCCTGGTGACTTCAGCTTAACTTGCTTGCATCTAAATGAACACAGTGGCACATGGGCCTCACACATCAGCTTTGCCTGCCACCCCTTCACCACATCCTGCTGGGACCACTTGCTCCAGCTCTGTCCGGCCCAAGGCTGTGACCAGCCCCAATATCACTGGGTCCTGAGGGTCTTTCTCCTGCCACCACTGCTGGGATGCATGTTGGGATACATCCCACAAAACCCACTTTGCATTCTATTCACAAAGGCCAAGCTTCACTGCTCCCCTCTCCCTCCAGCCACCAGCCTGGTGACCTGCCATGTCACTCTTGGCACCAACCCTGCAACTGGGAACTGCATGCACCTCTTGGTCCCCTGAGGCTTCCAGGCAGGGTGGCTATGGTGGGCAGCGCCCCTGACCTCTGGCCTGCCCTTGACCTCTTCCTGCACCACCCCAGCAGGGCTGGGAGCTGCGTGTGCCCTGAATTCCCAGAGGCCGATGGCACACTGTGCCCATGAGAGGCGATAATCACCGCCTGACTCAGACAGCAAAGACTATTGGGCTGGCGTGCCTATTTCAGGAAAATTAATTATACCCCATACAGAGAGGGAACTCGCCCATAAACGTCTTAAATGCACTGGCCCGGATGCCACAGCACAGCCTGCCCACAGCAAGGAGCACGGGGGAGGAGGGGGGAGTGGGCAGAGCCTCCAGGAGCCCGGGGGTCTGGAGAGCTCTCAGGTGCCGGGAGCAGGACTCCAGGCCCTGCCAGGTGGGCCCCTGTACCTGCCATCCATTTATCAACTTGCACCAACGTTGTCCCACTGGGTAGCAGAGCCTATCAGCTGGCTCAATGCCCGGGGGGTGGGGGGGTGGCTGGGGTTGTGGGGGCTGGGCTGAGCTGACTCAAGAACCCGGCTGGCCCTGGTGTGCCTGCGGAGGCTCTGCAGCTTGGAGGAGAGGTGGCCCACACATGGGGAAGCTCTCCCTATGCCCCACCCCAGAATCCCCTTCTCTCCCCCACTTGCTCTTTGGGGTCTTCTGGTTGCTCAGCAAGAGAAGAGGGACAGCAGGCGTGTCCAGGGACCAGGGCTGGGAGCCAGGCTCCCCTGACCCAGGCTGAAACACCAGCCCAGAGCTCTGGGCCCTGCCTTCCCCATCAGGCAGGGGTTGAAACACACATTGGCATCCGGGTTGCAAATGACAGGGACAATCTTCATAATAAAAACAGCAGTTCCTGTTGCCCGGAGTCCCTAGGGACGCATTCCTCCGTGCCTGCTGTCACGGTCCTCAGACAGCCCGGGGCACGTGCTGCTGTGACCCGTGTGGCAGGCAGAAGGAAGGGCTGGAGGGGTTACAGCCAGGCCAGGTAGGGAGCGTAGCCAGGGAGCCGTTGCCTCCACCCACAGCCGGCTGCTCAAGCGAAGTCTCTCAAGTGGAACGGGCGGCCCCAGTGCCAGGCGTGGAGCTTATGGAAAAGCAAATTCACTGGCCCTCACTCTTTATCTCCACATCCGTCGACTCAGGCTATTGGGTTAGTTCTTAGTTTTCAAACTTTGTGGTTATTGGTATCATAAAAATAAATCCTATATGATCACTGCTCTAGAAAACATGAAAGTGGGCGGCTTCATTGAAGTCCACAGCGACGTGTGGATGTGTGTCCAGAGTCTGACCAATGGGAAGTGGACAGCGGGGGTGTGGGCCGCGCCTCCCTCTCCATGAAGACTCAAGGAGCAATTAAGACATAGTCAATCGCTCTCCCAAACCTCTGAGAACGTAGATCTTCTTAACATTGGGGTAGACAGAGATTTTGTAGGTAGGACACAGAAAGCACTAACCATGCAAGATAAAATAGTAAGGTGGACTTTATAAAAATAAAAACCTTCAACTCCACTCTTCAAATGAAAGGCAATGCCCTAGCAGCTTAGCTGGTTTGGCTCAGTGGATAGAGCATCAGGCTGGGAACTGAAGGGTCCCAGGTTCGATTCTGGTCAAGGGCACATGCTTGGGTTGCGGGCTTGATCCCCAGTAGGGGGTGTGCTGGAGGCAGCCAATCAATGATTCCCTCTCATCATTGATGTTTCTATCTCTCTCTCCCTTTCTATCTGAAATCAATAAAAATATATTTTAAAAAAAGAAAGGCAAACCACCAATGGGAGAAATACTCTGTGTGTGTGTGTGTGTGTGTGTGTGTGTGTGTGTGTGTGTGTACATATACACATAGGTGTACATGTATATATCTATTTGTATAGGTTCTAGAGGCCCAGAGCACGAATTCATGCATGGTTGGGGTCTGGCCGGCCCCGCCCCCAATTGGGGGGGACTCTTGGGGGCGCAGCTGGCCAGGAGGAGGGGCCGAGGGCGGTTGGCTGGCTGGCCCTGCCCACTGGTCAAACTCCAGTCGAACTCCCAGTCGAGGGGACAATTTGCATATTAGCCTTTTATTATATAGGAAGGCATGTGTATATATGTATACAAACATGTGTGTATACGTATATTATGTAAGTATACACACATATATGATGCAGAATATATAAAGAACTCCTACAACTCACTAATAAGAATTTTAAAAACCCAATAAAAATTGCCAAAGACTTAAAAAAACTTGGAAAATAGAATGGCCAATACACACATAAAAAGATATTCAGCATCACTGGTCACCAAGAAAATGCAAGCTCCTGGGAAGACAGCACTACAGAGCTGCTAGGATGGCCAGAAACCGGCACTGCCCAGTGTTGTGAGGGTGTGGGGCCCCTGGACTCAGACGCTGTGGGAGGCCTATGACCTGCTGCAGCCACACTGGTGACAGCGTGGCAGCTCCGTATGAAGTTAGTGGCTGTGATTCCTCACGATGCAGCCGTTGTTCCACCTCTGTTACCCACGAGAAATGAAACAGGGCCACGCAGACTCACTCACAAAGGTTCACAGCAGCTCCATTTGCAAAAGCCCCAAAGTGGAAACAACCACAACATCCATCGGCAGGTGGATGGCTAAGCAAAGCCTGGCCCGTCCACACCGTGGAACACTACTCAGCAGTCAGAACGACTCAGCTGGTTATACACGCAGCACCTGGCGAGTCTCCGCCTAGTATGCCGATGAAAGATGCCAGACACACTGCGTGACCATTCGTAGAGAATTCTAGAAAATGCAAACTAATCCACGGTGACAGAGAGCGGGCCGGCAGATGCCTGGTGCCAGGAGAGCGCAGAGGCCAGGCTTTCGGGGTGACAGACACGTCCTGAGTGCTGGCTGTGGGGGCCTGTAGGTTGTCAAACCTCATTGAACTATTCCCTCAGGACAGGTGCGCTTTACTGTATGCCAACGACTCCTCCGCAGGCTGGTTCGTTCTGGGGTCTGCGGTTTCTGGGGGGCTCACATGCCCTGTCCCTCACAGCCTTCTGTCCTCAGTCCAGTGGGCCCTGGGGACCCGGGCCCTTCACTTAGCCCCTTACTTGCTGGAAACAGACGTACTCCGTGAAGAAGAAACATACTTCAACTCGGATTTAACAACCACAACAAAACCCCAAAGCCTGCCCACCGGGCAGCCGCTGGCCTGGGGTTCGTGGCTTCCGCCCACCACACAGCTCTCAACGCGAAGGGGAACAGAGCACTCTGGCCAGCTGGGCTTCCTGCACGCTTAAGTCCTTTCTATTTCTTACAGAGATCCCCTGTGAGCGAGCGAAACAGTGGTCATTGGAGAGGAGTGAGTCACAGAGACCCCAGGAGTTCCCCCAGGAGAGGAGTTGCACAGGCTCGCTCCCCCCTCCGCCCCTTCTTTCCCTCCCTCCCTCCCCCTCCACTGCCCTCCCAGCTACACAACCCTGAGCCCCGATTCCAGGCCCCTCGGCTTCCTGTTCTCTTTTCTCAGCCTGGACAGTGGCCCCCAGAGCCAGACCTCGGAAACCTTAGGGGCCCTTAAAGAACTCTCCACCCTGGGTTCACTCTTTGAGACCCTCCCCCAAGATCGAAGGCCAGGCCACGGGGCAGCCGTGTGCACCCTGCCCTGACCACGGAAACACCCGGCATTATTCTGGAAGGAGACCCAGCAGGCCAACACTTTTGCTTCCACCCCAAACGGGTCAGTTCCTCTTAACTCAGATTCGGTTCCTGCCTCTGAGTGAGGTGAGCCTCATCTCCGCCTGGAACTCCCCTCACGCTCCATCCTGGCTGTCCCAGGGCCTCTCCACCCAACCAACCTCCCCTCCCTCCCGCCCGCCCCCCGCACCCCCCCCGCACCCCCCCCTCCGCAAGCGGGTCTCAGTGTCGAGCTACCACATCTCTGGACGTCCAGAAGGACTTCCTCCTGAAAGCAGGGTGCACACCAGCACACATGGCCCATGGCCCCGCAGCAAAAGTGCCACACGCGCTGCCCTGGGTGTCAGGCCCACTGGGCTCGGCTCCCCCCGCACTAGCAAGGACTCAGGCAGCCGCGTGGTCTGCAGCGGTCACTACGCCAGGCTATCCCCAGGCCCTCAACAGCGTCATCGGGAGGAAGAAAACCTCAGAAGCCCCAAGTGCCCGCCATGTGCGGTCATGTGCAGAGGGAGGTGCCATCGCCTGCTCAGCCTTGCCACACCCCGACAGGAACGGACACATCCACAGCGTCAACATCTTGTGAAATGCCGGGCAGGTGCAGTCACCCACGGCAGAGACGTTGGCAGCACGAGACGCAGGTGGTGGGGCCCAGAGAGGGGGTCGCTTAACACACGGCTGGCCCGCCGAGTCCCACCGCCACACTGAACCCCACAGTCACTTTGGCCCCTCTTCATCTGCGGGAGGGAACGTGGCTCGAGAGCAGACCAATAAGCCTGGGACGGCGGGCCCGCATCCCGCAAGGTCCCTGCGAGGCTCCCTGAGCCGGGCATACATTTCCAACTGAGGATTCTAAGAAGCGTTATTGATTAGTAATGATGATAATAACACCAATCGTGACACACCGTAAGCCCCAGAAGAACCGAGCAGGTGAGCACGGAGTCCCTTAGCTCCCAGCTATTTGCCAGGAGCCACAGGTGCCCAACGGAGCTCGGTGCTGGGTGGGGGGTGTGATCCGATGGGCCCCACAGGAGCGGACCACCTACTTCAGGAGCCGAGAGACGCATCAAGTTCTTCCTAGTTTACAAGACTCTACGTCCCAAACAGTAAATAGATTTCCCTTTATTCTTCGCAGCAGGCAGAGCCTGGGTCCTGCTCTCCAGGCCGTGGTCACCAAGAGGCCGAGTGTTGTGTGGGCCACACAGGAGCGAGGCCCAGCACTGGCGTCCGCGGGGGCTCGGTGAGCTTTCCTGGGTGTGCGTGGCCTGCTTGGCCTTCCTGTCAGAAGCCCACCCCCCAGTCCCTCAAGGCACTGCGAGCCACAGCTCAGTATATGATGTTGTAACTGTTGTCAATCAAGCAGCCCTGACAGCAACCCTCCTCATTGGCTGGGCCTCCTCCCCAAAACTATGGGATCCCACTGGCCTCTCAGACCCACTGGCTGCATTGAAGCAACTCAGGCTTGTCATCCCACACATACAGGCTTGGAAACAGATTCTGAGTTTTCACAACTTCCCTGCGCATCTGCCTCCTACAGGTGCCTCTCCTCCATGCTTTCTTTCGCTCACTCAGCCCTCACCCCGGAGCCCGGCTCTCAGGAGGAAGCTGCTGTGCATCCCTAGGCATCTCCCCCAAAAGGACCTTCTTCTCATTGTAGTAAAATACACACAATACAAAGTTTACCATCTCGACTATTTTGAAGTGCACAGGTCGGTGGCATTAGGTACATACACACTGTTGTGCAACCATCACCACCATCCATCTCCAGAACTTTCCATCCTCCCAAAAGACGCTCTGCCCACTCTCCTTTCTGTCACTGGGAGTGACTCCTCTAGGGCCTCAGGGGAGCGAAGTCACGCAGCCTTTGTCCGCTTGTGCCTGACGTGTGTCCTGAGCGTGATGCCCTCCGGGCTTCTCCATGTCATACGTCAGAATTTCCTTCTTCAGGCTGAATCCCATCCCATTGTGTGCAGGGACCACATTTGCTGATCTAGTCGTCCTTGGAGGGACACGTGGGGCGATTCCACCCCTTGGCTGTTGTGACTAATGCTGCCAAGAACAAAGGTGTGCAGGATCTGTTCCCACCCCTGCTTTCAGCTTGTGTGTCTGTGCCCAGAAGTGGGATTGCTGGACCATATGGTGATTCTGTTAACTTGCTACGGAACAGCCAGACTGTCTCCAACCAGCAGCACACGGCAGTTCCAATTTTTCCCTTGCCAACGCTTATTTTACGTGTGGGGTTTTTCTTGTTTTTTATAATGACCATCTGAATGGGTGAGAAAAATTAAAAACTTTAACCAAAAAATATTTTCCAGGTGCAGGATGAAGAGGATCCTTTGTTGTTTAGGTGGCCACGTCTGCCCTCCTGCTGGAAGGTGGCGAAGCCAACTTGAACAGACCAGGAAGTCTGGCTGTCAGTCTTCCAAATCCCTGACTTGTAAGAGGGTTCAGACCATTACGAGGAAGTAGAGTGAATGGTGCCTGGGAAGAACCAGCTGCGAACAGACGTGGGTGTTTGGAGGTTCAGCGGATTAGCAGAGCCTGCCCCCCAAAATGGGGCCTGAGAGCCTGCGAGGCCTGGCACACACCCTCAATGCCAACCTCAGGCCACTCCTCTCTGTACCCTGACCACCCTGTGCCCACACCACTGCCAGGCAAGGGGAGTGGCATCTGCAGCTAGGTGCTGCCAGTTCTCTGTGGCCAGGCTGAATGCAGGAGTTGGCACCAGGCCCTCTTCTTTCGATCTGAGCCGTCAATGAGCCTGGAGGACTTGGCCTCTTAGTGAAGCGGCCGGAAGGTACGCCCCAGAGAACCATGGGAAAAAGTCAAGGTTTTCCCCTCCAATATTTTATTTAAATATTAAATTAAAAAACATACATCCACTAATCATTTGGCATACATTTGTCATGTTAACATAAGAAACAAAATAATTCAGTTATAGTAAAAAAAAACAACAAACCAAACCATATACATCTTAATCAGATCACAGAGTGCCTTTGAACGGCTACTGCATTCATTCGGGAACAGCACTGTGGAGAAACCTATAAAACACACGTCACACACACTTAAACAAGACACACACCTTGACTTAACAGCAACGAGAAAGAAAACCACGGTGAACGTAAAGTGCTTGTCATTGTTCTGAGGCCTTTGATCTCTGGGTTAGAACAGAACTGATTTTCAAAAGGGAAACTGGTTCTGTGTTGGACTCCACGTGCTGCTGTCTGTGAGGAGGCAAAGGCCCATGACCCCAGGTTCTCTCTCAGTCCCCAACCTTCCTTACAAGTCAGCAGAGGCCTTGGAGAGTTCTCAGCGGCCAGGCGTAAGGACAGTCCTTTGCCCCCATCATTGAAGCAGCCACAGAGCAGCAGCAGTGGTGGCAGGAAGGACAGTAGCAGCAAGCTGGGTAGACGCAGACGCAGGGCCAGCAGGGGCCGTGTCCTCTCTGGGCCACCACCTCCCCGCCCTCCAGAAACTCCGGTGATCTTTGGCTTTTATAAATGCCGACCTTCCCCTGCCATTACCTGTTAATACTGAGGGTGTAAGAGCCAAGAGAGCTGAAGGCACCTGGGGGTAAAGGACCAGTGCTGACCAGGCAGAGGGAGCACGCAGTAGCGACCTCCCTTTACTCAGAGGCCCATGGCCACCTGAGCCACCACCTGGGTCTACCTGCCAGGTAAGGGCAACTTGCCTCCTTCCTCCACACAGACCTGGTGCAGCACTTTGTAACATTGCCAGAGGGTAATTTAAACCAGGAACACAAAGGTGTAGTAAAAAATATAAAAAATAAGTAGTGTCTGTCTGTCTATTTATACACATATACAGTATTTGCTTAAAAAGGAACAAAGCTTGAACAATAATGACCTGACCTTTCATTCCATTTTCTTGAACAAAAGCCTAACAGATATGGGCCTGGGGAAGGTGGGGCTGTCCGACAGTGACCCGTGAGTACAGGCGGTCGCCGCCCACTGTCCCAGTCCCAGCCTCACTATATTGCACATCCCCCAGTCAGCTGTTCTTTTTGGACCCTGATAATGAAATGCGTAAAAACATAATTAGCAGCGGAAATAAGATGTGCGGCAGGAGGTAACTTCCCTCACAGGCACCCAGGCCCTGTGCCAAGTGCCAGGACAGAGCCTACCCGCCCCTTTGAGGTTCTTTCTCGTGGCTCCTCCGAAGACTCCTGGAATCGACCCCCAAGCAGTTCATAACACTCCCATCGAAAACAAGAAAAAGTGAGCCTCTGTGTTCTGACTTCAAGGGAGAGAATTCCAAGAATTTGCAGATTATCTTCTCCTGGGCTGGCCATTAGAGCTTTTTAAAAACTTATGCATAAAGCACAAAGTTCACAGCTTTCATTCGAAGCATAAATGTTTCAGGAAGTGGAACTGTTCATTAAAAAAGGATGCTACTCAACCCCGCATGTGCACACACGTGGCGGAGGTGCACACACTTGTTCCCACGGCGCGTGGCTCACACTGTGGCTTTGTCCAAGGCAGTGCCCTCTGTGACCCGACGCGCCCATGGACGAGGGAGCTAATGGTCCCCTCCTGCCGCCACCTGACGCACAGTGGCGCTGGCCTGTGAGCGGGGCCAGCACTGTCCTCTGTCTTGTTGCTTCCCTCCTTCTCCCTCCTGTCTACCCACCCCCACAACACACCCTCAATTATTATTTTTCTTCAGAAACTTTCCAGTCCCTACTCACAGCAGCAGCTGTTCAGTGCAAGGAGAAAATAAAACAAAAATAAACCAAAAAGCCAAAACACCAAACGTATTGCTTGTTTTGCTTCTCAGAAGTTATTGGCTTTGAGTCCGGAATCGCCTTCACATACTCTTGAGATTATTGCTTCGAGGAGTCAGCAGCCCATGCAGGAGGAGGGTGGCGTGGTAGCCCTCACTGCACCAGGACAAACGTCCCCAGCTGGCCTGAGGTCAGGTCCTCCATCTCACAGTCCCCCTGCGGCAGCCCCATGGGGTCGAAACCCGAGGGCAGCATGGCGAAGTGTGGCTGCAGGGGTGTGGCGGCAGGGAGGGGTGCCGTGGCAGTGCTGATGTGCAGGTGGGTGTCCAAGAGGTGGGCCGCTGAGGCCACCGGGGAGACCCCGGGCTGGAGGAGGTGGGGTGGCAGCAGCGGGCCAGGCCCCAGCCCCAGCTCCTTCTGGAGTCCCGACATAAGGAGGGCACTGTCACAGGGGGCCAGGACCAGCGGGACTGGGGGCAGCTGGGGAGCCTGCTGGCAGCTGGGCGGAGCTGCTGGGTGGTGCTGTAACTGCAGCAACCTGGAGGGACACGAGGAACAGGGAGGGCAACAGGTCACTGCCAGCTCTGAGCGCTGCTTCTCCTGACAAGTTCCACCCGGCCAGGCTCAGACACCATCGGGTTTCCACGCCCCGTGGAAGTGCTGGCTGGAGCTGCCCAGAACACGAAATGCTGTGCGTGACTAATGCCCTGAGCAATTCCTGACATTTCCATTCTCTGTCGTGCTTTTACAGCAGCTCAGAGATGCCAGCCAGAGGTGACATTCTTATTCATGCCCCCCTTCAGCCCCCACTTACAGGCTTCAAAGTGACAAAACCTGACTGCTCCCCACCTCTGCCACCATCTGCAGGAACAAGGCCCACAGATCTCCCCACACTTGGGGTAGGGAGGCACACTCATCTGATCACATGGAGAAGGGGGAGCTTAGGAAACAAGGTTGCTCAAAAAATCCCAGTGGACCCGAGTGCTACCAAGGTCAAGGGCGACTAGTGCAGCGCAGGCATACCTTTGCTGGTGCAGCACCTCCTCCAGCAGGCTCCTGCCCTCCCGGCTACTGGCCCCGCTGCCATGCAGGCCTGGGCTCTGAGCGGGCAGCTGGAAAGCGCTCAGGCCTCCCCGAGTGGCCCGGCTGGAAGAGGGCTGGCACACCTGGCGAGCCAGCCCCTTGATCTTGTTCAGGCCCAGAAACCCTTTGGTCCTCGCGTTCTTCCTCAGCTGCTGTCGAAAGGCTTTCAGGCCTGGGGAGAGGCAGATGGAGATGGTCTATGGACCTCCATCCCCAGCCCAGGATCAGCAGCCCAAGGCTGGCTGGAGTTCCAGATGGAGGGGAGGGAGGAGGAGGAACGGGCAACATGAAAATGATGGATACAAGAACTGGTATGCTTTCCTACAGGGCTGAGGGTGCTCTCTGGTCATCTAAATACTTTCCATGACCCCTCCACCCCCCATGCAAGGTTAGGAAGTCATCTTTAAGGTTGGATTTGGGGCAGCAGTTCCAGTACCGAATAGGCATGCATCTGGGCAGACTGAGATCCTCTGTGAAGGGCAGAACAGTGCCACAGAACTAGGGAGGGAGCTCAGGGCCCCCAAGCCCTGGGTGGCATGGTGGGAGCCCAGACAGCCAGGTGTGGAGGGTCCCTCCCTGACCCCACCCCTCTCTAGGGCAGGAGCTGCTGTTGGCACCCAAGTGTCTCTTGAGCTTCTAAGACCAGCCACTAGAGGCCAGGTGACTTTGTCCCAGGACACCAGGCTGTCCAGAACCCGGTGACCCCTTCGATCTGTCCAGGGAGCATTGCTGCTGGACCTAGGCCCGGCTAGGGGATGGGGTAACCTCTGCCATCCAGGACAAAGGGAAACCTGCCAGGGCACACGGCATCTGGAGGGAAGGTGGGAATGAGAGTGAAGGGGAAGTCACCTTGAGTGAGTGAGGTGTCCGAAGCCCTCCGGCCTTCCTGGAAGCTGATGGGGAGCAGGGCAGCTCCTCCCAGGGCCCCCTGCGCCTGCAGCACCGGGGTGGCTGACTGGGCCCCCAGTAGTGGTGAGGCCAGTTTGAGTGGAGAACAGGTGCCCACCAGCCCCTGAGCAGCCAGGCATCCACTAAGCCCCGCTGGGCTATCCCCCGCCGAGAAGGTCAGACAGCTGTCCGAGCTGGTGCCTTCTGAAGGACTCGCCGAGGAGGAGGAGATGACTATACCTGCAGAAGGAACAGGGTGCTCTTGTGGGAGGGAGGCACATGCTCCCCACGGCCCATGCAACCCACCAGCACCCACGTCGCGTTCCCCATGCCCATGGCAGTGACTCTCAGGCCCTTGGGTAGCCCTTGAAGCCACTGACAGAGGCAGACAGCTGTACTGTCCTCCCCACATCTATCCTCAGCGTTGGGGGAGTGGGAGTCTATGACAGCCAGAGGCCAGGGAGCCCTGACAGCCAGCGCAGGAATCCTGGCTGCAGGTGATATATGGAGCTGACCCAGGACACAGAAGGGCCAGGGATGAGGACCTGTCCTCCTGACACCTGGGGGCAGGAATACCCACTATCCCCACCATGGAATGACCACCTGGAGTGTCTACATGTGATCCTTGTGGCCTCGGGGGTTAAATCCGAGAACTGTGATAAGAAGAAACCGCCCAGCATAAAAGGTGTGTTTTGCATCAGGCCCTTGTAGTCCCAACCCTAAACCCGCCCACCAGGCTGTGCTCCTGCCCACGTGGACACTTACATGGGGGGATACACGGGGAGAAGGTGGAGACCTCGGCCAGTGTGTGCCTTCGGACCGTGCTGCCAGGCAGGGGTCTCTGCGCCTCTGGCTCCTCCTTCAGGCCCTGGCCCTGCCTCACCTCCTCGCTGATGGTTGTGTCCAGCAGGCTGCTGGGGGAGACCGAGCGATGCCGGAACACGCCGTTGCAGTTGGTGTCCACAGGGAAGAGCCAGGGCTGTGCGGGAAGGAAATGAACCAGTGACCCTGGGGCTCTGGGTGACCTGGTATGGGGTCATCACCATCCCATGGGCGGAATGAGATAAGCCCCCGCCCCAGACGCCACCCTTCGCAGACGCTCACACACCTGGAGCGAGCTGTGGAGGTCACAGTCCATCTCGGCCTGCAGGATAGACTGCCCCAAGGTCTGGGGCTGTGGGCACAGCAGAGAGGACCGGAAAGCATCACCGGGGAGGCCTTCCTGAGGCACCTGTGAGCCAGCATGGAAGGACAGAAGCTATCAGTGGCTCTGGGATAACCACGAGCATCCCCAGAAACACCATGCTGGCCTCACTCTGGCACTAGCAGACGTCAGCCACCAGCTGACCAGGCTCTGGACACGTGCACCCTCCCGCTGAGGCTGCGCATGTGGAAACGACCAGGGGGAGGCACCGAGAGGCCAGCACCAGGGTCAACTGGCCACAGGCGGGGCCTGAGCCCCAACAGAATGACTAGCACCCCCTCTTCTGCATCCTCTGGTCTGGGGCTCACAGGGGAACCCCTGCCCCCACCCAGGGCTTAATGGATGGGGGACAAAATGAACAGGCGAACAGGGCCTCAGCCTGTGTCTGGCTCCCAGGCACATCTGAGCAAGGGATTCCTAACTCAGGGGACACAGGTGGGGCTTTAGGAGATTACCCCTCACCTCCAAACTGCTGTGGTCCGAGCTCCTGGGCCTCTGCTGCCGGGCCGGGCCCGGCCGGGCCGACGGCGGGGTGTTGCGGTACTCCTTCAGCCGCTCCAGGAGGAGGTAATAAATGGCTGCGAAGTGATTATAGCTGCTGTTCTGCAGTGACTGGGAAGGCAGAGGCAGAGAAGCAGGTCAGAGCCGGGCCAGAGGAGAGGACGGAACAGCAGGGTGGCCGTGTGCAGGTGGCACTCGGGACGGCTCCTCGGGTCACTGAGGCTCCCTGACAAGGCTGTTCCCAGGGTTATTCTTGGGTGGCCCAGAATATCCTTTAGAAGAGTGGACAAGCTGGCCCTTAAATTAGCCCGTGTTCCCATTTTAACTCAACTAGCAACTGACTGCTTTTCCTGATAAAGCCGTCCCCTCCCACCCCCCCACAAGAACGAGCAAAGTGGGAGGAGGGACGGGCAACACTCACCTCCACGGTCCTCTGCCGGTCCACCCCGAGGGTCTGCATGATGCCCAGCACCTGCTCGTCATAGTCGCCCAGGTTGGAGTTGTAGCTGAGAGCAGCGTTCGTGGGGCGAGTGAGTGGCAGGGTGGGGTCGGCCTGCATCCACTTGTGCTGCCGGATCTGGGCGATGCTGATGCGCTTGGCAGGGTCCACCACCAGCATGCGGCGGATCAGCGTCTCACAGTCTGGGGGTCAAGGGAGGCGCACTGAGCCGGGCAGCCCGCCTGTGCACGCGGTCCCCTCCGCCCACTGGGTTGCCACCTCAGCCCTGCAGGGGACCAGCTCCCTTCAAGTGGCCATTCTGAAGACACCAATGCCAGGAGCACTGGCCTGGGCCAGCGGCTCAGACCAGCCACCAGAGAATGCCCCCCACCGAGGGCGGGTCTCTGAGTGGGACACAGTCCTCCTAACGTCCCTACAGAGACCACCTAGCGCCCCGCGCTGCTGTGACCACACAAGTCAGTGGACATCTTTATTGAATGGAAGAGGAAAGCACGAGTGTGGAGCAGGTGAGACTCGGGGGGGCACTGGGCGGGGACTCCAGAGACCAAGCCTTCAGCCAGCTCCAGGAGACACCCTCAGAGGAAGGCACCTGTTCGGCCATAAGTAGGGCACTCAAAACACACCCCGTGGGTTGGGTTTCTTTTACAGGTAAACACCCTACAGTAACACCGGCCTGACTCACAGACCCAGAGGACAGTCAAGCAGGCATTTCAGGAAATAAATTCCTCCACCTACTCCTCCTCCTGAACTCCCATTCCGGGTTCCCAACAGCCCCTGCCCGCCCGCCTGCCCGGGAGAAGGCTCGGCGCACACCTACCTCGAGACATGAAGAAGGGGATTCGGAACCGGCCCTCAAGCACCCGCTGCCGCAGGGCTGGCAGGCTGGGCCCGTCAAAGGGGAGAGATCCGCAGACGAGCACGTACAGCACAACGCCAAGGCTCTGCAAACAACCAGACAGCACGGTCAGCGCCTGCTCGCCTTGCTGGTGCACACAGCTCTAGCGTGGGCACCTAACACGCTGCGCACAGGGCTCCTACCCAGATGTCCAGCTGGGGGCCTTCGTACTCCTTCCCCTCAAAGACTTCCGGAGCCGCGTACGGGGGGCTCCCACACCATGTAGACAGAGGCTCTCCCGACTTGTAGAAATTCCCAAATCCAAAGTCTGAAAGACAAAGAAACAGACGATGAAGCTGTGATGGAAACAGTAGGGGCCTCGGTTTCAAAAGTGTCCGAGCAAAAAGCACCAGGGCCCTGGCTTGCATACGCCCCACCCTGCCGCAAGACACGCTTCCTGAGTGCGTGGGGCGCCCTCCTCACCTGCCAGCTTGATGTCCATGTTGCCATCCAGCAGCAGATTCTCGGTCTTGAGGTCCCGGTGTACGATGTGATGGCTGTGGCAGTACTCCACGGCCGACAGAATCTGCCAGAACTTCTTCCGTGCTTCATTCTCGCTTAGGTGCCCGTTGGAAGTCAAATAATCTGAGGAGCGACAAAACAAAACTATAGCCTCCAAGTCCACAGTGCAGCCGCCGTCTGGGGCACAGTGAAGAGTGCTGTGGGATGCTCAGGTGGGTAGACCCCAACATTGGAGGAGCAATTCCTGACACGTGAGCACCATTGGTTTTCAACAGGTATGAAAAGTGTGGCTTACCAAACATTTCTCCATTTTTTGCAAATTCAGTGACAATGTAAAGCATATCCTTTGTTTCCATTACCTAAAAAAATAAAGACCTAAACATTAAACCACACGAAGAGAGAACATACCAGAGGTATCAGTAATCTACCTGAACCCCAGGGAGCTAACTTCTCCAGATGAGTGCATTCATTCTTTTTGGGAAGGAAAAACAAGCAAACAAACAAAAACCTTCTGCAATAAAGAAACACATCAGGGGATTCCTATTCAGGAGAGTTTTTTCAATGTCAGAGGTGATTCCTCACTGGCCTGCCTGTCCTGATATATCTTGGCTCAGTAAAGGTCTGAGTGTATTCGAATTCTCCTACGTTGTAGTTTTAACTCACTTTGCCTCACCCACCAGAGGATTCTGGCGGCTACAGAAGTAAAAGCGATTCGAGAGTTCTGCTACAGCTTTCTTCTAGAAGCCTAGCAGGCAGCAGATTATTCAAGCCAATGGCCAGCACGGCTGAATAATAGATGGCGAATACCCCTTCCCCACATGCGTTGGTAACATGATTAAGTAGGCCACAAAAAGCCGGCTCTGCCGGGTAAGCCACAACAGTCTGCTCTGTGTGCAGAAAACTACTCAGCATGTGTCAGCAGCAACAGCCAGTGTCAGGCACACCTTAAAGGTTCCCTTCCTGAGTGAGCATTTTCTTTCACTTTGAAAAACTGTTTTGAAAGAATTTAAAACATAACTAAGAAACAAGGTAAAATTCAAATATTTGTACTGAAAGTAAAACGGACTCATATCCAGGTATTTTAAAAGGGAGATAGAGAGATAATACATTCTACAGAAAAAGATTTCTTCAGGGCTCAAAACATAGTTATTCCTTTAAAAAGAATACTTTAAACACAACTGCTTTGTGCTGTAAATCTGAAAAGCAAAGCAAACAACAGGCAGTTTAGCTAGAATTTTCACAGCCCTTGCCCTCGATGTGTGTCACTGAGTGACGAGTTCATTCCTTTTCTCAGTGAGAAAAAAAAAAAGAGAGACGGAGAAAGAATGAAGAGCGAATGTGTTTAAAAAAAAAAAAAAAACCTCAAGGAAAGAGTTTAGTGTCTCACCAAGGTCTGGGCCTGAGCCAGCTGGATGAAAATCAGATACCATGTCAAAGCCAGGGCAAGAACTACCACTGCTGTCCCCAACAGTCAGAGCAGCACGCAGAGCAATAAGAAAATTCACCCCGGAGGGTCCTCACTTGGATCGTGTGGTCAAGGCATCGCTAACTGGGCTACTCCACATAGGGGCCAGCGGGTTCAGGAGGACAAGGCAGCCACGCTCTGGCTCATCCCTCCAACTCAGTCTAAAGCAGACAGGGGTCAGCCCGCTGCTGCGGAAACAGGCTGGGCACATTTCTCAGGCACTGACATCAGCGACCCAGGAGGAAACTTCCGACCCACGCGGCAACTTACAAATGGCAACAGAAACAAAACACAAGCCAGAGAGCAGGTGACCAACCAGAGAGCAGGTGACAGGTGATGTGAGTGCCACACTTAACAATGATGAGTAAACTGTCATTCTGGAAACACGAGCCCCATGACAACTTCTACCTTCATTTTAACTGAGTAAAGAGCCTTCCATGGGATCATTTTCAATTACAGTCCTGTCTCCTGCCCATTGTATGCCCTGCCAACTGCACAAACACACCCACCATCCCATATTCATTTCAGTCTCTTGGGGTTTCATGAGAGTCATCAAAAGGAACTTACAGCCAACACAACTAGACGGAATAGCAAGCAATTTGCAAAGAACGTATTCTCTTGCACGAGACTACTTCATCGTCACAGAAGTGCCGCTAAGAAAGAGACTGCTTTGCTGTCCTAATTAAACCACCACTTATTTTCCAAAGATGTACTTTATTAGTTTCAACAGGAGAACAAAAATAAAGTCACAAAACAAACCAACAAACGGACAGTGCGAAGCCTGTCCTTAACGTGGATTAAATAGCAAGCTCCCTGCTCTCACCACAGCAAAATCTCCGTTTTGATGGGATTTTACGTGGGGGAAGACAAGAGCTCCCTGCTGCCTTTGCAAAGGTAAGTTTAGGAAAACTGGTAAAAGCAGCTGGTCTGAAAGTTTAATAATCTGCAAAGGCAGAAGTGTTTAGTTTCACTGGAACTTGTCCCTCTACACTAAATACTTGACTTGTGTCAATACACAGATCTGGTTGTTTATCTTCATAGTAAAGGCAACAACATCCCACCTCCATGCATTTAAAACTGGAACAAATTATATTACTAAGTAAGATCTTCATGAAGCAAATCTCAATTATGACCCCAAAGCAAGAAAATAACTGTAAGTAAATCTTCACCACGTACAGACATCAGTCTATTTACCTTATACAACCAACCCCCTGACTCCCACATACACCCAAAGAGAGGGGGCAGCCTCCAGAAACTGCAGACTTAGGTCGTTGGACATAAAAACGAAAGCACTTGCCAGAAGTCACAGAGAAAGGCAAAGTGGGTCCTTACCTGATAAAGCTTTATGATATGGGGGTGATTCAGAAGCTTCATGATCTGAACCTCACGATATATTTTCTCCAAATTACTTGAATCTAGGCGTGTTTTGTCGATTATTTTTATTGCTACCTATAGATTTTTAAAAAGAAAAAGGATATTTTGGTTTTCTTTTTTTATTTAAAAAAACCTCTCACTTAACCTAATTTAAACATTTCATTTTTGCAGGTTAATTTCTAAAACACTTTGTCCCTAAGAAGTCACAAAAAGTTGGGGGGCGGGGGGGAAGGTGAGGGGAATAACCAAAGTAACCCTTCATATTACTTAAAATAGCCGAAGTTAAATAATTGTACTAAGTCTTCGCAGGCTCACTTGGAAGGGCGTTAGCTCTGGAACAGAGAGCACTGCGCCCCTGGGTTATTAGATCATTATCCTCTTTGCTGCCCCCTAATATTCGTACAAATTATGCAATCGTAATATAAAACATTTTCCTTCTCTACCAAACTAAAAATTGCCCGCGTTTAGACGGACCCTACAGGCAGGGGTCCCACCCGGCTGGCTGCCCGCAGGCAGGGTCCACCCCAGACAGGGTCCGCTCCAGGTCGGCCCGCGCCCCACGCACCTGGGTTTTGGTGACTCGGTGCCGGGCCAGCTTCACCACCGCGAAGTTGCCCTTGCCCAGGGTCCGCTCGATGTCGTAAAAGCCCACCCGCAGGGGCTTCTGCGGGCCCTGGCTCACGCCCGCTGGGGCCGCGCTGAACTCCGACATGATCACCATGGCTCCGGGCACCTGCGGACGCAGGAAGCTCAGCGACGATCGGACCCCACGCCCGCCCGCCCGCCCCGCCGCCCGCGGTCGGCTCCACGCCGGTCCCCGGACCCCGTCGCCTCGCCGGGCGCGCGGACCCGCTCCCACCCGCCCGCGGTCGGCTCTACCCCGACCCCTGGAGCGCTTCCGTCCCGCCGGGCGCGTGTCCCGCTCCCGCGGCCAGTGCCGTTCCCGTCCCCGAACCACTTGAGCCCCGCGGGCGTGTGGACCCGCCCCCGCGCCGGGCTCCTTCCGAACCCCTTGCGCCGCGCGCGGGCCGCGTACCCCGCCGCCCGCGGTCGTTCCATCCCGAACCCTGGGGCCCCTCACGCTCAGTGCTTCGTGGACCCGCTCCCGCTGCCCCACAACAAAGGGGAAACGGCGGCCGCGGGACGAGCGGCGTCCGGCCCGCACCCGCGGGGCCGCCGGAGATAGAGCCCGGAGCCCGGCCGCCTGCCCCGCGCCCCACGGCGCCACCCCGGCCGCCGCCTCACCTCCGCCGCTCCGGGGGCGCCGAGGCTAGGACGCCGCTCGCACGGGCCCCGCCGACCGCTCGGCCGCTCGCGTGGCTCAGGCTCCTGCTGCTCGAAGCTCCGCCGCTGTCGCCTGTGCCTCCGGCCTGGCCTCGCCGCATGTCAGCTCTGAGGCCGCGCCGCGCACCCGGCCGCACGCCCCGCCCCCGAGGGCCCCGCCCCCGGCCGCCCCGCCCCGCCCCCGGCCCGCCCCCGCCGGCCCCGCCCCTCCGCGCGCTGGGTTGATACAGCCCCATTGACGTCGTTTTGACGCCGGAACGACGCGTGGCTCAGCGCCAGGCGGAGGGAGAGCGGGAGATCGGGCCGTTGCCAAGAGACAGGCGGCTCTGACGCGCGCGCTGATGAGGCCGTCGCCCTGGCGACCGCGGGGCAGTGACGTCAGGGGCGTCGGGCGCCTAAGGCCCGTGGAGGTCCGCCCGCGCTCGCGCTCCCGCCGGCGCGCGCCCCCTACCGGGCTCCGTAGGCGCTGCGAGCGGCTTAACCCTTAGGCCCCCGCGTTTGCTGGTGCCTCCTCTTCTTGCACCCACACCGAAAAGGCTTGGACCTAGTGCGGTTCCGAAAACCCCGAAGTGCAGCTGAGCTGGGTGCTCTTTGGACTCCTACTCCGGGGTCCCGATTATCGGAGTACGTGTCCCATGTGTCCCCCAATTTCCGTCGGAAGCGCTAGGCCTTGGAGCCTCTATTAGGGAAAGTACCAGGTGAGGCTAGGGAAACCTCGAAGAATGAGGCCGCAAGGCAGTGACAGCACTCTGGCTTCCACTGAGGGAGCGCACGCCACATCCTGGAAAAGGGCCGCCCACCGCCTGGGACCCTCTGGAGCATGGCAGCGATACATTCGAGAACCTTGGGGCCACCCAACTTGGATTTCTCTTGGTTTGTGCGAATCTTAATTGTTCAGCAAGTTAGAAACAAGTGCAAGAAAACTGATCAGCATCTCTTCCAAGTGACCACCAGGACCAGGGTTGGCGTCCTAAGCAGTTGCTGGTGCTGCAGCCCCCAGGGCGCGGGAGTGGGTCCTTGCCCCACCCCAGGCGAGCCCTGGCCTTTCTCCATCAGATACACTGTCAGAAGCCAGCTGATTGCAGAGGAAGGTCTGGGTCCTTTATGATGGAGCCACTTTGATGAAGGAACTCAGCAGGTTGGAGAGAGGAAGAAAGGCCCCGCAGGCTGGTTTCCAGAGGGCCACGAGGAAATGGACTCTGCTCCCTGAGGTCTTCGGGTTCTCAGGTTCTTGGGACCAGAGTCAGCAACACCCTCAGTGCAGCACGCGATGGCCCATTTGTGTGTGCGTTCATTGGACAAGTGTCCACGGAAGACCAGCTGTGTGGTCTGTACGCAGACAGCGAGAGGACCCTGCCCTTGGTGGAGCAACCCCCGGAGAGGGCCAATGGGTGCAGTCAACAGTGGGTGAGGACTTCACCCCTTGGCAGACTGGATGCTTGGCAGGTTCCATGGCATTTTGTCTGCTATCTGGGCCACCTCACTGTTTCCCCAGAGCTGCAGGGAGCAGTGGGGCAGGACCTATGCCCCTTAGGACCGAGGTGCCTGGTGGCCTTATCCCACTAGAGGGGAGGGGATGAAAGTGGCCGCAGAGGACAATTTGCATTGATATCGTCGCTCACTTTATGTTCTTTATGGCTCATCACAAAATAAATGTTTCCTAAGGAAAGACAGAGGGCATCTTTTTTAAAAAATATATATTTTATTGATTTTTTACAGAGAGGAAGGGAGAGGGATAGAGAGTTAGAAACATCGATGAGAGAGAAACATCGATCAGCTGCCTCCTGCACACCTCCTACTGGGGATGTGCCAGCAACCAAGGTACATGCCCTTGACCGGAATCGAACCTGGGACCTTTCAGTCCGCAGGCCGATGCTCTATCCACTGAGCCAAACCAGTTAGGACAGAGGGCATTTTTTTTTTTTTTAAGTATTAGGAAGGCAGAAGTTTAGGATATCAATTCTGCATCCAACCCAGAATAATTTTTCCTTGCATTAAATAAAAATGCCACTTCACAGAAGGGGGTGGGGGAAGAGTTAAGTGAAATGGATACAGAACCTGGAAACCTGGCAGAGGGGAGGCTGTGGTGTGCGTGTGCAGCTGCCTGAGGTGTGGCTCGCCTGCCAGGGCACCGAAGGGACTGGACGTGCTTCCCCTGGTGCACAATCGCCGGCCTGACCAAATATTTCCCAATCACCCCCTCCCTGGGTGGAGGTTTGTGGGTCAGTTTGTTTGAAAAGGCCTTTGAAGGGCACTAGTAGTCCCAAGTCTTTCTTGTCCTTCAAAAATGCCCTTGCGTTATCGGTCCCAGGTTTATCCAATGAGAATTTGGAGGAATATTTTTACTTCCTTCTAGCTGAAGAGTTTACCACCGCTTTTGTCCCCTTCTGGGAGCCCCGCCAACCTGTTCCAAGGAGAACAGGAAGAAGAACGAAGAAACCAGGGACCTGAACACACTCACCTGCTGTCTCTCCTTTTGTGACTTCAGAGCTTTCCTCCTGCTCATCTATTCCCTCCCACCCACCTGCCCCAGGCCTGGCCCCGACTCTTTTGAAAGGTCTTAGGTGTTTGCAAACACCTGGCTGGCTGTTTGGAAACATTTTGTCATCATTGAATAAAAACTGCAGCCAAAGGGCTGAAGCTAACTTCCCAGAAAGAGTCCCTGGACCCAGGTGCACTTGGCCCCTGCTCCCAGCCCTTCCTGAACAGCCCAGTGTGGGCTGTGGTCCCAAACCCGTGGTGGGAGCCTGCTCTTGGAGAATGTAGGCAGGGCAGAGGCCAACGGTGCCATCTCTCCCAGGGGGCTCCTCCTGGCAACACCATGAATTTGCTGCTATGGGGTCTCTGCTTGAGTGGGGAAGGCCCCGGGGGGAGAGGTCCTAGCGGCTTCATGATGGATCCCAGCAGCATCAAGTGGGAACAAGATGAACTGCTCCCTCAGCAGAGTATGTTCCTATGGACTAGTATTAGCACTTTGTTTTTCCAAGTAGAAAAGTCAGTAGAAAATGTTCGGCAGAAACGACAGAAATATGTAAAGATGAGAACAGAAAGCACCGGTGATGCTACTGACGGCTCAGAGTTTTCCACCCGGTCTTTGTCAGCACATGACTTCATCCTGCCTTTTCCGCAGCCGCATCAAGGACTTGCCGTGTCATTAAATGGTCATCAGAACCATGAGTGTTAGTCGCCCGCCTGGAAGTGGCTGTACCTTCCCCTGCTTAACCCCTCCTGTCCTCCCCCTCCCTGCTGACATCTTGGTCACTCTGAGGGGCCTTTCCTCCCACATTCTCTGGAAGACTTGCTTGTCTGAGAGCAGCCAGGTCAAGACTGGATGCTTGGTCCAGCCTGCCCAGGACTGGCCAGCCTGCCCAGGACTGCCCAGCCCAGGGATTCTGGAGGCCAAGAGGGGAATCTCATAATCCGAGGGGCGTCCAGATGCCACTAGAGACCTGCAGGCTCAGGCCACCACAGCCAAGCACCTCGTCTCCGTTGCCAAGGTGACTCGGAGGCCTCTGATTGCCCAGGAGGACACGTGGCACCTGGCTCCGCATCCAGGTTTTTTGGTGCAGACTGCAAAGGCTCTCATTCTTTCTGACCTGGTTCCCGTGGTTTTTGGTATTGTTGCTGTGTTGTTTGGTAAAAAGAAAACACACATATTTACGTCATGAGGAGGCAAAGACGTCATCAGCATCAACTAATAAAAACGACCATAAACTAGTCCCCAGACCAAGCGCCCCATAATGATGCCTCACAGGCACATTGTGACAACTAATGAGCCATGCAAAGACAGAGGACGTGGGACAACACGAGACAAAGTCCATTGGCACCAGCACACCCTCGTCTTGCTGCATCTCCACCGGGATCCCTGCCAAGCCAGGTGAACAAAAGTTTGGTGAAGGGGGAAAACTGCTTAGACCAAGGTGAGAAGTTGGTTTGTTTTTTTTAAAAAAAATGCTTTTATTTATTTCAGAGAGAGGGAGAGAGAGGGAGAGAGAGATAGAAACATCGATGAGAGAGAAACATCGATCAGCTGCCTCCTACACATCTCCTACTGGGGATCAAGCCTGCAACTCAGGCATGTGACTGGACTGGGAATCAAACCGTGACCTTCTAGGTCATAGGTTGACACTCAACCACTCAGCCACATCAGGTGAGAGTTTTAAGGTGAGCAGACCCTCTCAAGACCAGCTGTACCAGGAAGAAGGCCTAACCAGCCCTGCCTCAAGGCCAAGAAGCTCTGGGTCACCCCAGGACCTGGAAGGAAATCTTTAGAATCTTCTTCTCTCAAATAAACCACAGACACAACATCAGCAGGTCAGGTTCAGGACCTGGACCACCAGGACTGGAGCCACGGAACTCGCAGATGCCCACACCAGCTGGGTGGCTCCAGCTTTCTCAGAACCGGTGCACAGGTGGACAGAGGGGGGGTGGGCTACCTTTCGTCCCCTCGGCGCTGTCCCACAGCAGACATGAGGTGCTGCAGGATGATGTGATGTGACTTGCTCCATGCAGAATCCAGAGGAAGCTTAAGCACCTAAGCAAAGAGGAAGCACAGAGGTGGGGGGGACCCGGCCCGCTTCAGGGCCAGTTCCATAGGGACAGAGGGAATCCGGGCTCTCTCAGGAAGTCCACCTCTGTCCAGGCCTGAAATACCCCACAGGGTCCTGGCTGACTAAGGACACTGGTTGAAAGATCTGTCTCCCTCACTGCCCGCGACTGGCAGCCTGGAGCTGGCTCCCAGGACCTGGACGGCCAGAGCAGTGGAGGAAGCTGGGCTTTGTGGACTCCGAGAAGCTCACAGCCCAGTTCTCCGTCCCCACTGTCAGCTCTCTGTTCCTGGGAGCCCCACCCACAGTCTCATCTCCATCACCTTTGAGAAGCCAGACCCCCCCAAACCACAATGAGATATCACTTCACATCCATTAAGATGGCTATTACTTTATCTTTTACAAAACCTGAAAATAACAAGTGTTGGCGAGGATGTGGAGAAATTGGAACCCTCATGCACTGTTGGTGGGAATGTAAAATGGTGCAGCCATTGTGGAAAATGGGGGGGGTCCTCAAAAAATTAAACATAGAATCACCATATGATCCAGCAATCCCACTTCTGGGCATAGACCCAAAGGAAGTGAAAATAGGAACTTGAACCTATATTCCCGTGTTCATGGAGGCGTTATTCACAACAGCCGAAAAGTAGAAACAACCCGTGTCCATTCACAGAGGAAGACGAGGCCCAGCGCAGCTCCGGGTCAGGTTTGACTCACAGCCTTTTGCTTCTATTTTAAATTACACCTGTGACGCATGATCACGTTCTCCTGCAGAAATCAAACAGCACAGACAGACCCAAAGCCCTCCCCTCCTCCCCCAGGTGACAGCTCTCTTCTTTCAGAGAGCTGGCACTTGCACACACCTTAGGGTGGACAGAAGCGTGGGTGGTGTGGGTGCCTGTGTGTGTGCATGTGGCATATGTATGTGGGTACCTATGTGGGTGTGTATGGCATATGTGTGTGGGTGCCTGTGTGTGTGCATGTGGCATGTGTGTATGGGTGCCTGTGTGGGTGCGTGTGGCATATGTATGTGGGTGCCTGTGTGGGTGCCTGTGGCATATGTGTGTGGGTGCCTGTGTGGGTGCCTGTGGCATATGTGTGTGGGTGCCTGTGTGTGTGCGTGTGGCATATGTGTGTGGGTATCTCTGTGTGTGCATGTGGCATATGTGTGTGTGTGCCTGTGTGGGTGCCTGTGGCATATGTGTGTGGGTGCCTGTGTGGGTGCGTGTGGCATATGTGTATGGGTGCCTGTGTGTGTGGCATGTGTGTGCTGTTAGCATGTCTCTGGAACATGCATGTGTGGGTGTCAGGGGGTGCATGTGCACACATGCCTGGCTCTGGCTGTGGTCAGGCTGCGCTCCCACTTTGGGGCTTTGTAGAACCGGGCCTCCTAGGGTGTCTGCCCCCACTGATAAAAATGAAAATGATTGTTCTTAGGGTTACTAGGCCTTGAACACCCCTGGGCTGGGCCCAGCTGTGGGGACCAAAGGCAGAACATTCCTCTGTGGAAAGGTGTGGGGTCACCAGATCGAGGGCTGCAGAGGCGTGGACAGGCCAGGAGTCAGAGCCCATAGCAGGACACGTGGCTTCTCCTTCAGAGGTCCCAGCCCTGGAGCAGGCAGCCCCATCGGGAGCACGGCCTGACGGCCTGACCGGCCATGAGCAGGTCCGTGGGTGGGTTCAGGTGCTGTGGGAGCATCCTGTGAGGTGCAGCAGGTGGAGGGGCTCCAGTCTCACCCCCATCCGTTGGTCCTTTGGTCCAGCTCTGGCCCTACCAGTCAGCAACCCACAGAGGGGAGCTCTCCCCCAAGGGCACTGGGGACCCTGCAGCCCAGGAGATGCCAGTGGTTGGGTCCCTAGGGGAGGGGGACCTGATGGAGACCCCACCCTCCAACCATGGGGCTGAGAACCAGTAGCCTGGGGCCCTGAGACACCTTGGCTCCACCCAGCCCATCTGGTGCCTTGGGCGGAGCTGCCTTCTCTCCTGCACGTGGCCAGGGTGGTCCTGGGGAGTTAGCTGGCACCACCAGGGCCAGCGCCACAGCTGGAGCCCAGCCGGGACCTCTCTGGTGTGGGCTAAGGCCTGGGGACAATGTCATTGCCATAAGGGCAAAGGCGGACGCCCAGCAGGGCTCAGCTGGTCCCAGGGTTCCCCAGGGGGCACCCACCGTCCTTCTAGATGGCTCAGTGAACCCGCCAGGTCTCTACCCATCCCTGCAGAGCTTCAGAGGGGAGGAGGGTGGAGAGAAGGAGTCAGTAAAGCACAGCCCTGCCCGTCAAGGCCTGATCTTAAATGCGCAGGGACTTAGGAAAACTTCAGGGGCTTTCCTCAGGTTTTGCAAGGGCAGGGAAATGTGGTCAGCTTGTCGCGTAAGTCTGGAGAGATGTCAGAGGGGCAGGCTGGGTGACACTTCTGTCCCTGAACACTCGATCCTCATTGGAGTGTTGCCCTGCGAGGCTCACAGTGTGAGCGGGGAGACGGGTGGGGGTCAGATTCCAGCCTTCCTCCAACTGGCTGACCTAGAGCCGGTCAGGCAACCTGGCGGGGGCGGGGTGTGTGTGTGTGTGTGTGTGCAGGTGCTCTTCTCTGGGGCAGTCGTTGGTCCCAAACCAAACAGATAAACAGGGGGAGGAAGAAGGAAGCGGTGTGGGAGGCAGAGACCAAAAAACATCACTTTGCATTGAAACTTGGGCTGCACAGGCTCTCCGGATGGACGGGGCCCTGGAAGGTTTGGAAACAATCACAAGGTCGTTTCACTCCTCAGGTTTCACCCGGAAACACCAGCCCCGTAATCAGATTTAAGTTGTTTTATCTCTTCACATGCAGTAAGGTTTGCGGTCTCTCTGTGGAGTGGTCACAAAATTGAATGGATGACTATTGTAAGAAATATATATGAGTGAGAGTCTATCCGAAATAATAAGAGTTAGGACAATCCATAATTCTACCCCCCAGATGCCACCACTATTATTATTTTGGTATATTTTTCCTACTTATATAAATACATGTTGTAAATCTTTTTAAAAATAAATGTGGATAATATTCTATGAATATGAACAGCTATATATCCTGGGGGGTTTTTCTATTTATATAAAGGAAATTTTCTTGTATCATATTTTATTTAAAGACGTTGTTATCACTGTTTAATATCCCATTATGTCTAACATTTATTTAACATTTTTGCTATTTTTAGATACGTGTTGTTTTCATACATTATTATAAACAATGCTGTCATGGGCATCTTTTCCAAATCTCTTCATTCCTAACTGATGAGTGGATGAACTTTCTTTTTCTTTTCTTTTTCTTCTTCTTTTTTTAAACAATTATTTTTTTTAATATATTTTATTGATTTTTACAGAGAGCAAGGGAGAGGGATAGAGAGTTAGAAACATCGATGAGAGAGAAACATCGATCAGCTGCCTCCTGCACACTCCCCACTGGGGACGTGCCCACAACCAAGGTACATGCCCTTGACCGGAATCGAACCTGGGACCCTTGAGTCCGCAGGCCGACGCTCTATCCGCTGAGCCAAACCGGTTAGGGAATTTTCTTTTTCTTGTTTGTTTGTTTATTGTTAATCCTCGCCTGAGGATATTTTTCTATTGATTTGTTTTTTATTTTTTTGTGAGAGAGTGGAAGGGAGAGCCAGAGAGAGAAACATTGATGTGAGAGACACATTGATTGGTTGCCTCCCACACATGACTGACCAGGCTGTGGTTCCTTAGAACTGAGACCAGATGAGGAGCCACAGACTCCTTTGGGTGGGTAAAATCAAAGGATGTCTTCTAGTAGGGTAAATGCTTTTCTTATTTATTCGGAGAGCTCTTTATATACTAAGGATATTAATTCTTTACATCTTCCTTATGCATATCTTTCTTATGTTCGTCTTTGTGCTGTGTTCCTGGATGCCAATGACTGCGTTTTGGGCTGTGTCACTGCTGTGGCGCCCTTACATACAGTGTCACTGCAGAATCACGCTAACGCAGAGGGTTCGTCAGGCCACATTTTTGGGGTGTGAACAGGGCCATCAAGCAGAAGAGGAAAGAAACCCGTGTCGTGTGCTTAAGTAAACGAACTGGCCTTTAAAAGCTTATCTTTATTGCTATAGACGTCACAGCTGAATGCTAAAGCAAAGGAACTGTTACTGAACCTAATAAAAGCGTGACTGTGCCTATAAAAGTCGCTGTGGTTGAGCAATAAAAGAGCATGCCAAGGGCTGCTTCTGCATGAGTAGGTCTCAAGTCCTCTCTCAATCTTAAAAACGCGATAAGGAGTGTCACTTTGAACTCGCTAACCTGGACTAAAGGTAAATAGGACGGTGGCCTGACCGCCCCGGTGGCTGGCACCGCCTGCCTAGGAGGAGCTCGGGCGGCCCCGTGAGACCCAAGGTCCAGCTCCTGGCACTGTCCTCCCGGCCCTGGCCCGCCCTCTCTCCCCTCTCCTCCCTCTTCTCTTCCCCTTTCCAAGGGGTAGATTCTAAAACCCCAAGGGAGCATGTCCCTGTTAAATCTTTGCTTTTCCCCCTTCGCTGTCAGGATCCCAAGTCATGTCATTGTGTTTAAATGCAAGGGTAACAGCATCTCAGAGGTTCCTGATAACAAGGCTGCACAACCATGGGCCAGGAGGACACATTCCTTTGCACAGCTGCCGGGAATGAGAGCTGGGAGGGGCCTGCGGCAGGGAGAGCAGTGGAGGGTGTGGGGCGCTCACAGGGGCACCTGTGTTCCCAGTGACTGCAGGGATCTCACTCCCTCCCCCTACCCTGGAGGAGGGGCTTAGAGAGCATGCAGGGCCCTGCCACCCCTCAGGGTACAGGCCTGCTCAATCTTGTCCCCCTAAGAGCCCCTCCCAGGAGGAGGTGTCGTCAGGGCCACGGAGCAGCACGTGGGAGGGGACTTTGAGGGGCAGAGGTGGGAACAGGGTGTCGCCTACTGGGATAGGGACCCGTTCAATGGAAGCATCCCTTCCCAAACAGGCACTGTGTTAGCCAGAGTCCTCCAGAGGAACAGAACCATAGAGCCAGTCGATAGGTCGGCAGGTAAGTAGGTAAGGAGGCAGAGTTGGATAGATGATAGATAGATGATAGATAGATAGATAGATAGATAGATAGATAGATAGATAGATAGATAATAGATAGATGATAGATAGATAGATAGATGATAGATAGATAGATAGATAGATAGATAGATAGATAGATGATAGATAGATAGATAATAGATAGATAGATAGATGATAGATAGATAGATAGATAGATAGATAGATAGATAGATAGATAATAGATAGATAATAGATAGATAGATAGATAGATAGATAGATAATAGATAGATAGATAGATAGATAGATAATAGATAGATAGATAGATAGATAGATAGATAGATAGATAGATGATAGATCTATCGTGAGGAATTGGCTCACATGATTTGGGAGGCTAACAAGTCCTGAAATTGCTGTCTACAACCCGGAGACTTGGGAGCTGGTGGTGAATTCAGTCCAAGTGTGAAACCTCGAGAACAAGAAGCACCCACGTTCTAAGTCCTGGTCCGAGTCCAAGGGAGAAGGGATGTCCCAGCTCAGCGGTCAGACAAAGGGCCGCTTCCCCTTCCTCCACCTCTAGGGAGGGAGCCCAGCAGAGACTGCTATCTCCACGCCACAGCGTCCTGCTGCTGCTGACTCGGCGCGGACAGGACCTGAGAGAAGGGCACACAGGGGCTGTGCCCCCACGTAACCCTCCCGCTACCCCTCCGGGCTGCTTTGCAGAGTCACCAACTTCTTTGGGGGGGGCGGGGGCTCGGCATTGACAGGGAGCATGACGCCTCCACACCACACCTGTGGTTTGTCCTGGGGTCTGCATAGCAGGGAGGGAGGGGCTGGAGCTGTCACAGAGCAGCAATGCAGGTCCCTATGTTTGTGATTTGGGGACCAAGCTACCTTCTTGTAATTTTACTATGTTCAGTACATGTGATTGAATTTTCTTCCTTTACAGATTTCAAATACCTCCCTTAGGGTCAATGGGGACCCAAACAGGCCCCCAGCACAGACTCCCACGCTCTCCCACACACTCTCACAGATGTACTCACACACACACTTGCACACGGACTCACATGTGAATACATAGCTCCCTCTGCCAGCCCCTCCTCTGGCCCCCCCCCCCGCACAGCCTCCAGCACCGCCCCCCTCCACCCCCAGTATCCTTTCCCACTTCCCTTCACAGCCACCTGGCATCGCTGCAGGCCTCCGGGCGGCGTGACAGAAGTCGTGCCAGCGTACACTTGGCTAACCCGTGTAAACACGCCTGTTGCAATATGCACAGGAGGCTGCCTCTCGGGCCCGCTGGACGTGCTTCCTGTCAGGAAGACTGTGGTCCTGAGGCCCATTAGGACGAGGTCAGCCGGCCGTCAACTGGCTTGCCCGGCAGGTCCCCTGGCTGAAGGAAGCGGCCGGCGCTGGGCCTGGCTGTCTACAGGGTAGGTCTTGGCCTTGCAGGTCTGAAAAGGCCAGGGAGGACCACAGCAGGCAAAGGTGCCCCCACCCCGTCAGTCCAGGACGTGAGTGCCCAGGAGAGAGACACAAGGGTCCAAGGGAAGAGGAGCAGGGTCTGAGCCTGAGCAAGAAGACGGCCCAGGGCACAGTAGGAGCTCATGGGACTGGGCTTCCTGCCCAGCCTCTCCCAGGTGTGGCTCTGAGGGCGCCTGAGACACACCCTCAACCTGACTGACTCCTGCTGGGGGTGGCAGGGCCGGGTCCTTGGGAGGACACTCCTCTGCAGGGCAGCACCGAGGCTGAGGCCTTTGAGCCCTTTGTCCAGGCTCCCAGCAGGTGGCCAGCCCTCCCCCGGCCACCCGCACTCAGGACCCCACACGTGCGCTCCCACCACCCCACGTGACCATCAGGTCCCCCAGGAGCTGTGGAGCGGCAGCTGCTGCAGGGAGCCTTCGGTCCACGCTCATTCACGTGGGGACAGCCTGTCTCTGACCTTGTCCCAGTTCGGAGGCACTCGCCCCGCCCTCCTGAATGCCAGCCTTCCACCTGAGTCATGAAAAGCGCGTCCAGGGCCCCAGGCGCTGGCTCCCAGGTGGCGGACAGGCCGCAGTATCTCGGACAACGGCCTCACACGTTGGCTCACGGGACGCAGTGAGGTTATTCTCTCCGGTCGGTGCCTCTGCCCCTGCCTGGGGCCTCTCGGGCCGGTCCAAAACCCCAAGAGCAATGTCTGATCGACAGGGAGAGAGGGCGGCACAGAGGCCCAGGGAGCCCTTTGTCATCTGGTCCCGCCGAGTCATGGCACAGGCTCGGCCGCCCTCTGACGTCACCCGGAGTTTATTCCTTCCTCGCTCAGAGCGGAGCCCATAAACCCCCACCTTATGCAGATCAGGTTGGAAATCACCTCAGCTGCAACTAATGGCTGATTTCATCAGAGGCAACTGTGGAACGCGGCAGGACTCTGCAACGATGCTACTCGCCTGCGGTTCAAAAGCTCAGAACAGTCACAGCCTGTGGGAGCTGAGTGAGGCGTCCCCTCAGGAATGCAGGGGACATCCGGCCCCTCCCCCAGCGGGACTCCCTGCTGGCTTCCCGGGCACCCACCTTCAGGGAAACTGATACATTAAAATCCCAACGGAAATAAAACACAAGTTGCTGAGGACTTAATTTCTTTGCAGAGTGGGACCAAAGGATTCCTTTACGTTGGACCTGACCAACGAATCCCCTTTCCCAGGACCAAGGTGCTATGGGTCGGGTCCCGCCGCGAGCTCATGCCTGCAGGAGAGGAGCAGGCCTGGGGCAGACTCTGTCCGCTCCCCGGGTCCCCGTGTCGTCGCCCCTCTGTGTGTGTGCGTGTCCTCATCTCCTGTAAGGACACAAGTCCTAGGGGGTCAGAACCACCCTAATGGCCTCATTTTAATGTAACCACCTTGGTAAAGACCCATCTCCACAATCAGGGGACACGTAACCCATGACAACATGAAGGGTAGATGGGCCTCAATAGGACAGCTGCTGACATGCCCTCTCCTGTCGGCTTGACCATGTCGTATCTTGTTGTAAGTGAAGGACGAAGAATCCGCATCTCCCCAGGGCCAGGCCCCGGTGGCACAGGAAGAGGGCCGTCGAGGTGCCAACACTGGCGGTTGCTCCTCAGCTCCTCTGCCCCAGTCACCCTCACAGTCTCATCACACAGGACGCCCCGTCCTGGCGGTCTGGTGGTGGGTTTTGTCACGAAGCACACACAGATGGCAGCACTCGGACATCCCCCTGAGGGCATCAGTGGCTGTCGCCTAGGTGCTGGCAGGGAGAATAGATGCCTTGGGCCCAAGGGGCAGGGGCTGGACGCCCAGGAGGAGCACAGAGCCTGCACCCCCTCCCCCACTTCCTCTTTGGTAGTTGCTGTTAATCCTCACCTGAGGATATCTTTCCATTGATTTTTAGAGGGAGTGGAAGGGATGGGGAGAGACCGAGCGAGAGAAACATCTATATAAGAGAGACACATCGATTGGCTGCCTCCTACACGCACCCTGACCGGGGTCAGGGACTGAGCCCGCAACGGAGATATATGCCCTTGACCGAATCGAACTCGAGACCCTGCAGTCTGAGGGCCAACACTGCAACCACCGAGCCACACAGGCTAGGACCTTCATCTTCTCTTTGAAAGGGCCTTGCCAGGGCCAATGGTGCCCGGGCCATACCCAGGCAGGGGACCAGAGGGGCAGGGTCCATGCTGCCCAGCTCTGAGGAGGGGCCTGGGACCCCTCCCGTGGTCCCCTCCCTGCCCTCCTCCCCACACCCCAAACCAGCTCCTTGTGCAAGGAAAAGTACCCCAGTCCCACAGGGCAGGGACACGGGCAGAAGTGGGAGAATGAGCTGCATCTCCGGAAAGTTCTTTCCAGGTGCAGAGTGATGTGTGAACCCAGCAGTCAGGGGCTGTCACCAAGGCCCCTCAGACCCAGTAGGAGGAATTCGGGCAGCCCTTCCTTCTATTAGATCTGAACAGCCACTGAGGGGAACCAGGCTGGGTTTAGCTCCCGGCCCTGCTGCAGCTGCCTGCACAGCCCAAGGCCCCAGGCCCGGCCGCCTCCGTCACTCCCAGCTCCAGCACTGATTCTGCTTCTCAGGCTTTGCAGTCTGGGCTCCTCCCAGGGCTGGCTGATTCCTGCAGATAGTCAGAGACTCGGCTTGGCTTCGAGCTGTCTTCCCTATGCAACCCCCGCCCTCCCCCTCCAGGGCCAGCAGACCCAGCACTCCCAGGCCCCACCCAGGGCCAGGTGCCTGACAGCCTGGTGCCTGGCAGACCAGCCAGTCCTGAGCCTGCTGGCCCTGCCCTGCCCTAGAAGCCGTGGTGAAGGCTCCTGGCCACGTCTCCCTTCCCCGCCTGCCTGGCCCAGGCTCTTCCCCGCGAGGCCCGGTGTGGTGGCCCCTCCTCCTGAGACCTGTGAGAAACCAGCTCCTTCAGGGGCATTGCCTCCTGGTCGGTCGGTCTCACCACCCTGGACAATAATAAAACCTACATTTCAAAACACTGCACACGCACAACCAGGAGACCTGGCAATCCCGCCCCCCTGCCAAGGGGCAGCTTCCCCTCACTGATGTGTCAGGAATGTAGACCCTCGAATCCTGGCCCCCGTGGACGCGGAGGTGTGAGCCACTGCAGAGGGGCCAGCATGGTCTTCCTTGGGACTCCTTGGGACCTGGTGCTCCTGCTGGGCCCCCTTGTCCGTGTCCCCACCTCCTCCTGGGGGAGAGTCAGCCACTGTGCAGCAGCAGTCCCCAGAGAGCAGTCAGCGCGGGGCCGTCATAAACATCCCTGGTTCTGCCCGATACCTGCAGAGGGAAGGGGTGTCCAGGACCCGCCCCTGCACTAAGGACCTGGGCAGCATCCTCTGTGCCGGCCTGCCCCTGCACCCTCACTGTCAGACCCTTGGCCCGGGATGGGCCCTGCACCCTCACTGTCAGACCCTCGGCCCGGGATGGGCCCTGCACCCTCACTGTCAGACCCTCGGCCCGGGATGGGCCCCTCACCCTCACTGTCAGACCCTCGGCCCGGGATGGGCCCTGCACCCTCACTGTCAGACCCTCGGCCCGGGATGGGCCCTGCACCCTCACTGTCAGACCCTCGGCCCGGGATGGGCCCTGCACCCTCACTGTCAGACCCTCGGCCCGGGATGGATGGGCCCTGCACCCTCCTCCTAATGTGACATCATGCCTCTGCTTATTTTCCAGCACCTCCTGCTGGAGCGGCTGCCGGAGCCACACAGCCAACGCTTCCGTCCTCCAGGACCTATAATCCCAGCACATTCCCCCTCACTGCACGCCGCCCCTGGACCGAGCGCCTCACCTGTCATCCTTTCCTGTCACCTCCACCCCCGCGGGCGGTGACTCAGCCTGCTAATCCCCAGCTCTGCCTCCGGAGCGCACGTGGCTCCCTGCCTGCTGGAATCCGCGCCCGGTCCTCCGATGCTGGTTCCCGCAGCCAGCGGGGCTCTGGGCAGAGAAACCCTGCTCACATGGGCCGGCTGGCTTGGTGTGTGGGTCTTGATTCAGGCTCCTTTGGGTGGCCAGCCCTGGAGGCCAGCCCTGGAGGCCGTGCAAGCGGAGACCCTGTCCGTCATTGTCAGTTACTGGGAGAGCAGACCACCCTCCTCATCGAGGCTGGGCGCCCAGGCACCCCTCAGCTGGAGCACATCCTCCCACCCCCTCACTCCCTTCCCAGACCTCCCTCCAGTCTCCCCAGAGGCAACCTCTATCCTGAAGCTGATGCCCTCACTTTTTCCCACGCGTATATGGAGCTCTAAACCAGAGGTTCTCAACCTGTGGGTCGCGACCCCTTTGGCGGTCGAACGACCCTTTCACAGGGGTCGCCTAAGACCATCGTGCAGATCAGATATTTACATGACGATTCATAACAGTAGCAACATGACAGTTATGAAGTAGCAACGAAAATAATTTTATGGTTGGGTCACAACATGAGGAACTGTATTTAAAGGGCCAGAAGGTTGAGAACCATTGCTAGTAAACACTAGTGTTCTGTTTTGCTTGATTTTGACAAGTTGAAGCGTGTGGCATGAAGTCTCCTGCAATTAGTTCTTTTTCATCCAATATTGTGTTTCTAAGATAACCCACATTGTCACATGTAACTATAGGTTATTCCTTTCACTGCTGTACACTGTCCCGTGTCCGACTATTGCACATCCATATATGAAGTCTCTGGTGATGAGCAGGGCATCTAAAACATTCAGGTGGGCAGCGCCCGTGTCAGGGACCGGGGAGGCGAGCTGCTGTGCCCGGGGATGGCAGGTGGTCATATCAACCCGTGTTCATTTCTTGAGGTTATTTACTGGTTCTTGATCATTGTAGTTGCCTTATTAAGACAATGGTCCCTTCCAGGCAGAACACACTGTGCTTTGACAGCCTCTCTGAGGCCTGGGTGGGCAGGGGGAGGTCAGAGGGCCCGGCCAGGGCAGCAAGGCCGCTTGGGCCGGGCTCTTGTGTCCCTCCAGTGTTATATGGGTGTGGGGCTCAGAGGAACTTGGGCAAAGGCCTGGTGCATGGGACTTCCTGAGCCACGCAGGGAGGGACCCTTGTGCCTTATCAATCCATTGCAGACGGATACTTTTACAGAATAAAATAGAAAGAAACAACTAGAATGATGAAATAAACAAGCGAAGGTCTACAAAATGCAAGGCCAGCGTCTTTACTGGTGCATTTACATGGAGTCGGCTGTCAGATGGGCATCCGTGTCTGTGATGCCCTGGGTGACCTGTGGTCCTGCTGTGGGTCAGGGACAAGCCATTCTTCCTATGGGCTGCTTGGTGGCTGCCTTTGCACAGCCGTGCTACCCAGGTGGGTGGGAGAACAAGAAAAGCCAAGTGGGCCAGGCGATGGGGACAACCAGGAGTTAAGGGGCAGAGAAGTGGAGGGAGGTGGGGACAGATGACTCAGGAACAGGAAAGGCAGGGGATGCTGCAGGGATTTCGGGGGAGAGACAGGGCCGGGTGGGAAGGGCCCCACCCCCATGGAGGTGCCCCCTCCTTCCCCATAATGGGCCCAGCTAACCCAGAAGCTCCGCTGGGCAACCACCAGCTGAGACCCTGGCACAGCCCTCACCCTCAGACTCAGTTTCCCCACATGCATCACTGGGGAGCAAGTTGTAGTGACAAGGATTCACGTGGTGCCTTAGGTCAGCAGCACCTGGTTTTACAAAGAGGGAAGCCTCCCATCTTACTGAGTGACACAAAGCCTGCTCTCCCATTAGCCACTGGGCCAGCGGAGCCTGGACTGCAGCAAAGCCAGGGGGGCTTTCTATGGGTCAACAGCCCAGGTGGAGCCACAGCCTTCAGCCGCTGATAACACTCCTGGGAGCGGCCCCAAGCAGCTTCCTTATCTCCCCTGCAGGGCTGGATGCCTTTCTAATTCAGGCCTTTCCAAGCCGCCTGCCTGCGGCTCCTTAAATGGTCAAACACGGCCTGATTGCTGCCAGCCTGGTCATCAGCCCTGGTTCCAATCGCCTGCCACCTGCCACCTGCCAAGGACGGCGCCCCCCCGCTCCCCCTCCCACTCCACCCCCGCCACAGCCATCCACAGGTGGGAAGGGTCACTCCCCCCCCACCCCCCCTCAGCTCAGCTCAGCCTCGGGCAGGCTGTTTGCACACCAGCCTAGGAAGGAAGTGCTTTCCCTGAGCATGTAGAGCTTGGTGGGGGCTGACTTTGGCCCTGGAGTGCACCCCCACCCCCACCCCCACCCCCATCCTCACACTAAAGACCCACATGGCACCCACCAGCTTCAGCAATTTACCAAGCGAGCTTCCCTTTCCACTTAAAAATCACCGCCACTCCCTGAAGAAGAAACGTGTCTGCAATCAAGGCAGATTCGAATGGGAAAAAGCAGGTGATTAATCTCAAGGGCTCCCAGCACCGCAGCCGCAGATATTGCTGGTCTGAGGGCAATGGCCTGGAGCCCCACCCCCATCCCCAGCCCTGAGTGGCAGCCGTGATTGCAGAAGAGGGAAGGGCCCGGAAGCCATGGAGCCAGTGCCCCCTCCGTGGGAGCGCAGTTATTTCAGGAGCCTTGTCCCAGAGCACGGGCTCTGCCACCCCCAGGCCAGGGTGGACCTGGCGCCCCTCGGTGTGAGGTCTGGGCTGCTCTTGGGCCTTGCCCAGCTCTGTGCATCCTCTACCGATCAGAGGGGAGCTGTGGGGGTCCTTGTGGGATTTGGGGTCCGTGGCTGACTCAGCCCCTGTGCTGTGAGTGCCAAAGCAAGGGCCCCTGTGATGGCAACAGCAGGATCCTGGCGTTAAATAAAGTCCCTCATAAACGCTGCCCTCACGGGGCGGGTGCCCCTGAGGTCTGCCGCTCTAACCACGTGCACCCCAACCTGGCAAACACACTGCTGCCCCACGTGACCCAGCAGCTCTCTGGACAGGCTGCCCCTTTGCCTCCCTCCCCTCCCTGAACCTGAGCGTAGACTAGGCCTCACGTGGGGCATCCCCTCTTGGGGACCTGGGCCATGGCTGGAAGGAAAGGGGCCCCTGGGGGCTGGAGACAGATGGGGGGATGGCATAAACTAGAGAGAACGGACATGACGCTTTTCCCTGCTGCCGTGACACACACCTTTCTCAGGCACGTTCCAAACCAGAGACATGGGTGTCCTGGGAGGGTCATGGGCACTGTCCCAGGGCCCTAAACAGAAATCATGCAAAGCCAAACGAAGAACCCTGGCCTCCTTGCTCTCTTTCAAACCCAGACCGTTCATGCCCTCCAAGTCGCTTTCAGTCACTAGGACTTCAGGTCACCCACCGGCTCTCAGGACCCAAGGACCCTCCCAGGGACCAGGCCCCGTGTGGAACACTCTGAAATGGGTGGAGAGAGCAGGGGCAGTGTCAGCCCTTTCCTGGGGTGGGCCTGCCAGGGCTGGCCGGCTTTGGGGCAGGGTCTGCACCTGGCCTTGCCCTGAGGTGGGCAGAGCCTGTGGCCTCGCCAACCAGGAGACCCCCAACCCCACCGCCACCTTCCATAACCCTCTGTAAGGTGGAACTGTGGGGCCACCCAGGGCAGCCCATGGTGCTGAGAGTCCCCGGGGTGGGGTGGTGGCAATGCCCTTTTACCGGGAAGCCAAACAGCTCCATGCAGGAGGGGACACAGCCAGGGGCCTGCCTGCCGAGTCTCCCTTTGAGGGGCACACAACCTGCAGGGCCAGACCTGAGCGTGGCCGCTCGCCCAGGACAGAGTGGCGGTGTGAGAGGTGCCCAGGGAAGAAGAGCCAAACCTCCCAGGCTCCCACGTAGTTCCGAGCCACAGCAGCTCTGCCACCGGACACGGTACTCATGGCATTTCCCTGTGGATCCTGTCCTCCACGGTCCATTCCCGGGGCCTCTCAGCCAGTGGGAGGAGGCGTCAGATCGTGGCCTGGGGTGGACGCTGTCCAGGGTGTGGGCACAAGGACACTTCACTCAGCCCGACGGGCATCTGGGGCTCACCCAGGTCACAGGGACCAGCTCCGGAGCACATCACCTGGACGCGAGCCAGCCACTTAAGACCCTCTCCCTGACTAAACAAGAAGGATCTCCCTCACCCTCTCCCAGGCCTTAAATCACTTGTCAAGGTCACACACTGCACAAGGTCAAAACATCAGGCACCAGGACTCCAAGCATCCACCTGGCAGTGGCTCCTCCCAGGGTTTTACTTGAGGAATTACACGTGTGGGCACTGGGCAGCGGGAACCCCTCGCAGGTATTGGGGGGCGGGGTAGGAGATTCCTCATTGCAGAAGACAGAACTCACTGGAGGAATCCCTGATCTGGGGGATCCTTTTAGGGAAACCCTTACATGGGAATGAGTGCAGATCTTCAGTAACCTGCTGCCGGCTGAGGCGGGAGCCTGGCGTGTCTTGGGAGCCAGCCTGCTCCACAGTGTGCCTGCTGGGGGGTGGCAGATACGAGCCCTGGCCCATGCTGCTCAGGCCCTGGGGCTCAGAAGACCCCACTGCATGCCAGGACACCACTGTGTGCTCTGCAGGGGCTTCAGCAAAGCCCGGGTCCCAGCGTTGCACTGTGGTCACTTGTGATCCAGGGGCATCCCGGACCCCAGGACCTTTTAGATTTCACAGCTGAAAAGTCTGCCTAGCTGTGTGACCTCGGGCACATCACCACGCCTCTGTGTGCTGGTCTGTGAGGTGGGTAGAGAATCAGCCAATTGTGAACACATGTAGCCAGAGGACAACTGATAAGGAACAAGATAGATGACAGACGGACATGGGCACGGCAGGTGTCCTAACAGGGCCCTCCAGTGCTAGAGTATAAGGTCACAGGTGGTGGTGGTGGGGGGAGGAAGCTGGCCACAGCCTTAGATGACTAAGGCTTCAGATGTCCATCCATCTGGAGAAGCTGCCAGCCCTGGAGAAGCTGCAGGCCCTGGAGAAGTTGTAGGCCCTGGAGAAGCTTCCAGCCGTGGAGAAGCTGCTGGCCCTAGGGAAGTTGCGGCCTCTCATTCTTTTCTCATCTGTCTTAGGAGACTGAGGCCCCTCTAGCCTGACCGTCCTTGAATCCTAAGAAGAAAATCATTCCATACCCTAGTCCTGCCTGAAAAAAGATCTGATTTGTACAGATTCAAGTGCAAGGAAGAAAAGAGAACAATGAAGGAGCCTGAGCGATGCTGCATCCCGCTTGGCTCCAGAATTTCATACATGTATCATGTACAAAGAACCAGGCCAGCTACATACGTGTGATTCCAACTCTGTGACATTCTGGAGAAGACACAATGGTGGAGACAGTAAAAAGCAAAGAGCTCAGCGGCTGTCCGGGCTGGGGAAGGGATAAACAGGTGGGGCTCAGGGGACCTTCGGCAGTGAAGTTGTTCTGTATGATTATTAATGAGTCACATGTCTCATTATACGTTTGTCAAAACCCAGAGTATATAGACCCCAAAAAGTAAATTCCGATGTAAACTATGGACTTCGGTTAATAACAACGTATCAATATCAGCTCAACAATTGTAACAAGCGCAGCACAGCAGTGCAAGGCATAAGCAATTGGGGGAACTGGAGAGGCCGGGAGGGGGAATGTGGGAATCTGTGCTTTCCCATCAAATTATCTGTAAAAGGAAAACTGCTCTGAAAGAATTGAATCTATTAATTTAAAAAGGAAGAGGAGAGTCAGGAGGCGGCATGGCCATTCTGAGCGAACCCCCTGTGCCCTTGCAGACGGGCCCCTCCCCTGGCCCTCGGGGCTCCGCACCACAGAGAGGCTGGCCGGTGAGCAGCCCGCAGTCTGACAAGCTGTCTGGCCTCCGTGCACTCGGGTGGGCGGGCATCCCAGGGACTCTGGGCTGAGCCTGGGCGGTGTACCAGGCTGGGTCCTGTCCGCGCGTATTTGCTTTGACAAACCACCACTTTGCCTCGTGGTGTCAGCATCACGATTTACGGGAGCAGGATGACGAAAGCCGCCCGGAGGCGGCCCTCGGTCAGGCAGTGTTTGGGGCATTCCTGGTGAACCGCACTCCAATCATCTGTAGCCAGGAGGACCTTAGGTGCTGGGGTAGAGGAGGCCCGTGTGCCTGCGGCAAGTTTGGGGCCAGGGCCGTGCCCTGATGACTGTGCCCACCCCACACCCAGCACCCCGTCATCCACTACAGCCCTAGTGCCTCAGGTGAACGAGGTGATGGCGAAACGCTCCCCGTGGCAACAGGGACTGGGTAGGAACTGCTCCCTGCTCCATGCCTAAGGCCCATGTTTCTGAGTAAATTCCTTTTTCTAAGCACACACCCCATAACCCGACAATCTACTGCCTCCAGACTATTCCTTTAGCCAACTTTTTCTCAACCAGGAGTGCAGGAGAGAGTGCGGGCTTGGCTGAGACACACCCGTGAGGCACCTTGGTCCCCAGGGCTGACCCTCTGCCCACCACTGTCAACCTCATGTCCTTCCACAGTCACGGTCTTCCCGGGAGCTGCTAACAGGACAGAAACGCCCGGCTGCATGTCCAGCAATTACCCACCAGCGGAGAGTTGGGGACTAAAGCCCTCTGACACCCCATCCAAACCAACTGCCACGGGAAACCGCAGGGTGATGGGGTGTCACCACAAGGCGCCCCGGCACCGCCTCTTGCCTCCCCCAGGGTCCTGGGTTCTCTTCTGATTTCTCGCCCGGACGTGCGTGAGCTCCCACAAAGGGCATTCCCACAGCTGCAGCCCGGCGTCACTTCTCAGAACTCAAAACCCGGTGTCCTGGGAACGCCAGGAATCACACGTCCCCCCAAGGGCCCCCTTTCCAGGTGTCCTTTCAGGTCACAGAGCGGAGTCCTCACATGGTCGGTCTTTGGAAACACCCAAACACTCCAGGAATGCTGACTGGTGGGTCCACCAAGTGTGACCTCAGAGCCCGTAAGTCACCGGGCTCCTTGGAGCCTGCGGCACGCGGCTCTGAAAGCAGCCGGCCTGAGGAGAAGTGTGACCAGTGGTTCATTCCAGCAGCTCCATCTTCATCAAGTTCCACTGCCGGGATTTGGTTTAATCAAATCCACCGCAGGCAAGAACACGGGAGGGAGACAGCTCAAGATCCCAGAGAAGGGGCCAACGCTCCCCTGCCCTGTTCCAGGGACGCCCCCAGCACCGTGAGCGGCGAGGCTCAGAGCGAGGAACACGCCCTGTGGGCTCAACCCCTGCTGCAACGTTCCCTAAATCAGGGTCAGGTCACCCGGGGCCTTCAGGAGTCAGGCCGGCTGAGTCAGAGGAGGCTGTTGGGGGTCGGCACCCACCCAGCTCCCTGGGACCCTGAGGGTGACCAGCCCATTTTAAGTGGACGTTATTTGGGAGCAGCTGGATCCAAGAGAGAGGGCGATCGGGGCGACCCTGTGCTCTGGGGATACCTAGCTCACAGCAGCACTGACCCCTGGTGCCTACGTCCAAGCTGGTGGACAGCGTGTCACCAGACCCTGACCACCCGGTGGCTGTGCTCATGGAGGACCACGTGGCATGGCTGGGTTTTCAGGCCCTGATTCAGCTCAGAGTCAGCCCGGTCCCCAGACCGTGAGCACAGGTCACCATTCAGACAGAGTGGTGGGGACACGTGAACAAGTTGTGAAAAAGTCAGTGACTGCAGGGCCCTGGCAGGAACAGACGCAAAGAGGGTGGCACAGTGGTGGGGACGCCGGTGACCTGGAGGACAGATGTGCAGGCTGGCCTCAGGAATGCTGGGTTCTTAGGTGAGGTTTTTAAATGTGAGCGATTCATTGCTAACGGTGTTTAAGCTTGCCCTGGCCGGCGGGACTCAGTGGATAGAGCATCGGCCTGTGGACCACAGGGTCCTGGGTTCAATTCCAGTCAAGCGCACGTATCATGGTTGCAGGACCTTCCCCGGCCTGTACTTGCAGGAGGCAACCAACTGATGTGTTTCTGTCTTTCCCTCTCTCTTCCACTCTCTCTAAAAAATCAATGGAAAAATATCCTCGGGCGAGGATTAACAAAAAAATATAAAAGTGTTTAAGCGCGGCAGGCTCGTAACATCAGGAGTGAAGCAGCACCAGCCACGTCAGGTCCCGAACATGCAGCTCCTTGGGCTTACGGATGAGGAAACTGAGGCTGCGTAGGTGGGGCAGCTCACAGTCACGTGGCTGCTTCCTGGCAAAGCCGGGCCCGAGACACTGGAGTCCCACCTCCTCCTGATGACACGGTCACCTGTGGGTTTTAGGAGACAAAACTGAGGGCTCTCTGGCCCTGTGTTTGTTCAGAGCCTTAGTGTCCCTCTAAGAAAGTGAAGGAAACAGTTTTCCTCCCATTGTGCTGGCAGCTGGTTGCTCTGCCGGGAGGAAAGCGTGACCTGTGCCCACATCAAGGCCCCCAGCCTCAGAGGTTTCCCACAGACACCACACTCGTGCCACCGTCTCTAGAACGTGCCCGCTGGTCAGGGAAGAACCCAGCCAGCCTTGCACACACCACCCTCCTGGGCGGCAGGACAGTCCTCTGGTGACATCCCTCTAGGCCACGGCCACAGCCACAGCCACGGCACAGCCAGGGCCACACCTGAGCCTCCCTCCTCCCCAGCTCACTGCAAATGCGTGTCAGATCTGCTGCCTAGGCCTTCCTGCTGCTCTTTCAGCCTTTTGCTGTCCATTTCCTCCTCCCACTGAGGAATGATACCCACACAGCTCGCAGGGTTCTGTGTTACAAGTTATATCCCAGGAGCCACGTCTTAGCACTGTCTGGAGCTCAGCTTCTCAGTCCCCATCAACACCCTCAATATCTGTTGTGTCCAGAATGACAAACACATCCCTGATGCTCCCAGCAGGCAGCTGGCTGGAGCTTGGTGCTCCCGGGCCGGGTCGCGGGTCCAGCCCCATGGGAACCCTACGGTGCCAGGCAGTGCATGACGCCATGTCGATGTGACCCAGCTTCCCGAAGCCCCCACTGTGTGGGAAGACGTGGGCAGGAATGGAGGGCGTCTACTTAGCCTCTAAGTGATTTATAGTCAAACATGCATGAATCGAGGACAGGCAGGTCACGGGGATGGGCATCGGTTTCCACCATAACTGCCTCCCAGAGTCAGAGCAAATGCCGGGCTTGCCCAAACTCTATAACTGAGGGATGGAATCCTGACCAGGAGTTGAATCCGCAACATTTTTCACGTCTGGGATGACACTTCAACCAACTGAGCCACCCAGTCGGGGCCTAAATCTACTCTTTAAAAAAGTCTACTAATTAAAAAGAAATCAGGTACAAAATTTAAAGGTGCACAAATTTTAAAAACAACAAAATTTTAAAAATGAACATGGTGACAGAAAGACATTGGGACAATACTTTATATATATATATATATATATATATATATATATATATATATATATAATTTATTTCAGAGAGAGAGATAGAAACATTAATGATGAGAGAGAATCATTGATCAATTGCCTCCTGCATGCCCCACAACTAGGGATGGAACCCGAAATCTGGGCATGTGCCCTGAATGGGAATCAAACAGTGACCTCCGGGTTCATAGGTCAAAGCTCAACCACTGAGCCACACCAGCTGGGCAATAATATCTTTTTAAAATGAAGGAGGGGAGGGAATCTCGGGTCCTATGGCTTCTCCATTTTACTTCAAGTGCAAAATATGACCTCTAAGGAGACTGTGAGAGGCTAGGGTTAGTCGATTATAATCACAAAGCGAAAACTCCACTGACAGAACTGAAAAACTCCAGTGACAGAGCCAAAAAGCCAATCGGTAAGTTACGAGGGAATGCTACAAAACATTGAAATAAGAAAGCAAGAAAAGAGAGCAGAGGGACAAGATCCAGAGGGGACACAGTGAATAGTAAAATGACAGGCTACACCCAGTCGGTGTCAATGACACATTAAAGGTAAATGGGGTAAACACACCCAATTACCAGTTCAGAGTAGTCACTGCGTGTGTTTATTAGAGAACCAGCCTGTGGTGAATCCGAGACCAGGGCGCGAGGCAGGGACAAGAGGAGCAGGTTACGGCAGGAACAGGGACCAAAGCGCCAAGAGGTGAACGGTGAGCAGCTTCAGCTCCAAACGTTACATCAGGGGCCACGCGTGCCCTTGGAGCCTCCGTCCCAGGACCAGGGTCACGGTGAGGGTGCCGTTCAAGCCCCAGTGGGTCTGTGGGCCACACCGCCCTGGGGTGCCCATCACTCCAGGAGGGTCCTTCTCATTCTCCTGGTGAGGGAGCAACCTGGGTCCCATGCCCCTCCACTATGGGCAGACAGGAACTGGAAATCACCGTGGCCAGTGTGCTCCGCTGGCCCGGAGCTCCTGTGAGCGCCCCCATTTTTCATTCTGAGTCATTTTGGGTCCCCAGAGAAGAGTCCTTGCCTGGTCACTCACTTAGGATAAAAATACCCAGACTCCCTTCCAGCCATAGAAGGAAGATGGGCTGAGAGGCCCCCGTGGGGGGAGGCACTGCCCCAGGCTGCTCCTGCAGGCCCTCTTGGTGAGCAGGGCTGGGTGACCCTTGGCACCACCCCGGGTAAAAATACTGCTCTAAAAAAGGGACGCGTGAGGTCCCCAGAGAGGGGTCAGGCGGGCAGCGGCCTCAGGGATGCGCAGCAGCAGCTGAGGGAGGGGCGTGGCCAGCACAGACAGCCAGGCTGTGTCCCAGGAAGCCCGAAAAGGACCCCACCCCCACCCCCACCGCACCCCGCTTCCCAGAAAAGAGGCCTGTGGCTTAGCAAGATGGAGCTATTTTTATGCATCTGCCTTCCCAGGATAGCCACAGGGGCAAGGGGATAGGGTGAAGGGGGGAGGCACCTAGCTCCCCCCCCCCCCCCCCCCCCCCCCCCCCCCGCTCTAGGGAGCGCCATTCAGGTGAAGGCAGGAAGAACAACACCAGGGCAGCTCCCATGCAGCGGTTCTCAACCTGTGTGTCGCGACCCCTTTGGCGGTCGAACGACCCTTTCACAGGGGTCGCCTAAGACCATCCTGCATATCAGATATTTACATTACGATTCATAACAGTAGCAACATTACAGTGATGAAGTAGCAACGAAAATAATGTTATGGTTGGGTCACAACATGAGGAACTGTATTTAAAGGGCCAGAAGGTTGAGGAACCTAAACAAAGCAAGCTCCTCCTCTCCTCAGTAATGTGGGGCTGGCCCAGTGTTCTCTGGGGTCCCAGTGAGTGGTAACGGGGAGAGATGGGCCCAGAGCCTCCAGTGTCAGGGTCTGCGTGGGCGTGGGGTGCCTGAGGGGCCTGAGGATGCTGTAGGCTGATGCCGGGGTACCACCTGGATTAAACCCTAGGGTTTCCGGGGACATCCTGGGCCCACCTCATCCCCTTTCAATTCCCTCTTTTCTGCCCCCACTCCATTGTCACTGCCTTGTAGATTCACAGCTGGTGTAGGTGCACCCTGCTCTCCCACCCCGGGTACAGGGCCAGGGAGGTGGCTCAGCTTCCGCCCAGAGAAGCTGGGGGATGAGATGATGATCTGTGTGAGGCTCTGCATGCCAAGGGGGAAACGCTATGAGACTCTCCCAAGATAAGCTGCAGAGGTGGCCTGGGAGGGAGCAGAGAGGGAGGGAGTTGGGTGGAGGAAGGAGCTCAAAGTGTTGGTGTAGGGGGGATGGGGTTCTGAGGGCTACACTGCTGCTGTGCAAAGAAGGCCACACCCCAGGCCTCCCGCTCTGCCTGAACTGTGCTGGCTCCCATGAGCCCAGGCACCTCCGGCCATCTGTGCTCACAGCAGAACTGATGACTAGGGGACCTTCCCACTGGAGTGGGTTGAATGATGGCTCCCAAATATATGTCCACGTCCTGATCCCGGAGCCTGTGCATGTGACCTTTTTTGGAAGTAGGGTCTTTGCAGATGTGACTGGACTAGGATCTTGTTGAGATCATCCTGGACTATTGCGAGGTGCCACAGTCCAGGTGTGAAGTGAGGGGCCAGGGGCCAGCACAGACAAGGGGCAGGGACCAGGCCTGCAGCAAGACACCTGGGCGTGAATGAGTTGATTACCAATATTGATGGAAATAACAATTCATCCAGGGCCTACTATAGATACCAGTCACTCCACATATATTATTTTTATTCTGTAGAAGAACCTTAAAAAATAGATACAATTTTTGTAATTTTGCAGGTGAGAAAAGTGCTGCATAGAGAATTAAATCCCAGATCCAGAGTTCAAGTCAAAATCTGTGCGTATTCTGTGTGGGCACTGCCCTTGAAGCAGTGATAACAGTGTGTTGATTTGCTTCTGGGCCGCAGTCGGGACAGAGTGGCCGCCGTGGAGTCTCAGGACAGCATGTGCTGGCCCTGTCACGGGCGCCATGTGCATCCGGAAACCCCCTATCCCCTGCGTCTCAACCTTTTTGGTTCCTGAGCTCAGGCAGAGAAAGTTCTGATAACAAGCTCTGATAGCAGGAATCCCACATCCATCCAGTCCTTACATTTGGGATGGCAGCTAGCAACAGTGTGACTAGGGAAGGATTCGCTCAAAAATGATCAGAATGTTCCCACCTCCCAAGTCCAGACAGCTAGAGGCCAGCTGGCGAGAGATAGCATCGGCCTGGCTTTCTGGGGCACTTGCTGTGGGTCCTGCGGGAGACACGGAGGAGGTTGAACACGACTTCGGATTCACATCGCCACCATCTACTGGGAGGGATCGGCCACACCTGTGAGTCTGTAAACACACATTTGAAGTCTCGTGTATGAAGTGAAAGCTAAACCAAAGGGTATAAAGAGCAGTTAGTGTTCAAAACAAAGATCTATAAAGACAAGGACAATCACAAAAGCAGAAGTCGGGGTAGGAGACAGGCGTTCCTGTTGGAGGAGGAAAGGACGGATGGGCAGGACCTGGGCACCTAAAAGAGGAGCTTTGCAGCCAAGAGGGAAGAGACACCCCAAGTGTGTGTGGCCTGTGAGCCGTGTGAGGAGGGACACCCGGGGCCGCAGGGCTGAGCAGGGCTGGGGTGCGGGAGGACTTGGAACCTGGTGGCTCGGAACCCTAAGGCCAGCAGCGCCGCACGGCTGTGCCCAGCCCGGCCCTGGGAGCCGGCGGTGGCCTCTGTGTCTCTCTGTCCAACCACTTTCTCTTCCAGGCGGCCCCACCCAGAGTCCCTTTCCTGCCCGAGGCTGGGGCTTTCCGACGGTTACTCACCACTCTCCGGTGTTTGTCCACGGAGCCTGCCCGCCCGCCTGCCCGCCCGGCTGTAGTTGTTTTGACTTGCCCGGCTTTTCATGTATCCTCACGCTGGTTATGTAAGGAGCACTTTATGTAACCGGCAGGCTCCATTGTCCCAGGCCTAGGGGGAGGGTGTGCGGGGGGTGGGGGGGGGCGCACCAGCAATCTAGGGCGCTGGCCAAAGTTTCCAACACTCGACGGGTCAATGCAGTAAGCGCCCCGCCTGCTCACGCCTCCTGAGGCACCCCCTTTCCAGCTCTGCCTTCCTGCCCCCTGCCCGCACCCCCACAAGCAGAGGGAGGCCCACCCCTCTGCCCTGGACACGGATGCTTTGGGGACCCAGAAAGAGAAGGGGTGAGGGGACCGCTGAGAAGCCAACTAGGGGGTGGTGAGATGAGAACAGGAGGCTTGGGAGGATCTCAGATTCAGATGCTGAGAAGAGATTCCAGGACAGTTTGTGTGGGAGGTGACCCCTGGCACCCCAGGAGGGGGCTGGGGCTGGGCAGGAGCCAATACAGCGCTGGGGGCCTTGGGGAGACTGCAGATACGCCTCAGGGCTGCACCACACCCCACCCCGGAGGAGGGGAAGCTGGCCGCTGGTCCTCCAACTACATCTTCATTGTCCAGTGCTCTGGAGTCGTCCATCTCCAGGCACATCCAGCTCCTGTGGCCAGAGAGAGCTTCAGGCAGCCTGGACAGGACACTGGGTGCCGGGGACCCTGTTGCAGTGCCGACAACAGGTGGTTCTGCCCCACGCCAGAGGGAGAGGAGGAGGAGAGGGTGTCACCAGCACCCAAGGCCAGGGTCAGGCTGCTCCAGCTACAGAGAGAGGCAACAGTGACTGGAGACGCAGCCTGAGCAGTGAGAGGAGGGATTCCCCCGCCTCCACCCCAGGCTCCCACCAGAGCGACATTGGCTGAACATGGAACATGATGGTGGCCAGGCAGGGAGCCTGGAGCCCACAGTCTCCAGGGTCAGACCTGCCCCAAGAGCCAAGCTGGGCAGGGGGAGTAGGGGCTCATAGGGGGAGTAGGACCTCATAGGCCCAGCAGGCTGTGTGACTCCAATGAGGCGTCCGACAGGAGGCCACGGCCAAGGCCAAGGCAGGGAGTGACTCGCAGAGCAACTGCGCACGGCTGGGTGGTGACGGGGGGCCCTTGGTCGGGGCCAGGCTTCCCAAGTGGCCTGAGGAGAGCAGTGGCCTGAGGTCTAGCCTGATCTTCGAGGCCAGGACATCAGCGCTGGCAGCGGGAAGCCCTGGGCGCCTGGCCTGGGACGGGCTCTGGATGACTCGCTTCGCCCTGGGGCGGGGGGGTTGGGTCCATCCTCCGACATGTGTCCTCAGCTGTGTGCAGGGGCCGCCGTGTCCCCTCCTCGGCTGCGCCGGAAGCCAGGGCTTTCCCTTTCCTGACCGCTACGGAGGCCGCCTTCTTTTCTCTTCCCCAAAAGGAAAACTTCTGCAACGCTCTGGCCAAATAAGTGGGGAACTGACTTCACTTTGGCTGAGATCAACCGGCAGGAAGTGTCATTATCTAAATGGACCAGTGATCCCGGGAGAAAGAAGGTCGTCCACAGGCCTCGTCCTGGAGAGCCAGCAGGGAAACCGCATGGGGTGCCAGCAGGAAGGACGGGCCCAGCCGGCCCCTCTGAGCTGCCGGTGACTCCTGCTCCACTGTCCGCGGCGCGTCACTGCTCCGGCTCCCTCGGGGCTCCTGAACACGCAGGCACATACAAGGGCAGACAAGTCCCTGGGCATCAGAACAGGGGCCCTCCCCAAAATATGCCCACTTCACAGCATTGAGGTTGAACCTCACATTCCCACGACGGGAAATTGCTCTGAAAAGGAGAGGTTCCAGCACGTACACGTTGCACCGCAACCATTTGTCAAGACGTAGAGTCGCCTGTCGGCCTGAGTACGCTGGTCCGACGGCCTGCGGAGCTGGTTCCGTCCAGGAGAGCGTAAACTTCACACTTGCAGTTTGAGGGACACACGTGGCCGGCCCCCGGGGGAGGACCAGGATAAAGGCTGCTGTCCCTTGTCTGAACCAGCAGGCCCTGCACGGGAAGGGCTCCTGCTCCCCGAGAGAGCAGGCAGGCTCGCTCACACAGAGCAACACAGTCTGTTGTGGTTGTATTATTATTATTATTATTATTATTATTAATACTAGAGGCCCGATGCACAAAATTCCTACAAAGGGACTCAGCCCTCACAGCTGCAGCAGCTTGCCTCTGCCCTTGTTCGGCTGTCTGGTCTAATTAGCATATTACGCTTTTATTTTCATAGATTATTATTAATCATGGCAGCCCTCATCTCCTCGGTCCTTCGTCCTCACCTGGAGCCGGCTTCAGCCACATCGAGCTACTCTTCTCTCGGCATCTAAGGTACCTCGGCCTCGGAACAGCAGCAGCGGACACAGGCTGAGCTCTGGGCCAGAGCACCACGGAACTGCACGGCCGTTCGGGAAATGTGTGCGGGCTCGGTGGGACGCCCTGGTTCTCCAGCTGACGGGCCGTACCCCTGTGCTCTGTCCGGGGGCTGGAAACCTCCTCCACCCACCTCGTTCCTGGAAGGACTGAGGGAGCAAGCAATCTCTGTGCCACCTGGAAGCCTCTGTCACCAGATGAAACCCCCTCCCACCTGCAGCTCCGGGCCCACCCTGAGCCACCCTGTGCTGTTTCTAGGAGGCTTTGTCCTGCGGCGGCAGCTGTTTTGGGGTGTTGGTACGGAGTGTGCGGGAAACGGTCTGGCAGTCAGTGAGCCTGCAGGGAGATGAGGCCCCCAGTTCCGTTGAGAGAGCAGCGAGGTGTGGATGGGGCCACAGGGTCCTGGAGAGCTTGTGGGTGCCCTGTCCCGAGCCAGACGCGGGGCAGAGCCATCTGGGCAGAGACATTCTTCAATCAAGCACCGGCAGCAGGGCTGTAGACACTGCGGAGACTCTCCTGGCGTCGGCATAGCTCATGACGGGCAGGGATGGGTCAGTTCCTCCCCCAGCCACAGAAGGCAGAGGGGACAGGCAGCCAGGCCTCTGGGACACAGCCCAGTGCTTGCACTGAGCAATGGGAGAGGCTTGTGTGCCCAATGGAAGCAGGAGAGACACCTCTCAGCAACCAGGGGCTGCCTGGAGGAGGGGCACCCATTGCCCCAGATGCCCCTCATGGCCTCCAGGCACAAGGCACTCCACCACTGCCCCCAGGAGCCCGAGGCAGGCAGGAGCCTGGATCGCAGGCACAGGTGCTTGCCCCGGACCTCGCCATGGCACGCGTGAAACCAGGACCTTCCCACTCTGGGCTCCAAAGCTGCCAGGCTCTCCTTGCCCGAGCCACCAGGGCCTCCCAAGGAGGCAGCCGGGAAACCCAGCTCAGGGAGTAGACAGCTTGTTGGGGGTCACACAGTTGGTTAGCGGGAGACCAGGCTTGGACACAGCCCTCCCACTCTCCTGAGCTGTGTTTGCAGGGGGTGGGCGGGCGCTGAGCTGAGAGGAGTGCCCGAGAACCCCAGCCCGAGACAGGGGAAGGAGCATGGGTCAGAGGGCAGGCCTGGCGCACCACAAGAGAGCCACGTGCAGGGTGGAGCAAGTGAAGGGGGGCAGGGGGCAGGCAGGAGGGAGAAAGGACAAAGGGATCAGGGGTCAGGGAGGTGACCATGGCAACCTGGTGAGGTTTCTGGACCTGGGGGAGGGGGTTGTGCTGGACCGGGCAGGCCAGCGACTCCACGTGGGGAGTCCACCCCATCTGCTGCTCAGGGCCAGCATGGCTGCCTCTCACCCTGGTGATGCCCGTGAGCCTGGCGTTACTGAGCACTCTCTCAGGCCCAGACTGGGTTCTAACGTCTCTCCCTTCTCCCAAGTGAGGAGACCACTGACCCCAGGGTGTCGTGAGTGACCAGGGCCTTTCCTTCCAACTTGAGGGTCAAGCCCGAGGGGACCTCTGATGACAGTCACACACAGAGCCAGGCCCCACACTCTGGCTGAGCCCAAGGCCCCACCTGGGTTTACGTCACTCTCAACCTCCTCGGTCCCTTCCCCACCCTGGGCCACAGGGTCGGGCCGGGGAGCTGGCTCCAGGCCCCGGTCCATACCAGCCATCCTGCGAGCCTGGGTCTGTGTCACCTGCAGGGCCCAGGGCCCTGAGCTGGGGGTGGAGGGCCAGTTGCAGACATCGGTGGTCATCAGACGGCCCGCATGTCTGCGTGCAGCGCCAGTGGTGTGACCTCGTGAGTCACCCACTCCAGGGTCTGGCCTGCACCGTCCCAGCCCCGATTAGAGGAGGTGACACAGCTCCCAAGGAGAGAGGCCCAGCCTCTGAGCCGGGGCCGCCCCATGCAGGCTCCTGACCCGACGAGCCCTGGCCTGCGAGGGAGGCCCGCCCGCATTCCCGGGGAGGGAGGCCCCGCTGCCTGGGGTCTGGGCGGCTTGGGCACCGGGTTTCCCTGGAGAAGCCGCACCTGGGTGGCTGCCTGGGGCCGCCAGCGCGCTGCTGAGGGAGCAGAGGTGAGCTTTGGGAGGATTCCCACCCACACTGCACGCATCACACGCATCACGTGGATCCCTCGGCTCTCCTGGCCTCCTCACCCTGCCCCTGCGGGGAATGCTGCCCACCCCTGCACAGTGACCTGACTCCCACCCACTCACCAGGCCCACAGTCGGCTGGGAAGAGGCGCCAGCGTCGCCCAGGGCGATGTCAGCATGCTCCCAAGCCCTGCCCTGTCACACCGTCCCGGGAATGTCTCGCTGGACCAAGCCTCCGGGTCCTTCCCACGGGAAACAGAGACATGGGATGGATAAGCCTCGGGGCTCAGTCCTCCCGAATGTCCCCACATTTCTACCTCGACCTCCCTAGAACAGGGGTCCTCAAACTTTTTAAACAGGGGGCCAGTTCACTGTCCCTCAGACCGTTGGAGGGCCGGACTATAGTTTAAAAAAAAACTATGAACAAATTCCTATGCACACTGCACATATCTTATTTTGAAGTAAAAAAGCAAAACGGGAACAAATACATATTTGTATTTGCATGTGGCCTGCGGGCCGTAGTTTGAGGGCCCCTGCCCTAGAGTGTGGACTGTGAACAAAGGGGGGTGTCCTCCCCAGGCCGGTCTGTGTGGAAGGAGGCTGGACCACGGACTCAGCACTAAGGTGTGAGGCAGGTGCAGGCCCCAGGCAGGTGGGGCAACGCCTCTCTCCTACATCACCCCCATCCTCATGCCGTCACCTGGAAATCCCGTCTTACTTCTCTGAACCCCCCGGTGCTGCCCATGAGTGTGATGGCTGCCACTGGTCGTCCTTATCGCACCCTTCGCCCACTTTCTCAGTGCGGGACTCTGCGGTGTCATCGCTTGGCTTCTGTGCGGCATCGGGTCGCCATCCTGTGCCCCCTCGAGGGGCGGTCTTTGCTGCCAGGGCTCCTGCTTCCCTCCTCCTTCCACTGAGGATAACGCCCTTCTCTGGGGCGTCATGACTGGCATTCTCTGCACCTGTCTGGGGCTCCGGCCCTTCATCTGGGAGGCCCCGTTCCACGCTGGGGGCTCAGGACTCGTCCCTTCTGTCTCTTAGGGCCTCCGCCAGGAGCAGGCACACCCCTTAACCAGGTGCTTTTGTGCCAAAACCAGCGAGAATGGATGCCTCTAGCTCAGTGGTTCTCAACCTGTGGGTCGCGACCCCTTTGGCGGTCGAACGACCCTTTCACAGAGGTCGCCTAAGACCATCCTGCATATCAGATATTTACGTGACGATTCATAACAGTAGCAACATTACAGTGATGAAGTAGCAACGAAAATAATTTTATGGTTGGGTCACAACATGAGGAACGGTATTTAAAGGGCCAGAAGGTTGAGAACCACTGCGCTAGCTGCAGCTGGGAATCTCACAGACTCAGGGTGTGTGCCCCGCTCTCCCCTGCTCTCCGCCCAGCTGCATTTTTAGTCCAAGTGTCATGTCCGACCATGGGCACTTCCTCACCACCATCCCTCCCCACCCTGCTGCTCTGCCCGTCTCTGTTCCTCTGTTGTGGTCCCTCTTAGACATATGCTGTCTCCCCTTCGCATCTTTCAGCCGCTCCTGTGCATGTGTGCGTGCGTGTGTGTGTGTGCGTGCGCGTGCATGCGTGGATCCTGCGTTCTGTCTTCCGCATCATCAATCCTCTCCTCGGTGTGTCCAGGATCCCCTCCCATCTTCTGAGATTCTGAGAACGTTCTTCATCTCCAAGGTCACCACACCTGGCGGCTCTCGCCCGGCATCTGCCAAGGTGATTTCACAGTTTCCTGAGTGGACACCTTTCCTTCTTTCATTTCTTCGAGCATCACAGCAGATTAGGAGTTTTTATTAGACACCTCGTAAATGTAACTCCCTCTGGAACGAATTCACATTCTCAGTATAGATTTTGCTGCCTCTTTTTTAAAAATCGAGGTGAAATTTCTATAGCCTAAAAGTGACCATTTTAAAATGTATGACTCAGCGACATTTACGCATTTGTGCAACCAAGGCCTACAAAATCTTCCTGTGTGTTTAGGTTTGGGTCTGCAGGCTTATTTTGAGTAGTTTGTTTTGCTACTGGGTTTCTGCTTTGCTTTATTTTTGTCTCTCCCTCCTTTTTTGTCTGGAAGTTGTGCAGCAGCCTCCACCCAACCGGCCGGCCAGCCCCAGGCTGGTGCCCCGCAGAGATCTGGCACCAGCAAGGCCGCTCCTGCCCAGCCTCCTCTCTGCTTCCCTCCACCGTTGCGGCCTGGGTCTCGGCAGCCAAGTCCCCTCAGAGGAACCAAATGCAGACCAGACCTGCCCATACCCCTCTGAAAGGACTCGGCGTCCAGTCTGTGGAGACGTAATCATGGCACTGAGCCCTCCTGCCTCCACCTGTGCCCTGCAGGGGGGAATGGGGTGTGAGTCAAAGGTTGTCTTGCCCCGAAGGCAGACCTGTTCACTGGGCATGGATTTCTTTATTTTATTTTGTGTGTTATTTTTGGTAGAAGGGCAGCTCTCTAAGTTGGCCATTGCCAGCAGGGCGGTCCTGAAGGAGGAAGGGCCTATGGGGCCTCTTTTGGAGGCTTCAGAACGTGGTGCGACCCTGGGCAACCTCTCCCACACTGACCACTGACGCCCCTCACAGGACAGTACCAGGGAGACAGGACGCCCGTGCAGACATCCTCAGGGCAAGAGACTCAGGTCCCACAGGGAGAGGACGGTCGTGTCTGCTGAAGCAGGTGTGCCAGGGAGGGCAGGAAGCGAAGGTGGGCCAGGCAGTGGGGGGACTGGGAGCCGCCCTGGGGGAGAGAGCCTGGGGCCGGGGCTGGGGTGGTGAACCAGCCGCCTTCCACACCAGGCGGCCCCAAGCCCATGACCTCTGACCCCCGCGGGTCTCGGTGGGCGCTTGCTGGGACCGCGATGGGACCCCTGCAGACCTCGCTTCCCTCTGGCATCGGCACAGACCCACACAAGCACTCTGGGGCGTCCTGGGAATCAGTTAGGATCAAGCTATGGGAAATCAATCCTCTGGAAGCCATTTAACAAAATGACGTTGATGGATCCGTGTGCTGAACATCGATTTTCTAAACGATCCACTTACCCAAACTTGAGACAAATATTTCAGACCTGGTCTGGGCAGTTGGCTGCCACTGTTTGCCAGCAGGGGCAGGGGCTGGAAATTCCGGCCAAATACCTGAGCCAGGGTCAAGGGCACATTCGGAAGAAAAGACAGTCGGGTAAGCTCGGCCAGTGCATAGCTGCGAGAAAGCTGCCGGAAAGAGAAACCTATGGGGACATTCTCAGTTATTCGCTGAATCGATCCCTGGAGTCCATCTGGTTCTGTGCAAATGGCTTCAGGGAACTGATCTAATCCCGGAGACGCAGTGGCAATCCGAGGCCCGGAGCCGGTGGAACCCGGTTGCTCCACCTCTGCTAGCTGTGTGGCCTCAGGCTAGTCCTCACCCTCTCTGTGCCTCAGTTCCCCCTCTCAGGAGTGAATGGATTCACACAGCCCGTGTCTGAGGTGCTCAGTAACGCTCCAGGTGCCCTCTGTCACTGCCGTCCGCACACAGTCACACCTGCTCCGTTCCCAGCCGGCCGCTCAGCGCATCGGCCTGGTTTCAGGAGGAAATGGCCTCTGCAGAAGCAGAGAGGCCTGTGCCCGAGCCCCAGGAGCCTTCTCTCCCTGCTGTGCCGGCACAGCACACAGGCCGGCAGCTCCTGCTCCTCCCCAGCCCCCCTCCCTCCTGGCTGCCCCGTCCAGCAGCCCCTTCCCTGCTTCCTTTGTAGCAGCGAGTTCTCTGAAGCAGCCACCCTCCCTCTCATTACGCCCTCACCCTGTCCCCCAGCTGCCCAGTGCACCCTTCAGTCCACCTCACATTCCAAGAGCCCATCTGAGCCCTTGGAGCATTTGTCTGCCAGGACCAGGGCACTGAAAATCTATCAGATAGGGCCAGACAGGCATAGTTCAGTGGTTGAGGATGGACCTATGAACCAGGAGGTCACAGTTCAATTCCCAGTCAGGGCACATGCCATGGTTGCGGGCTCAATCCCATGTGGGGCATGCAGGAGGCAGTCGATCAGTGATTCTCTCTCATCACTGATGTTTCTATGCCTCTCTCCTTCTACCTTCCTCCCTGAAATCAATAAAAATATATATTTTTTTAAAAAGAAAATCTACACAGATAGGGACTGGAAGAGGGTGGGTCCTAATCCTCCCCATCTCCCCACTCCAGAACATGGACTTCCCCCAGGGTCTCCTCTGGGTAGGGGTCCAGTACAGACCAGATGCCACTGGAGACACACGGGGCACAAAGCCAGCTTGTTACTAGATTCCCTCTCAGGAGTCGCCACTGCACAATGCCGGGCATCAGGCAAGCTCCTACTGTGTGCCAGCTGCCACTGTGTACATGGCCCTGCTGTGTGCGAGCTCCCACTGTGCGTGTGCGCTTTTGTGCTTTTGCCCCTCCTGGGTTGTATACTTGTTCCTACTGTGCACAACATACTCCTGTGTGCCTGGTCCGACCATGTGCATGCTTGCTGCTACTGTGCGGGTGCATCCTGCACCCCACACTCTTGAGGCCACACTGTATCCCCATGTTGGGGCTTTTGCACATACAGAGGATGAGAGTGGTGCTCCTCACTGCTGGCCAGAGTGTGACTCAGGCCATCTCGTGGAGGGCGCCCGGCATCATCCATCATGACAGCCCATGACATGGAAGTCGTCCCGTGGTGGCCCCTCACCCAGGGCCCGGGAGCCTGCCTCCTCCCTGGGAGGGTCTGCTCCTCGCCATCTCCAACCACACGCAGAGAAACATGGCCGTCTGCTTTGTTGGAGGCACCCAGAGGTGCTCAGCAGAACTGAAGCCCAGAGGGCATTTCATGGGGGAGCTAAGCGACCTTCCAAGAGAGGCACACGCTGTCCCCTGCAGACCTGGCTGGAGAGCAATGGAGCCCAGTGCCCACTGATTCTGCCCTGAGGGAGACATGACAGGATGCCCGAGGCCCCTGGGTCTCCAAAGACGCTCTGGCCGTGCCCCGTGGCCTGGCCTCTTCTTTGAGGGGGTTGGCACAAGGAGGTGGCATACAGGCAGCGCTGGCAGGCAGTGAGTTTGCCCCCATGCCCATCAGCGTGGCCTCCACTGGTGGGCACAGACCCACGCTCACCGTGCGGTGTGGGGCGAGCTGCTCAGCCTCGGCCCACAGTTTTCTATAAAACAGGCTGACGATGGGCCCGTTGCGGCTGAGCAGGAGCTGTGTAATAGGAGTATTTTCCTTTTGGTTTAGAGAATTGTCTCAGGAAGATCCTGCTGAAATGCAAATGCTGGTTTTAACACCCCCCCCATCCATAATTTAAAGAAAAAGCATACACTGCTGAGGTTGCAGCATTTTGTACCGAGGGAGGTGCCTGATCACAAGCACTGAGCGGGGTGGAGGTGGGGGGAGCACTGGGCGGCTCCTGGGCTGGGAGACAAGCCCTCTGAGGGGCAGGGAGGGGCCACGGATGAGCCAGTCTTTTTAGCTCCAGCTGGAGGAGAGGGCAGGACAGGAGGCCCTTCCTCAAAAAGGACCCAAAAGAAGACTTGAGACAAATGGCCAGCCGCCCACAGAGGGCCTGGAGGGCCAGCCGCCCACAGAGGGCCTGGAGGGCCAGCCGCCCGCCCACAGAGGGCCTGGAGGGCCAGCCGCCCGCAGAGGGCCTGGAGGGCCAGCCGCCCGCAGAGAGCCTGGAGGGCCAGCCGCCGCCAGTCCAGAGGCTGCCACCCAACCACCAGGCGCTCTTCTTGGCCATGTGCTCACCCTGTAGGTATGCTGTCCGCAGAGCCCTGGAGGCAGCTCTGGACACAGCCAGGTCAGGGGGGCGAGACAGATGCCACCAGCCAGGACTGACGCAGGGCCAGCCCGCGGACACAGGTGGCCCAGCCTCCTCACCAGACAGGGACCCTCCCATTCTGCCCACGGAGCCACAGGAATGTGCTGGGGGCGTGAGATGCCTGTGGCCTTCCTTCCGGAGCCGGAGCCGGAGCCGGAGCCGGGGCCTCCGCCCCAGTGGCTGGGACCTCCCCAGGCGCTGACTCGGCCTGTCTGGGGTGAGGCCCCGGGAGACCCAGGCCTCCGGAGGGTCGGCCTCACCACGGAGCGTCCCAAGCTGGCCTCTCGGCTTCCCGAGTTTTTTAGGAATGCGGAACCAAGGAAGAGAAGTGTAATCTCACCCAAGTTCATTACTTTTCCCCAAACTGGCTCTCCTTGGTGCCTCTCGGGCTGGGGCCAGCTGCAGGCATGTCCTCTGCTTCGTCAGGGATCGGTCATGAGGGAATCAGCTTTACCACACCAACCACCTGCTCACCCAACCACGCCACTCACAGAGCCAGCCTCCTGCCTCTGCCCTGGGTGCATGCGCCCATACTCACACACACACCACATACCACATACACCACGCATTCACACCACACATATACCACAGAGACACGCACCACATACCACATACCACATACACCACGCATTATATACCACACACACACACCACACACGCCACATATATACCACACACACGCTCACACACACACCACATACCACACACACCACGCATTATATACCACACACACACACACACACACCACACACACCACATATATACCACACACACGCTCACACACACACCACATACCACACACACCACGCATTATATACCACACACACACACACCACACACGCCACATATATACCACACACACGCTCACACACACACCACATACCACACACACCATGCATTATATACCACACACACACATCACATACCACATACACCATGCATTCACACCACACATATACCACACACATGCACCACATACCACATACCACATACACCATGCATTATATACCACACACACACACACACCACACACGCCACATATATACCACACACACGCTCACACACACACCACATACCACACACACCATGCATTATATACCACACACACACACACACACACACCACATATATACCACACACACGCTCACACACACACCACATACCACACACACCACGCATTATATACCACACACACACACACCACACACACCACATATATACCACATACACGCTCACACACACACATCACATACCACACACACCACGCATTCACACCACACATATACCACACACGCATTCACACCACACACACTCTCACACACATACCACATACACCACACATTCACACCACACATATACCACACACACACGCACCACATACCACATACCACACACACCACACATTCACACCACACATATACCACACACGCATTCACACCGCACATATACCACACACGCATTCACACCACACACACTCTCACACACATACCACATACACCACACATTCACACCACACATATACCACACACACACGCACCACATACCACATACCACACACACCACACATTCACACCACACATATACCACACACGCATTCACACCACACATATACCACACACGCATTCACACCACACACACACTCACACACCACACACACCACATATATACCACACACACGCTCACACACATACCACATACCACACACACCACGCATTATATACCACACACACACACCACATACCACACACACCACACATATACCACACACATACCCCACATACACCAACCTTTACACACCACACACACACACCACATGCACCACAAACATACACCACACACACCACAGACCACATACACTACATTTACTTTACACACATGCACACACCCACACACATACACCACACACTCATATACATCACACAGTACACACCCCACACACCCCACACATCACAGACCACATGCCACCCAGCACCCCCGCCACACACACATCTCATAGCATATGCACACACTCGCACTGACTTGCACACACCCAGGCCCGTAGGTCATGGCCCTGCCCAAGACCCCCACCGGTTTGCCAGCCGTGCCGTTCAGCTGGCAGCGGCGCCTGACCCTCGTGTAGGTGATGGTCAGGCGGGTCGGGGTCGGGGTCGGGGTCGGGGTCGGGGCAGTGCCTTCCCACTGAAGTGGCTCCTGCGGCACCGGGAAGGTCACACCCCCTTCGCCCAACACCTTGGGGGGCGCTCACCCCGCACTGCAGCCAGCGTCCTGCCGGCCCTCCCGCAGCCTCGAGGCCCAAGCGAGAGGCTGAGCCCAGAGCGGAGGCCGCTGCCCTGCGCCTCCTGCTCAGCAGCCCAGCACGGAGGAAGCCTGGGAACGATGCGACAAAATGTGGGCGCTGCTCGTCCCCGGTGGTGGACGTGTGGGGAGCTGCTGTCATCCTCGCTGTGCTTTTCTGACTTTTCAAACTTCTCAAAAATAAGGAGAGAGGCAGGGGAGGAGTAAAGAGCAGGTGCTGGAGCCCAGGACGGTGGAGGTTCAGCGAGGGGCCAGGTGGAGGCGGCCGGAGGACGGACCCTGGGAGCTGGGCCCAGGGGACACAGCCACAGCGAGGGAGTGTCCAGCAAGGCGCGGGGCTCTTCCTGCCTCTGGCTGCAAGAGGGGGGCTGACTGTGACAGCGTGGAAGGTCCTTCGGTCCCCGGTGCCACCGCTCATTACCTCAGAACCTGCTGCCACAATCCCCTTCCCCACGCGTGCAAACATGATTCATGCACACACACACACACACGTCTAAGTAGGTAAGTACATGTTGCATACGCATGGGTACAGCCTGAGTGTGCACATGTATGTGCAACGGTATATGCATGTGTATGTGCACAGTGTATGTGCAATGCCTACAGATTCGCAGCTCTGGGGCCAGAGTGTACAGTGGGGGTGAGGTGGGGTGGGGGTCTGGTGGGATTTGGGGGGTGAGGGAGGAGGGCTGCCCTACTCCCCTGTCCTGGTGGCCCTGTGACCTTAGTAAGTTCCAGGCATGGCGGTTCCATCTCTTCTGTTAAACTGGCATGTGGGACTTGGCAGGGCCAGGGACATGTCCTGGAGAAGGATGTGGCCGGGCCCGGGGCGCCTCCACCCAGGCCTGGGTGCCCTGCAGGCTCAGAACCAGACACCAGGGAGGGGAGAGAGAGGGACAAGAGCTGCCTTTACCTGATAAGGGGCCTCCGAAACGAGAGCACACGGCAGAGTGCGGACCTCGGTGACCGTTACAAAGCCCCAGAGGCTGGGAGCAGCTGAGCGACCCCTGGGAGGATGGGCCATTACAGGACTGGGTGGGGGCAGCTGCCCACGGAGTCACCTGCAGACACGCAGCTCTGTGGTCGGAGAACAGCCGCTCCAGCGGCACCATGTGTGAAAGCTGCTGGGACACGGTCCCTGAGCACCCCCACGTGATGTGTGCCAGTGTGGGCATGGCAGCAGCCAGGGCCTCGGGACGGAGGGAAGGCACCTGGGCCCAGCAGCGCTGTGCTGGGGCCCCCAGGACAAGCCCACCTTGGCTTCACTCTGTCACCTCCATGAGCCACTGAGGAACGGAGACCCTTGCAGCTGAAGCCAGAGCCATCAGGAGCCCACCACGGGCGCCATGGGGACCCTGGAGCTGTCTGTGCACCTGTGCCACGCACGCCGATGGCTCCGCACAGGTGGCCAGGCCAGGACACCCAGTGTCCCCACTGCCAGGGCTCTGCACACCCCCCACTCCGGTGGGTGGGCTATAAGCAAGCCCAGCCTCTCCCTCTGGTGCCTGGCTTGTTCTGCTGGGAGTTCACAGGGCTCAGCAGGGAGGCCCTCCCGCTGCCCGAGGCCACGCAAACAGGCAATGGTCAGTGCAGAGTGAAACAGAGCTTGCAGCTGGACCTCAGAGCTCCCGGGCATGACCCACCCAACTTGCTCCCTGGAACTCTTAGCGCCCCTGGGGGCCCTGGAGCGGAGGGGGCGGGGTGGGGAGCACCACGCAAACCACCCAACCTGCTACCTGGAACGCCTACCACCCTGGGGGCCCTGGAGCGGAGGGGCGGGGTGGGGAGCCCTGGAGGATTGGAACCTTCATAGGGTGGGATCCAGAACGAAGGTATTTCCAAAGAGCAGAGAAACTGCCCGAGGGTGGGGCTTCCTCCGGTTTGAAGCCCTGAAGGCGAGGGCGAGGCCAGAGTCAGGACTTATTTGGATTTTCAAAGGGGCCGAGCACTGGTATGGCCAGCACACCCGCCTGGCTCCTTTCCATTGCAGCCCGAGGCATGAGATGCAGGCCTCCGCTCAAGGCCGAGCAGTCCAGAGGCTACTCCTGACCCAGAGCCTGTGGGGGCACATCTGCTGGTCAGAGCAACTTGACGCGATTGACAGTGGCCCTCGGGATGCCCGCCAGGGCCCCTCCGCCTGCGCCGTCTGCCGGCTGGCCCGCCCCACTGTGCCTGCGTCCAGACCCTCGCACTGCCCTGGGCAGGTGGCAGATGGTCTGGCTCAAATGCCTCCCTCCCTGAAGCTTCCAGACTTTTCCACGGCCCCATAGCACCCCCTCCCCCAGAGCACCTTGTGCTGCCCGCAGAGTTTTAACCCATTTCCCGGCCGGGCCTGCCCCTCAGTGGCCATTTTACACCAGTCTGGCCGACCCTCAGGAGGGTGACGTGTGACACTAAGGACAGGGCCCTGTCAATGTGACCTGAGCCACAAAATCTCTCACCACACCCACGCCAAGAGCCAGGCAGGTGAGGGGAGAAGCAGCCCGCGGTGGCAGCTCCTCCCGGGGGGCACGCCTCCTCCGGTTTAGGCTCGGTGACCCCTGGGGATGCGGGGGATGGCTCACAGCTGGCTGTACTCTCACTGGAGCAGTTTCCGATCAGTGGCACGCTTCCTGTGCCGGAGGTGGCCCCGCATGGTAAAGCCAGGTCTCTGCTAACAGGCCTTCCTCCCTCGGCCTGGGCTGTGGGCAGAGCGTGGAGGCCATGGGGACAGGGCCAAGGAAGGCCAGGGGGGGGGGGGCACTGCTCTGTTCTCTCTGTGGACACCTGCCTGGGGAGGGGAAGCCTGCCTCGCTCCCAACGACCTCTGGGGCCTCTGAGGCCACCCCCACCAGCAGGACCTGCTCCCGGGGCCACGAGGAGCTCCGGGTGGAAAACGGTCCTGGCTGCTTTGGGAAGCAAGCTTGATGAGGAACCCCAAGATGGCCAGCAACCCCCCAGAAGCTGGGGGGAGATGGGGGCAGATTCCCCCTCCAGCCTCAGAAGGGACCAGCCCTTCGACCCCTTGATCACGGACTTCCAGCTCCGGGACTGAGAACACAGCTGCTGTGCAAGCCGCTCAGCTTGTGGGACTTGGTTACAGCGGCTCCGGCAAAGGCACAGGGAAAATCGTCTTCCATCGCGAAGTGTGCTGTCAGCTGCGGGTTTTCAGAGGTGAATCTCTCTACTTGCACTAAGATAGCCCGGTGCCAGTCAGGGCCCAGGCGGCTGGCTCATTAGGCCCGTTCACTCCCAGGACCCTGGGCCCAACCATTCTGCAGCCCCTGCTGCGGGTGCTGCTCACCCACCTGCTCGCCCGGCCACACAACTCTCAGCCACTGTGCTCCTCCCGCCCTGGCCGGCCGTGTGGACACTGGAGCACAAGCCTGCTCTGCCCCCCGGGCTCTGACCGCTGCCTCCAGGCTGTGACTGCAGGGAGGGGTCCTGGGTGGTAGGCTCGCTGGGCATGGATGAGGCAGAACCCAGGACAGGCGCTGGGCACTGTCTGCTCCCCCAGGCTCCCTGAGGAGCAGGAGCACAGTCAGCAGCAGCAAGCCCTTCTCTCCGCACACTGTTGAGGACCTACTGTGCGCTGGACGCCAGGCCTGTCTCCAGAGAGCAGCAGCCAGGGGAGCGGACCTATGAGAACCTACGGAGGCCACCAAGGGCAAGGGGGAGGCAGGGGAGGCAAGCTGCCAGCCCAGGGTTGAGAGCCTGCCTTACCTGGTACAAAGGTGTCTGAGGAACCTCTGCTGCCCAGGTAGCTGAGCAGTCGGCCTTGAGAGTGTCCCGTGTCCCAGCATGCAGAGCCCAGCTATGAACCCCCCTGTCGCAGCTAGGGGCCCCTTCCCAGACTCCAGTGGGGCCTGGCTAAGGGATGCCCTGGGGGATGGGGGATAGGCACAGGGAGAGAATGCTTTTCCAGGCTTCCTGAGACCTTACTTCATCTCTCCCCACCCAGCCCTACCCACACAAACGTGACACAAGCTCTGGGTGGGTCCCCCAAACTCTCCCTCCTGCCTTAGGGACTCCTGCAGGGACAAGCGCTGCTGGCTTTGAAAGCAGCCCAAACCCAGGCTGGTGGGGAGCTGGGATGTCCCGAATCTAATGGGGGACAGCACACTGCACTGAGGGTCCCAAGGTGACCACGCGCCCTCAGGGCTCTGCACAGCCGCCCTCACTCCCCGTCAGGAGCGCGGCTTCTCAGGCACTTCCCTGGCTGCAGCTCCGGGTCGTGTCCGTGTGTCCTCTCCCCAGACCGAGGTGGAGTGGGGACTGATGGCCCTGTGGGCACTGGGAGGGAAGAGCTTCCTGCCTGATGAGAGGCGGGCTCAGCGAGATCGCGTTTCAGCCTGTGCAGGGGCAGTAATGGAGGTGCTGGCCCAGAAATGCCCTTAAAAGGCCAAGGCCCGTCCAGACCTGATCCCAGGAGGTGGGTGGGGACCATGGGGCTGCCCGGCGCCGACCAGGGCTGCCTCAGGGGCACTTGCTCTGGTCACTGTGGCGACAGTGTCCATTTTTAACTCCCGCCAGAGCGCCCAGCCCCTGGGGGGCAGAGAGGGCCACTCTGCCCCACCCTGGGAGGCCATGAGGGAGGGAGGTGGCTCTGTGTTTGCAGGACCGTTTCCCAGTCCGGACAGCCACCTTCACCTGCCACCAACCGCACTCCAGGTCACCCCTGCCAATCTTACCTGGGCGAGGTCCCGCCCCTCCCCATTACCCACCTGCTAACTGAGAGATGCGGCAGCGAGCTCCGACCCTGGGACCAGGCCAGGGTCCCTTCCAGCCCTGTTGGCCCCCAGTTTGTCCCCATGCACCTGGCTTCTGCCTGCCCCGGGGCCTTTGCACGGGCAGTGCCCTGCGTCCCAGCTGGCTGGCGCTCTGCCCGCTCTTGCTGGCTGTCCCATCCTTCATAGCTTTCGCCTGGTGGCAGGATCTTACTTAGTGACTCTTTCACTTGTTGTCTCTATCCCTGTTCGAATCTGCCATGTCCCACCCACCCCCCAGTGTCCACCAGGGCTCTGCAGGCGCAGGCAGGGACAGGATGGGAGGGGAGAGAGGGAGAGGGGCTGAGGCAGCGGGGAGGCTCCTGGGGAAACCAAGATTCCCGGCTGCTTCATGGAGAGGCAAAGTCCCTGGGTCCTGACACAGCTGCACCACCACCGAGAGGCAGGGGCAGGGCTGCCACTTGCATCAGAAAAGCCAGGCGGGGCAGGCCCTACACTCACGGGGCACCCTTCCCCTCCCCCACCCAGCTCCACCTGCCTCCCTTTCTGTGTAACCTGCACTGAGTCCTCAGGCTGCCCCCAACCTCATCTGAGTCCAGTTCTCTCCTACGCCTCAGGCAGGTGGACACCCACACCTGCCAGGCGCCCCTCACCTTGCCCCGAAGTCCCACCAACAGTGGCCAAAGGACAGCATCCGCCAGGGGACAACAGGAGCCACAGCGAGGACCAGGTTCAGGGTGAATATCTGAAAGCCTCCCTGCACGGCTCTGCCCAGACTGGTGAGGTGCCCTGGGCCATGAGCACCCCCACTCCCCACCCGTGCAGGAAGCCTGGGGGCAGCTCCTTCCACACCACAACCTGGCTGCCCTGGGCCCGAGCAGCGATGGATGTGGCTTGGCCTCATCTCACCACGGGGGACAGGCCTGCTGGACTGCGGGTCCAGCCTGGGCCTGGGGGGTATGGGGACATGTGAGGAGGTGTGAGGGGGAGGGTGTCTGACCGCTCCCAGCTCTTCCTGAGAGAGGAAACATCCATCTATCGATCGGAGGCCGGCAGGAGCCTGAATTTGATCCTTCCTTTTGAAACCAATGGATCAGCAAACCATCCTGAGCTGGTGTTTTCTAAAAGCTGGTGTTTTCTAAAAGCTAGCTGGGCCAATTCCAGGAAGCCTGGTCCCAGGCGGCTCTGTCTTGTCCTGGCCTGGAGTGTGGACAGAGGCTGCCCTGGGCTGGGGCTCCCGGCTGTGGAGGCCGCAGGCTCCCCTGCCCCTGCCCCTGCCCATGCCCCTGCCCCACCGCCCCTGCTCTGCTAGGCCAGGCGCCCAGGCTGGCCTCCAGCGTCGGGTCTGGGTCCCCGGGGCTCAGCGTGTTTCCTGAAGAAGCTTCCTCAGGAAGCAGAGCTCCCCCATTTCCTGTGTTCCCAGAACTGGCAGGGAGCACAGCCGAAGCCACAGGCCTTCCAAGCAGCCTGGGCCTCAGGGAGGGCTCGGGCTGCCTGTGACCCTGGGCAGGACCCAGCCCTGCCACACCTGTTTCCCCAACCACCAGCAGGGACGTGTCTCCCCTCCCCTCTTGGGACCCAAGAACCAGCCTCCGCCCCCCACACCCCTTCACCCCCGCCAGCACCCTTCCCTCCTCCGGTCCCGGAACTTCCAGAGAGGAGTTTGCGGAACCTGTGTGGCCTGGTCTGCACTCGCTTGTCACAGAGTTGAGGCTGGTGCCCAGCATGGACCCGGGCCCGGGGTCAAGTGCAGGGAGCGGAGGGGAGGGTGGGTGCTAGCACTCCCAGACTGCCAGCAGGCCCTCTACCCCCCACCTGCAACACAGGCCCCGGACCTGAGAGCCTCGTCCAGCTGTTAGGATAGAGGGTAACTGGCCTAAAGCCGCCATCCTGCCTGGCTCTGTGGAGCCGCTCGGGACACACAGGCGTGGCCACCTACCTGAGGCCACGCACACAGACAGGCTCCGGCCAGAGCTGGGTGCCTGTCCACATCAGGAGCCCCCAGGGTGGAGGGTGGAAGGCAGACGGAGGACTTCCCAGCCCAGCATGCCCCTGTGAGCTGGAGGCCAGGGCAGTGGATGAAGCAGGGCTGTCTGCCCTCCTGCCCACCCTCTCTCCCCTTCCTGTGGAATCGGGGGCACAGACGCTCGCTTCAAGGCACACATTTGCCATTTGTTCACGTGAGGCCATCACGTGGACAGTAACTATACTTTCTATTTTTGTGAACTAACTTTTAATGAGCACAGTGGCCCTCCCCCCAGTGCAGGGGCAGAGCAGTGACTGTCCTCCACTCCCAGCCACCCACCCGGCAACCTCTGCCCAGACCTGCGTTCTTCAGCCTCTCTTCTCTTTTTTAAAAAAAATCTTTTGTTTTAAATATGTTTTTATTGAGTTTTTGGAGAGAGAGGAAGGGAGACGGAGAGAGAGAATGAACATTGGTGAGAGGGGAACATCATCAATCGGCTGCCTTCTGCACGCCCCCCACGGAGAATTGAACCGGCGACCTCCTGGTTCCTGGGTTGATGCTCAACCGCTAAGCCCCACAGGCCGGGCTCAGCCCCTCGCTTCTCTAAGCGTTCTGTCACATGCACATTCATGCCGCACAGCCTTCACGGGCGCATTGGCAAGGGTCCCCGAGTGTGGCCTCGGGGCTGCTCTTCCACTCAGCCTTCTGTTCCTGGGAAACATGGGTGTGCTGGGCACAGCCGGGCTCAGTCCTGTCCTCTGTCCCGTCCTGTCTTGCAGGTGGGAACTGCTGCTCTCCATCCAGCACCAGACGAGAGGCCCACAGCCCTCCCCCCAATTGCTGGGTATCCTAATACCCACAGGCTGGTGGACAGGACGGCTCTCTGCCCAGGAATGAGTTGACCATCTTTCCTTGGGTTTATTGGCAAATGACTGCAAAATGCCGCATGTGACGGGGCCCGTTTCCCATCGGCCTTTTCCTCTGGTTTGCAGGTTCTGGTGCTGGTCCTGTTGTCTGAAGTGCTGCGAACCCCTCTCCTCAGGGTGTCGCTTACATTTCCTCGAGGTGGTTTTGATGGACACGTTCTTGGCAAACTCTCAGAGGGGTCCCACCTTCCCACTGGCGTCCAGCTCCCCCGCCTTGTTGAAACACTTTCTTTAGAGCCTGAGAGAAGCAGGGCGGCGCCTTCTCCTGTGCCCGCAGCGTGGTGGCCTTGCCTCAGGGCAGAGGGCCATGAGGAGGAGTGTCCGCGGCTCCACTGCTGGCTTCAGGACAGACGAGCTCCAGCGACCCTCCCGCCTGGTGACAACGACACCCTCGAAAGGACCCTTCTTTGGGGCATCTCACAAAGGGGAAGGGGCCTCAAGGGACCCCAAAACAAATCAAACAAATGTGAGCTGCGCCCCAACTATCCAGAGTTCCCTGGGTGGCCCGAGCTGGCCAGGAGTACCCAGGTCAGGGCCAGTGTGCACCAAAGCCCGAGGGTCGGCAGGCCAGGGGGTGTGCTAGGCCAGGGCCAGAGCTGACCAGGCACAGTGCCCCCAAGGCCAGCTGGCCAAGGTGGACCAGGTCAGGTCTCAGCCCTGGACCCATCTCAGAGGTCAGAGCTGCCAGGAAGTAAGAGACAGCCCCACCCTGTGCTCACAGGCAGGTGGCCAGCAGGAAGACACAAGCCCAGGAGCAAGAGAGCGGGTGAAGCCTTGAGCCAGCCCCTGGCACAGCGTGAGTCAGCACAGGCACAGCTGATAAGGCAGGCAGGGCAGGGCAGGGCAGGGCGGGGCGGGGCACCGGCTCGGGGACTCCCGCCTGCTGGACAGAGGAATTCGGTGCTGCAGCCTTAGCTCGGCTCGTGGATGGGAACGTGGAATGGCCACGTCGTGGCAGGTGTGCAGACTTGTCCACATGTGAACAGCAAATGTGACTGCAGGAGAGGGTGTCTAACAACAGCCCATGGCTGGTCCCACCCTGGCACACCCAGAGCATGAACAGGAGCTGAGGCAGGCCCGCAGAGCCAGATTCCCGTGGTCGGGAGGCATGACCACACAACGCTCAGGCTGTGCCCATTCTCGACCAATACGTGCTGCTCGGGGTCCGGGATCAGCAGGGTGCCTGCCCTCACAGAGCACAGCACCTAGGGTGCCAGCAGACGGCCCCACAGCCCTGTCCACAGGTTATGGCGCTCTCTGGTACAGTCATGCTGTGCCGAGACTCAGCGTCCACACCTGGTCTCTTTGTGTCTCTGAGCCACAGTCTCCCCACCCAGGAACCCAGGCTGATAACAGCTGCGCCTCTAAGACACGGGGGCGAGATAAACAGGAAATAGAAACAAAGGCACATGTAAAGTAGTGCTGGCCCTGGGCGCCCAGGAAACGCCTGTCATCTTGTAACCAGACAACCAATGGGTCCATGCTGCCTGTCACTACTTGAGGCAAATGAGCAGAGACAGGGTTGAATCATAGATGAGTGTTTATTCCAATACTGCCGGCAGCATGGAAGAGCAGGAGGTCATCCACAAAAACCTGCTCTGCAGCCCCCATAAGTCAGCTGGGTGTATAGCAGTGGTTCTCAACCTGTGGGTCGCGACCCCTTTGGGCGTCGAATGACCCTTTCACAGGGGTCACCTAAGACCATCGGAAAACACATATATAATTACATATTGTTTTTGTGATTAATCACTATGCGTTAATTATGTTCATTTTGTAACAATGAAAATACATCCTGCATAACAGATATTTACATGACGATTCATAACATTAGCAACATTACAGTTATGAAGTAGCCACGAAAATAATTTTATGGTTGGGGGTCACCACATGAGGAACTGTATGAAAGGGTCGCGGCATGAGGAAGGTTGAGAACCACTGGTGTATAGGGAAGGACAAAGTTACATGGGGAAGCAGGGATTACAGGAATGGGGAAGTAGGCTAGGCAGGCCAGGCTGGGACTCCATTGTTTGGGCAAGAAGACTGTTAATCTTTCATAATAATAGGCAGTTCTTGAATGAGAATGGACCGCATTCCAAGGTTGACTCCCTGGTCCAAGGTTGACTCCCTGGTCCCGAAGGTACACAACTCCCAGGCAGGTCAGAATGTCCTTTCTTTAACCAACACGAGGCAGTCATGGTTAGCGGAGCATGGTTAATATTTCCCATAACCATGGCTAGTCCCCGATATTCTGTATTTGCCCCTAACCATCTGAACTTTGTTGTGTCCCCCAAATTCACACGTTGGAGTCCTAGCCCCCGCACCTCAGTGTGTGGCCTTTACGGAGGTGATTAAGTTAAAATAAGGTCACTGGTGTGGGCCCTAATCCAATCTGACGGGTGCCCTTTGAGAGGAGATTAGGACACAGGCACACAGAGGGACGGCCTTGTGAGGACACAGGGAGTGGACCCCTCTTCACGCCAAGGAGGGAGCTGACCTCAGGCTTCCAGTCTCCAGGACTAGGAGGCAGCAAGTGTCGGCTGTAAGAGCCACGTGGTCCATGGATGAGCCGCGGGAGCGAGCCCCAGTGGCCTTTCCTTCAGCAAAGACATCTCCACCGGCTGACCCTCAGGCTCCCGGAGGACCGCCTCCCTCAGAAGCAGCTGGAGCAGGCAGCAGGCGGGCTCCTGGGGGAGGGAGCTGCATGTCCTCAGATGGGGTGGTGGTGGGGGGAGGCCCATCCACAAAGGAGACCTGGCCTCTCCGAGGAAACCGCAGGTGAGAGCAGCATGTGCTCCAGTGCAAGCTCACATGTGCACATACACTCACACATGCGTGTCACACAGTGTTACATGGGATTCACCAGATGCTTTTGAAAAATATATCGAGCCCAAGTGACAGTGACGGAGGGGGGGGGGGGCGCCCACTGGCTGCTCTCAGGGTGCTGTGACGTCGGGAGGTGGGCACAGCCCATCAGAGCTGCAGGTGCCCTCCTGGACCGACTGACTGACGGCTGGCCCCAAACCAAAGTGCTTGAGGTGGTAAAGGAAAGAAAACTGTTGCCCTAAAAGCGAGTCTTAGGAATCCGTCTCCACACGGGGCAGCAGCAGCCCTGAGCCACCTGCTAGTGTGGCTGCTGAAGCTGTCAAGCACTGGGACCAGCAGGGCCCGGCCCGCGAGGGGGGTCCCCAGCTCTCCGTGCTCACCAGGCGTCCCCTCCACCCTCGGGCTCGGGGTCCCTGCAGAGTCCCCGTCCATGGAGGCCTAACACCACCGTGTCACTGCTGAGTTACAGAAACAGGAATTCACAGGACAAAAGGGCAGACGGCCCCAGGCCTCTGGGCCAGGCCCGGATCCAGGCAGATGGCTGAGAAGCTGGGGCTCCGAGCCCCCGTCACTCCCCTCCCTGGCTTCACTCACCTGAACAGAGGAGGCACTAGGAACGCGACTTCCTGGGGCTTTGCCTCCCAGCTGCCTCTGCACACTGGGCACGCCCACAGTGCTCTCCTGACAGCACCGATGCAGGACGACACTGAGTTGTTGCCATGGCAACCATTCTTGACTCATTTCCTCTTTCGCAGCCCCTCTCGGAACTCAGTGATTAAACACTCCCACCCCCGCTGTGGGGCTGATGCGCAGCCAGTGTTGGAATTGGCTGCCCTGTCATGCCTCCCAGGCTTAGGACACGCGTGGTCCTGGTGGAGCATGTGGGTAGCTGGTGGGAAACCCGAGGGGTGCAGGAGGCCTATTCGCATCTACTCTCTCTTCTTTCCCACCCAACCCCCTCCTCTGTGAGCAGTGCCCCCAGGAAGGGCCCTCCCTCCACCCACCTGGGGGCAGCGTCCCATCTTATTTCCTAGCAAAGCCCCCTGGTCACCTGACAACCATCCACTGTGTGTCCCAGAGGAGACCCCTGAGGAGGGTCCAGCCTGGGGTTTGCACAGAAACCATGTGCAAGGTTGGGAGGCAGTCCTAGCAGGAGAGGGGAGGGGGACAGAGGCCCCACGTCCCCCTTGGTGCACACGTGCACGCACACACACACAGCAAGTATGGCCAAGCTCCCCCTCTGCAAGTATGGCCAAGGCCCCCCAGAGGAGCTGCTCGGTCTGGCCCCATGTCCGCCTGTGAGCAATTCCTGGTTTAGAAAGTCCTCCTCGCCAGCCTTCCTCCTCTGTCTTCTAGGAAAGGCATCGCCATTGCTCTTGGGCGCAGCATGGAGAGACATCAGCTCTCTTCAAACACGGGAAGGTTTGCCCAGCATGGGTGGGAATAAAATGGTCCCAAGCACTTCTGAGGGGGCAGAGGCTTTCACCCCACACGTTCCTTCCACCAACGAGCATTAGCCCAAGGCACCGTCACATGAACCCTCCCAGTCTCACCCTGTCCCCTGGCACACGAGCTTGCCACTGCCCTGCCTCCCACAGGCACAGCCGGGCACCCTCCTTCTCACTCACCCAGGCACTGAGTCCTGGCCAGCATGAACTGGCACAGAGCTCCAGCCCCGAGTCAGCCGACTGGATCCGAGTTCGTCCTCCGGCACTCATGACTGCACGAGTTTCTCCAGGTTCCTGCGCCACCTGGGCCTGTTTCCTTTTTATACACTAAAGCTCTGGGCTGGCTCAATGATTCCCAAGAGACAGTATGTAGAACAGGAAGTGGGCTGGGGGCCCGGGGACGGGCAGGCCTGGGATGTCGAGGTGCACGGGTGTCTCACTGGGGCTTCTCTGGGCCTTGGCACAAGCGGAGATCTGAGGGAGACGGATTGAACTCCAGGGCCCAGGCCACTGGTCTGCACATCAGCCAACGCCAGGTCGCTCATGCTCGCAGCCCACATTCGGGAGACGTGGTGGTGGGAGGCACCAGTGCCACCGCACTGTGGGCTGTGGTTCTGCGCTGAGCCCCACGCAGCATCCGCCCTGGAGGCCTCAGGCGTCTTACACGTGACTGGAGGACAAACCAAGGCCTGGGGAAGGAGGCAGGAAGAGCCACTTGGAAAGGAAAGCTTCAGTCTTCCACCAGCCGCCTTTCTTTAATCCTCACCGAACATATGCTTTTATTGATTTGAGAGAGAGGGAAGTGGGGGAGGAGACATCCATAGAGAAACGTCCGTAGGCTGCCCTCCGCATGCTCCCGACCAGGGATCAAGCCCGCGACCTGCGTGTGTGCCCTGACTGGGAATCAACCCCGTAACCTTGTGGTGTTCAGGACGACACTCCAGCCGAGCCATCGGCCAGGGCCTTACAGCACAGGCCTTCTTATCAGCCTCCTGCGATGGGTGGGGAGAGGCAGGGCCAGGGTCAGCCTTCCATGGAGGATGCTCTGCCATTCACACTCTGCCTTCTAGAAGGCTCGCCCATGGGTGCAAAATACAGGGGCAGCAAATGTGAGGTCCCACAACAGAGAGGGGCTGGGGCAGGTGTGGCTCGGTCTGGGCCACTGGGACCCATCGGCAGTGGACCTGCCTCACTCAGCTCTAGCCCTGTCCCCACTATGGCCTAGATAGGCCAGACTAGAGGGGCTGACGGGCAGCGTTCCTAGACAGCAGGAGCCCCGCGCTGCAGTGATCTGCCCCATTATTCACTGTGTGGATGTGTGCCAGGCACTGTTCTAGGCTAGGACTGTCCTGGGCCAGGACCACAAGTCAGGCCCCCAGACGGCCTCCCTCAGCCTCCTCCGGCTCAGGCTCTGCAGGGCCAGGCAGATTTGCACCAGAGAACTGAGACGGGGGTCATGATGTGAGCCCTGAAATGTGGCAATAGCCCTTCACTGCCAACTCAGAATGGCTCTGTAATTCCAGATGTGAACCCAGATGCCAGGACTAAGTACATGGTTATGCACACACTCAGGCTTCCTAATAGTTTCCCAAGAAGGGATCTAGCCTGCAGGAAGATTCTAGAAACCAGCTTTCTAGGAAGAGCAGGCCTTGGTGACGCTTGTCTCCAGGAAGGGCAGAGCTCAGGGAGAGGCTGGTGAAGGGCAGCATGGTGCCAGAACCTTCAGCTGCCAGGGAGCAGCAGATCCGATGTCTGGGGAGGGCCACATCCTTTTTGCTGTGTCCCCACATGGGAGAGAAAGAGACCATCGCTGTCTTGTCTCTTCCTATAAGGCCACTACCATCACCAGGACCGCACCCTCATGACCTCTCACCTCCCCACAGGCCCCACCCCACCTCCTCACACACACAGCCCAGAGCAGCAACTAAGGCTCAGAGCCCTGGGGACCCTCTGAGGATCTGGGGAGAATGCACCCCAGCGTCCTTTGCCCAGGCCGGAAGTAGGGAGCATGTGCCATGCCAGGCAAGTGCTGGCCAGGCAGGCCTGGCAACCCACTGCCCTGTCCGAGGAGCCTGGCAGAGGGAGAACAGGCCACAGCTCGGGCCGGGGCTGCAGGCCACACCAGGGGACCGTAGTAACTGAAGTGGGTGAGCCAGGGCCCAGGGCTCAGACCCTTGCCTCACAAAGGAGAGCTGCTTGGGTCACATGGAGAAAGGCTCTGGGCTATAAAGCTCTCAGATGCCAAGATAGAGACTGCGAAACCCCTGCTAGCCTTTCACCTAATTGGCACCCTCGAGAAAACCGAGGGGCAGATGGCGGAGATATCGGAGGGAGAGACTTATGAGACGCTGGGCAGCCATGGAGAGCCGAGTGAATCTCAGATGAGTCCACACCGTCAGGCGCAGGCCAAAGGCCAGCAGGATGGCCAGGTGGTAGAGAGGGCCAGGCCACCCTATCCAGCCTCCTCAGGGACCCTGCATCAGGACAGGACAGCCCTGGCAGCAGCACCTGCCCCCAGTGTGCACTGTCTGCAGGTCCTCTGGGCCCCTGGCTGGAGTCCCCTTCCCTCCTCTTGTGTGCTTGGGGCATGCTAAGAAAATGCAGACAGGTTTTATTTTATTTTTATTATTTATTCATTATAAATATATTATTGATTTCAGAGAGGAAGGGAGAGAGACAGAAACATTAGTGATGAGAGAGAATCATTAATCGGCTGCCTCCTGCACATCCCCCATTGGGGATGGAGCCCACAACCCGGGCATGTGCCCTGACTGGGAATGGAACTGTGACCTCCTGGTTCATAGGTCGACGCTCAACCACTGAGCCACATCAGCCGGGCAGCAGACAGATTTTAAAGGGAACCTAGACTAAATGCAATCAGGGAGAACATTTAAACTGGGGCAAAAACATGGGATCCGTTCCAAAGCCAGAGTGAAAACGGATTCAGATGGACCTCCTGCCCGTCTGTCACACTTGAGTGGCGGTCTAAGAATGGAAACTGTCAAGTCACGGGTGGAGGAGGGCCCATGGAGGCTGGTGACTGTGGGAATGGGCTCTCCTCTTCTGAGATGGGAGACCAGCCCAGAATCCCACTCTCCCTGCTCTTGATGGATTTGCTCCAGATGGGGCTCTGGGATAGGGCGCAGCCTGGTGAGCTGTGGGCACCGGCCTGGCCAGCCAGCAGCCCCTCTGGAGCCTTGAGAAGTGCCTTGTTCAGAGACTGTGATAGATCATTTCACTGATCCCCGAGCCCCAAAGACAGTGCATGTAGATCTGCAAAGAACAGAAACAAGCTGACCCTGGGTCAGTCTGCTTCTCTTGGTGTGCACATTCTTCAGTCCCGGGGACCCCGAAGCGCGAAGGTGGCCTTCACCCGGTCAGGGGCTGGGCCAGGCCCTTCTCGGGCACAGAAGCAGAGCTTCCTTCTGTGACAAAGGCTGCCTCTACTGGGCTGCCTCACAGCGCAGCCCAGCCCAGTGTTCCAGAGGCCTTGGACAGAGGAAGCGTGTGCTGAGTAGGGCAGGGGTTGCAAATGACAGGGAGGAAACGCCACCCGCTGCTTGAAGTGCCCATTGTGCAAGCGCCAGCGGCCCCGCAGCCTGGGGATGAACACCGGGGCAGCGGCTCTTGGCCCAGAGTCAGTGTGACTAATTGGGGGACAAACAGGAAGGCTGTTCTGTTCACCTGCCCAGAGCTCGGTCAGGGTTTCCTACGGAGAGCAGCAGCCCCAGAGAGTACAAGCAGTTTTGTTCCTTGCTTTGAGACTCTCATGCCGATGACGTCAACAGGGCCTGAGGCAGTATCCGATCTGGACGGAGCAGGGGAGGAAGCTGGTCAGCAGGCATCTGAGACTCTAAGGCAGGGAGCTCTCGTCCCAAAGCCAGGCCTCCGTCCGGGACCAAAGCTATTCATTTCCCTTGTGACTCCTGTCCCTCTGACCTTAAGATAGGGCTTTTCTCTTGGCAACTTCCAGGAATGAGACTTTCTTCCAGCACAGCAGCGAAAACAAGATTAAGGAAAGGGAGTTCCTGGTGCGTCCTGCACGGCTCAGAGATGGTCTCCGTCCCGTCACAGCCTCCTCAGGCCTGAGCACAGTACGCTTGAAACAGGTGACCAGATATGCATCCCAGGAACGGCGTGAAGGCTTTCAGTGTCAACTGAAGGGCAGAACACACCACCTGGGCCCACTGGGTGTCCCACAGGCCCTCCCATGAGCAGACAAACCCCAGGCTGCCCATCATGGGGACACAGAGTGAGGGGACATGAGGAGAAACATCCACTCTGAACCCTGTCCATCCCCCTCAGCAGAGGGCTCTGTCTGTTCTATTGTCTTCCTTGGCTCTGCACAGGAAATGCATGACCAAGATATCAGATAGAAAATAACCCTCCCATTGTGACCAGTCCATTCAGGCAGGACACAGGTAATGAAAGGCCAGCCCCTCGTGAGGCCTCGGTGACCAGCCCTCTCCTCTGCTCCGTCTGCTTGAGAACATGACGGAGGCCTCTCCCTGGAGGACATCCTCCCAGGACGTTGCTGCCTCAAGCCTTTTATTCTTTTATGTGCTTCCTTCTATTCCCGAAAGAAATCTACACAGGGGGCTTGGGTTTTCTTATTTGTGGCCAAATTCCCACCAAGATTTCATGGTTTGGAGAACAGAAATAACAGGGTAACCTGGCTGAACTAAGGGTGTGTAACAGCCCACACGCAGGCACACAGGTGCATGTATGCTCACACAGGAACATGCATGCTCACACAGATGCATGCATGCTCATATACACACAGAGCAGACAAGATCTATGGCTGGATCTACTAACTGACCTGCCAGGGACATCATTACAAAGACCTGCACTATGTCCACACCTGATTCAAGCAGAACGTGTTTCAGGGTGGGGTAGGGTTGTGGGTACCCTGTGGTGTGTATATGGGGGGAGGAGGGAAAGAGGGGGACAGCTCAGCAGCAACAGCAGATGCCACAGGCCAGTGGCAGCTGTGGCTTCAGTGCAGGTGCTCTGGCCATCAGGGACACAGGTCCTGGTCCAGAGGACAAAACCCAGAGCGTAAGGACACCAAGAGCCCAGGGCCTCACCACCAGGCAGGCCAGCACCTGGGAGAGGCCTTTCCCTTCACTCGCAGGAGCCAGGGACCTGGGGGAGTCAACATGGGTGAGAAGTGAGACAGGTGGGAGAGAATCAGGCAGTGCTGGGCCAGCCAAGGGGCGAGGGGGCTCCAGGAGCTGACTGGGTGTTCGTGTCCCCTCCATCCAAGGGAGCACCAGGGCAGGGCTCCCCCAGAAGCAGGTGGTGCACGCAGGGGCTCTGCCTGCTCCCCCAGGACCCTCTAGGGCACCTTCCTGAAGACCAGGAGGATCTCAGCAGTGAACAGTCCCATGGGGCCACGCCCACAGACACAGCACACCACCCAGGCTTCAGCAGGCAGGATCACAGCTCAGCTGGGCCAGAAAGGCCTCATCACTCCCAGTGCCCAGTCAGAACCAAACCCAAACCACCTCTGACCAACGGATCTAGGCCAGTGGTTGGCAAACTGCAGCTGGGCAAACCGCGGCTCGCGAGCCACATGCGGCTCTTTGGCCCCTTCAGTGTGGCTCTTCCACAAAATACCAACTTCTGTGCATGGGCCACGAAGTATCAATCGCACTGTACATGCGCGCCCACACATGGTATTTTGTGGAAGAGCCACACTCGAGGGGCCAAAGAGCCGCATGTGGCTTGCGAGCCGCAGTTTGCCAACCACGGATCTAGGCCAACACCTACTCCTGTCCCCATAGCCAGGAGACACAAGGAGGCAAGACACTCATCCCCACATAGAAACAGCCTCCTCCTTCCTCCCTGAGGAAGTGTGTTCAAATGCCAAAGTGTAGCACCAAGATTCTGGAAAACTCACTTCCCTGGAGGGTGGGGGAGAACACTGATTCATCAAGAAGAGATCAATGTGCCAAGTAGAACGTATAGAGGCAGCTAGTGTGCCCTGTTTTATAGACTGCCTCAGAAGCAGCTGTGATGCTTGAGGCCAGCTTCAGGTGTGTGTGTGTGGGGGGGGGGGGGGGCGGTGGTGTCTCTTTGTGAATTTCATGACAACTCAGGGATTTGCTCCACTCTGCCCTATGTGATAGCCTCCAACTTCAGTTGCCCTACATTTCTCCTCTACTAGCATTTAAAAAACAAAAAGAAAAGTAAAAGCTCTGGCCATTCCTGCAGGGAGTCGCCTGGGCAGCACCTCTCCCTCTGCCTGCCCTAGAGCCAAGGCTAAGCCAGCCACCTCCAGTCCTGGCTGGCACGGAGCTGGGTTTCCGGCCTACAGCAGGTAAGAGAATTTGTCTGCTCCTGGCTACACTTGTCTAAACTCTTCGGGATCTTAAAGAAATAATTTTCTAGGCAAAGGTATGACAGGTCGTAGTGACTCTGTCAACAATTAGCTGTCTGAGACAAGAGTAATGTTAATTTTGCAAATTTACCTGCAGATACTGAACATACCTTTTAAACATCAACGTTTTTAATATTAATGATTAATCTACATTTCCCCTACCTTCCTAAGTTATCGTGTGATCAGGCAGCCACGGGAGCCTGCCATGACCAACACATGCTGTCTATCACTTGGGGTGGACAGAGGGTTAAATGTTGGATGTCTGGCCACCGTCCTCTGCCTCCTCTCCCTCCCTCTATGATCCCATAGACCTGCTGGTGGCACCCAGGGCATGCTGGCTAAAGAGGGTGCCAGGGGAATTTAAACCACTAGTCACCAAAACTGTGAAGGTCCAAGAACAGGACCAGACCCTCGTCTGGAGAACAAGTGCCCAAGGTGAAGACAGACACATACCCAGTGATGTCACATTGTGATTAAGAGCTACTAAATAGGGACACAGGTTCAAATGGCAGCTCTGCAGGTGGGCAGCTTAACATCTCTAGGCTCATCCCCTCACCTGCAGAAAATGGCCGTGAGGACTGAGCTGGTACAAATCAGACACAGGCCCTGACCCCCACCAGGACACTAAACGCTTCCTGTCCAGCTACAGGGTTGACGTCAGTGTGGGAGACCTTCCAATGTCACAGGAATCACGACACTACTAAATGCTTTTCCTGCCTGAGTACCTGGCTACGTGCCTGGTACTGCACTAGGCCATACGAATTCAATAAACGTTGAATCCTTACCCCAGAAACCGTACAGGAAATGGCCCATGTGCTTAAGTGCATTTAGTGAAAAGAAGTTTATCAGGTTGTCCAAGTGCTCCATGACTGCACGACAGCTAGGAACCACTGTTCTCAGGGTCTGAGTCAAGCAAAAAGCAAGGGGATTTCAAGAGTAGGTGGAAGCTGCACTCACCTGCTCCCAGTGCCACACCAAAATCACAGCTAACGTATAGAGCGATCAGCCTGAATAACCAACTGAAGGCTAGTTGTACTGGTATATTATAACCAAGGATTTACAGAAGAAGCCACATAAAGACTGGTAAGAAGGGTAGTGACATGAAAAGGGCTGGCCCTGGCTGAAAAGCTGGAGGGATATCTTGGCTGCAAAACTCCTCTCCCCTAGGAGCATCGGATCTCAACCCCCTGCAGGGATGCCCAGGGCAGGGCAACAGAGACAGGAAGGGAAGCCTGTAGCACTTAATGCTGAAAATCTGAGGGTTCAGTCTGCCTGGGAGAGAAGAGAGTCTGCTAGAGACCCAGAGGCCACCTTCCCAGGGTCGAGCACTACTATTGTTACAGCACCAGCCTGGGGAGTGCATTGCCCTGTCCTCCAACTACAGGCGACACCACTCTGCCATACTTGGCTCCTGCAGGGGGTCTGCTGGCTGCACCCAGCAGGAACCTTTGGGCTGCTTTTTCTGAAGAAGCTCTTGGTGGAGACTCGGACAGTGAATGAACTGTGTAGCTTTGGAGAGGGGACCATTCTCCCCTCCTTAAGTGCTCAGAGTGTTCTGTCCCTCCCCCCTAACCTCTGCTGCCCCCCCCCGCCCCGCCCCCGCCTGTTGAATCACTGGCCTGCCTTTCCATTCCCTGTGGCCCACCCTGCTGAGTTCAGTCCCTCAGGGGGACCAGGGTGCCCTACAGAGCTGGGACTTTGGAGTAAGTCAGGAGGCTTTTGTTTGAGAATCAGATGGGTGGGTGATGGGTTGTGTGGCTACACTGTAGGGAAGAGAGCTACTCCTATGTCCCCTGTGAGCTCAACCATGATATTCCAGGAAGGGGAATTATCCAACCCCTACCCCCTGGGCGGTTTTCTGGCAACACTCCCAACAGGAGGTTGGATCTGCCCTGAAGTCCCAGTAGCCCAGCCCTGCTAAGCTCAGTTCTCTCCTTTGTTGCCTAGAGATGCTTTTTTGTCATGCCCAGGTACCAGCTTGAAAGGGTTGTCAGTTCCAAAACTGAGGTTTGGTCCAACAACAGAGACATTTTTTTCTGTGAACAACTTGAAAAGAACTGAATTGTTTGAGATGGGAAACATTTGAGGAACAAGGTTTGACGGTATGACCCAAAGAGAGAACAAGAGAAATCCCCAGAAAAAGAATTAAATGAAATGGAAGCAACCAAGATACCAGATGCAGTGTTTAAAACAATGCTTATAAGAATGCCCAAGGGCCTTAGGAAGAGAACTGACGATCTCAGTGAGAACTTAGTGATATTACGTATTAAAAAGACATAGAATCCTGGCTGGTGTCCTCAGTGGTTAGAGCACTGGCCTGCACACACTGAAGGGTCATAGGTTTGATTCCCGGTCAAGGGCACATACCTAGGTTGCAGGTCCTATTCCTGGCCTGGTTGAGACATGTGTGGGAGGCAACCAATCAATATGTCTCTCTCACATTGATCTTTCTCCCCCCGCCCTTCCATTCTCTCTAAAAATCAATGGAAAAAATATCCTTGGGTGAGGATTAACAAAAAATTTAAAAAATAGAAAGGACATAGAAACCATAACAAAGAACCAGTCAGAAATGAAGAATACAATATCTGAAATGAAGAATATACAAGAAGGAATCAATAGCAGGTTAGATAAATCAGAATATCCTACTAGGACGGCTATAATCAAAAACAGAAAACTACAAGTGTGGTGAGGAGGCAGAGAATTTCAACCCCCCGTGCACTGCTACTGGTGAGAATGTAAAATGGCACAGCCGCTGTAGACAACAATTTGGCAGTTTCTCTAACAGTGACACACAGAACTACCATATGATACAGCAATTTCTCATTTAGGTATACACCCCAAAGCTGCAGCATTACTCACAACTGCCAAAAGATGGAAGCAACCCAGCTGTCCATCAAAAGGTGAACAGAAAGATATAAACACACTGTGGCATACAAGTACAATGCAATATTATTCACTCATAGAAAGAATAAAGTTCTGCCCAGCCAGCATGGCTCAGTTGGTTGAGTGTTGACCTGTAAAGCAAGAGGTCCTCGGTTCAGTTCCCAGTCAGGGCACATGCCCAGGTTGCAGACTCGATCCCCAATAGGGGAAGTGTAGGAGGCAGCTGATCAATGATTCTCTCTCATCATTGATATTTCTATCTCCCTTTCCCTCTCCCTTCCTCTCAGAAATAAATTAAAAACCTTTTATTTTTTTAAAAAAGAATAAAGTATGACACATGCTATATGACATGAATGAACCTTGAAGACATTACATTAATTGAGATAAGCCAGATTGAGATAGACAAATATTTTATGATTGCACTTATATGAGGTATGTAGAGTAGTCGAATTCATAGAGACAGAGTAGAACAGAGGATACCAGGGCTGGGAGGGAGGCAGTGGAGAAAGAGGAGTTATTGTTTAATGGGTACAGAGTTTTTGTTTGGTCTGATAAAAAGTTCTGGAAATAGGTAGTGGTAATAGTAACACAATACTGTGAATGTATTTAATGCCACTGAATTCCACACTTAAAAACGGTTAAAAGGTCAATTTTATGTTTACCATTTATGTTTATGTGGTAAATTTTACCACATTTTTAAAAAGTCAGAAAACTACAAATAACAAAAAACTAATAATAGTCATTTTGTCACACACACTAGCACATTCAAAGGCCTCCTTATTCCATGTTTTATTCTACATCTGAAGACACATTTATGTGGGCTCCTTTCAGGGCAGGGAGACAGCCAGCAACTTTCAAGATGAGCCCTGTGAAGACAGAGGTATACCAGTTGTCTCTTCTCCTCCCCACCTGAGCCTGGACTTGGAAAGTAGCCAGACTTTTTTTTCTTTTAATATATTTTGATTTTTTACAGAGAGGAAGGGAGAGGCACAGAGAGTTTGAAGCATCGATGAGAGAGAAACATCGATCAGCTGCCTCCTGCACACCTCCCACGGGGGATGTGCCCGCCACCAAGGTACATGCCCCCAACCGGAATCAAACCCGGGACCCCTCAGTCCGCAGGCCAACGGTCTATCAACTGAACCAAACCAATTAGGGCAGTATCCAGACTTTTTAATGTATTTATTCACTCCACCTTCTAAGCTTGCACACCCGCTACAGGATGCTGTATACTACACTGAGTCCTACACTCTACCAGGATCCCCACTGAGACCCTACACTGGTCAGAGAAGTCCTTGCCAAGTAGTCTAAGTACATACATCACACATACACACAAAATAAAGGAAATTCACCTGCAGGACTTCTAAGGAAACTGGTTAAGTCTATGGAAGTCTTTATCAACCATTTCCATTCAGACTGATGTCACGGTAATAAAGCTAATGGGAGGTCTGACAGAAGCACTATAATGGGCACATCTACAACTTGTACTGAACCCTTCCTTAACCATGATCTGACTTCCAGCCTCGGGCACCAATTTCCTCAGGTCCCAGACTTGTGGTGCTTGGTTGGTACTCTAATTTCAGAGTGCCAAGTGGAATAAGTGAAAACACAGGGCTATATGAATATCTGGATGAGAACTCCTTACAACATTAGGCTTCTCCCAATTCATGCCATGAGCAGACAGAACCAGAGCCATCCACGAGGGTCCACTCCTTCCAGACCCCACAGGTAACAACTTCGATTGGGAACAAGAGGCCTGCTCAGACCACCTGTGAGGGGCAGGGCATGGGAGGAGTCATCTCACTGCAGGCCTGGCAGGTTTCACACCTTTATACAAAAGCTGACCACACCACAGAGAGAAGAGTTCCTTAACTTAAATATAAGAGCAATTTTTAAAAAATTAAATTTTAAAAATACATGTACCATTGTACTGCTTTTGTTGATGGTTTTAAAATTCATCAGAGACCTCAAACACTGTCAAGTACCTGCACATACTTTTTAAACTGCCTTTCTTTAAATCTCTGGATGCAAAAAAATTTAAAGAACCCATGTTTTCTCCTTGACCCTCACACGAAAACAGAATATTAGTAAGGCTAGTGCCCTGACTGGTTTAGCTCAGTGGATAGAGCATCAGCCTGCGGACCAAAGGGTCCGGGGTTCGATTCCGGTCAAGGGCATGTACCTTGATTGCAGACACATCCCCAGTAAGGGGTGTGCAGGAGGCAGCTGATCGATGTTTCTCTCTCATCGATGTTTCTAACTCTCTATTTCTCTCTGTAAAAAATCAATAAAATATATATATATATATATATATATATATATATATATATATATATTTTTTTTTTTTAAATATATTTCATTGGTTTTTCAGAGAGGAAGGGAGAGGGATAGAGAGTTAGAAATATCGATGAGAGAGAAACATCGATCAGCTGCCTCCTGCATATCCCCCACTGGGGATGTGCCCGCAACCTAGGCACATGCCCTTGACCGGAACCGAACCTGGGACCCCTCAGTCCGCAGGCCGACGCTCCATCCATTGAGCCAAACCGGTTGCGGCTAAAATATTTTTTTTTTTAAAAAAAAGAAAGGCTAGTCACTCCTTGAAACTGACCTTAAGTACTTTTCCTGAGATATACATTCAAAATATGTATTTATCATGTTCCTTCATGTAGGAGTTTTCAGTAAGAACTCTTGCTATCCTTAGCACTTCCTTCTTAATCTCATCTATCTACTAACTAGCTAAACTACAAACATTCACAGGTTGGGCCCAGTGTCATTTCTCTCCATACACCACTAACCCCACTTCAGCAAGAAAAAATCCTGTGTCTAGAGGCAGCACAAACTAATTACATTAGTTAGCTCCCATTACCTTATCAAACAACCAAAAAAGAAATGATACCATGCTAAAAAACGTACAAAAACACATCCTCAATTTTATTCACCAATAATCAGGCCCATGCAGTACAGATGGACCAATTTCTGCCTCCATGAATTTTAAATTGCTTTTTACAACTTTTCTCTGGCTCTGATGAGCTAATGTTTCACAATATGCTGGCTCGTGAAATTCAAGCAACTGAGCCTTCCCTTAAGCTCCTTCATTCAGCCTCGGCCATAAACCACACATTGCCTACAAGAGTCTACTTAAAAGAAAAATGAAATTATCCTAAAATGTCACACAGTAGAAACTTCTTATAAACGTATCTGAGGCTGCCACGGTAAGGGACACCTGCATGGGTTTTTGCTCACACAGGACACCCGGAGCCCACAGCCGCAGTGTCATGCTGAAGGCAGCAGCACCAGAAGAGAGGTGTGAACGCGTTCCCTGACGTGACCTTAAGGAGTGATACAGATGCACTCCCACTCTCACACGTGGTGGTGTCTATGGGAAGTGAAGTGCATCCTCCTTTGTTCTTGCCAGTGGCCTAGCAGATGAGAAGGAAACCTGTGGTGCGGGGACTCTGGTACACACTAGTGTACATCATTACACGGCATGCGTTTCAATCCAGGAGGCCCTTTTCATGGTATTTGTTCTATGAAACAGTGGGCTTTATTCTGAGTTTATAAAGGACCCAGAACAATGTAAGGAGAGTTCTCCTACCCATCATTGTCAGATACAGCTTCCCAATTCAAGTTTGTAATATTTCAAAAAACAATAGTTGGAGCACATCAATGATTCTTCTGACTTTCTTTATTCAAAAATAAAAGAGGCACAAAAATATAGAACTAAAATGTCCAATGGCATGTGAACTAGCAAGTCACCATAGTTTAAAGGTAAACTTGCATTTGGGGCATTAGTTATAATTACTAGAGAAAGAATGAACTGTTTTTCAATTAAATGTATCTCAGGGCTGGTGGTTACTTCATCTCCCATTTTGGGGGGACTCACAGGTCTCAGAAAGTCCCCTGAGCAGCAGGAGCCCTCTAAGAAGCCAGCACAGCTGACACGGCTGCTGCGACAGGATGGGTTCTTTTTCGGGCTCCGCTTGGCAAGATTAACTCACCACCCACAAGTACCTTCACTCCCAGGGGGAGATGTGTGGATACATATTCATTCACGTCCATCTCTAGTCAAGAACGTCTGGCCAGCTCTAACACATGGCCCTCGGTGATGGTTCAGAACACCAAGTGGGGGCCTGGGAAGGAGGAGGGACATGCCTACGCATCACACTCCAGAGCTCGGAGGTCGTCCAGGAGCTCCTGCGCCACGGCCTGCAGGCGGGGGTTGCGGCTCTTGGACATGGCCAGGATGCGCTGCAGGGGCAGGGAGCTCCGGAGCTCAGAGGCCAACTTGGAGAAGACTTCTGGCTCCAGAACCACTGACTGGACAAGTCGCAAAACATGAAGACACACCTCTGCGTCTGGATCTAGGGGCAAGAGGTAACACTCTGGTTAGAATGAAACTCCTAATCTTGAGGTAGAATCTAACCCTCAAGGGTTCTTGAATTTTCTGAATGACAGGTTTGACAGTTTTGAAAATTATGAGCTGAACTAGAAATTGCATCAATTCTTGATGTAAAAACTTAGCTCATAAGAGCAGCATGAAAAACCTCAATCGTCATCTATTTAGTAATATCCCGTCTTCAAATATTACAACCACATAACTTTAAAATGCTGAAAAATACGAGGGCTTTTCATGTTGTTGACGGTAATTCTATCCACTTGCAACACTGTTTTCAAAGGTATTATTACACTTTCACTGCAATAAATCCCTCAGAAACCACATATGGATGTGGCATCTGTGCAGGACACTGAGTTCCAGAGTCACAGGCCACAGCACTCACATTGTATTCCACTTTTCCCACATGAAGTACAGAACCGAGTAGCCCTGCATATATTGTAGCAACCATTTAAAAAGCTAGACTGAAACAACAGTCCAACACAAAGTTTTACCCTTAACCAGGTGGACCCAGCTCTCCTTATCATTTCTCCCTACCTGGAGCCTTTACTTCTTGATTGGATACTGTAACTGGAACCGGGCTCAAAATCAGTACCTCTTTCTTAGCACTGTTCTTAAAAAGCCTTTTAAGTACGTGAATGGAAAGAGTGGACTGAGCAAACCTTCACTGGGACCTGCCACAATACCAAGGCCCACCCAGAGCTTTCCCTATTGAATCAGAGCCCTTGGGGCATCGTAAGGACTGCTGGGCTAGGGCAGGAGAAAAGAGAGCCCTGCTGCACCCTGGGCAGGGCAGGGATGTCCAGTTTCAACTCCAATAGGTAACGAGCTTGGAAACTGTCACCCCACCCATATAACAAGAAAAGAGGAATAAACTGAGAATCAAAGACTTTTCTTGAAATGAGGTTGCAGGGTAATGACAGCCAACATCAGTTTTCCTAGACAGAAACCACTGGAGCCTAAACGGATAGGATCATTCTGACAAACTGCTGGAAGCTGGGTATGGAATACCACGATAGTAAGAAACTTCTGGGGGTGTGGCAATCTTAGGGGGACCTCCACATTCTTGTGGGTTTGATCTCCAAGAACCCCAAAAGGTTCTCACATGGTCTGGCAGAGGGCAATGAGGAGTGACCGTTCTGAAATACATCTAGTTTGCTTCCCATGACAAATTTTTTTTTTTTTCCAGAAGAGACTAAAGTCTCTTCACACAACAAGAACTACAGGAACTACAAAAACAAAGGATGATAGCTGGGAGACTGAAAGGCACAGACTCTATCTAAGGAGGAATTCTTAGGGAAACCCAAAGGAAACAGGGGAAATGGTGAGAACAACTGGAATATGAAGCCCCTGGAGCCTCCATAGAACACAGCCCAACCCCTAGCCAGATTAACATAAAACCGCACACGGAAGTCCTATTTACCCAGTAAATAATGTCTATCCTTCAACCAAAAATTACAAGGCACACTAAAAGGAAAAAGCACAGTCTAAAGAGACAAACCAGGCATCAGAACCACACTCAGATAAGACAGAGATTTTGGAATTATCAGATAGGTAATTTAAAATAACTACTAGAGGCACGGTGCACAAAATTCGTGTACTCAAGGGGGGGTTCCCTCAGCTCAGCCTGTGCCCTCTTGCAGTGCGGGAGCCCGTGGGGGATGTCTGACTGCCACGGAGGCGGGAGAGGCTCCTGCCATCATCGCCGCTCTCGTCAGCCGTGAGCCCAGCTCAGAGCTTCTGGCTGAGCTGCGCTCCCCCTGTGGGAGCGCACTGATCACCAGAGGCAGCTTCTGCATTGAGCATCTTCCCCCTGGTGGTCAGTGTGCATCATAGCGACCAGTCGTTCTGCCGTTCAGTCGATTTGCATATTAGCCTTTTATTATATAGGATGATTTGGCCTGGCCAGCGTGGTTCAGTGGTTGAAAGTCAACCTATGAACCAGGAGGTCACAGTTCAATTCCTGGTCAGGGCATATCCCCAGATTACGGGCTTGATCCCCAGTGTGGGGCATGCAGGAGGCAGCTGATCAATGATTCTCACTCATCACTGATGTTTCTGTCTCTCCCTCTCCCTTCCACTCTAAAATCAATAAAAATATATTTAAAAATAAAATAACTATAATCAGGATGCTTCAGGCTCTGTATTAATCAGCTGCCAAAACAAAATAGTACAGACAAGGTGGCTAACACAATAGAAATATATTTTCTCACAATTCTGAAGGCTGATAGTTCAAGATCAAGGTGTGTCAGCAAGGTGGGTTTCCCTAAGGCCTTGTCCTACAGATGGCCTTTTCTCTGTCCTCACACATGCCTGGTGTCTCTCCTATGTCCTAATCTCTTCTTGTAAGAACACCTGTCAGATTGGATTAGGATCCACTGTAAAGGCATCGTTTTAATTGCTTTTTTAGAGGCCCTAGTTCCAAATACAATCAGAGATACTAGGTAGGTTAGGGCTTTAGCATATGAATTTTCAACAATTCAGCCCATAACAGGCTCTAATGCAAGAATAGAAGAACAATGTAAACAGAGAGATGGAAACTACAAAAAAAAGAATCAATTTCAGCTTAAATATTCTCTCTTCAGAGAGTCATTCCCTTACCACCAATGAAATTACCCTGTCACCCATCACCCTGTCTTAATTCTCTGAATACCAATTATTCTATGGAGTTATCTTCTCTCCTCCCCCACTGAAAAGCTACAGGAAAGCAAAGACCTGACTGTCTTGCCCATCACTCTATCTCCAATACAACAAATATCTGCTGAATGAATGAGATGATTGTATTTTATGTGGTCAAGGCTGATGTAATATAAATGAGAAGGAAATTTCTGAACAAATAAAATAATTAGGCAAGCTGCAGAGACAGCAGTGTAGCCCTTTAAAAAGGGCCAAGTAAAACAAGCCACTGGAGGTCATAAATGAGACACATGCAGTCAAGGGTGCAGCCCTACAGGAACAACTTCACGGTGACATCATCATAAGGAAACAGTTCAGTGACAGCACTGGAAGGGAACACAGACTAAGGGAAAGGGCAAATGGCTTGTAATATAAGCACCCAAACTGTACAGGGGGAGAATAACATGGAACTCAGGTTCATTTGGGCCACAGATTAACAAATGCTGAGTTATAATGATACAATTTCTCTTTTAAAACAACCATGGAAAACCTAATTACTTGAGATTGAGAACATCCCCACAGATGGCTCAATTTTGGGTTTAGAAATGGGTAAAGCAACTTGACTGAGAAAGGCATCCACCAACACAGACATGACACAGATGTCAGGATTACTTGACAGGAGTTTTCAAGAGCCTCCACAAAAATTCTTAACATGCTGGAAACAGATGAAAAAATAGAAAGTCTCAGCAAAGAAATAGAAGACATAAAGAACAAAATGGAAACATTATAACTGAAAAATACAATAACTGAAATTAAAAACTTGATGGAGACAGAATGGAGGAGCCGGAGAAAAGAATCGGTGAACTGGAAGATGGGACAACAGAAATTACCCAATCTGAATGACAGGGAAAAACAGAGCCTCTGTGTCCAGTGGGACTATGACAAAAATCGAACACTCATGTCTTTGCAATTCTGGAAAGAGAGGGAAAGTCAGCAGGGCTGGAAAATACTCCAAGAAATAATGGCTGAGATTTTACTCTATTTGGCAACAGATACAAACCTACAGATCCAATAAGCTGAGCAAACGCCAAACAGGATAGACCTTAAGAAATATGTGCCAAGACACATCACAGCCAAACTTCTGAAAACTAAAGACAAAGTCTTGAAAGCAGCAAGAGAGAAATGACACCTCATTTTAAAAAATATATTTTATTGATTTTTTACAAGGGGAAGGGGAGGGATAGAGAGTTAGAAACATCGATGAGAGAGAAACATCGATCAGCTGCCTCCTGCACATTCCCTACTGGGGACGTGCCCGCAACCAAGGTACATGCCCTTGACTGGAATCGAACCTGGGACCCTTGAGTCCGCAGGCCGACGCTCTATCCACAGAGCCAAACCAGTCAGGGCATGACACCTCATTTATGGGAGAAAAACAATTTAATGATACTAGGTTTCTCATCAGAAACCAAGGAGGTCAGAAGAAAGTGACTCAGTATTTTCCAGGTGTTGAAGCAAAAGAATTGTCAACTCAGAATTCTTTACTTAGGGAAAATGTCCTTCAGAAATGAAGGGGAATTCAAGACATTCTCTGTTTAAGAAAAATTAAGAGAAGCTGCTGCAGACCTACTGTAAAAGAACGGCGGGTCACACAGAAACTCATACAGGAGTGTTCATAGACGCATTTATCAGTAACAGTCTGTTGAGAGCGTAGCTCAGCTATTCCGTGGTATTACTGCCTCACCTTCCCTTTTGTTTGGCCCAGCAGGGCCCTAAACTAACACTGGCCCTCATGCAAGGTATGTCCTAGATAATAGCTCGGAAAGTCACAAGCAAACATATGTCCTGATACAATTTCTCCAGTATCCTAAGACCAACAGTCTCCCCTGCCTCCCAGCGGCTTCCCCTACGTGCCCCTTAGATAAGACCTTTGTGGGGCTTACCCAAACCCCACTCTTTTGGTTGGAATTGACGAATCCAGTCTTAGTCTAGGAATCTCAAAGCACTCCACCCTCAGACCCTAATAAAGGCATGAATGAGCCCCAGGTCCTGCTCCCTGTGTGCACTCTGCCCTGACCTCCTGGTGTGGCCCCTCCAAGTGTGTAGGGTACCTCCTCCAGGACCTGTGACTAATAAACTCTTTTTCAATTCCCCTTGCGATCCATTGTTGAACCACAGCTCACCATCCAGCAACCTGCATTTACCAAGTTTTAACTTGACAATTTACCCAGTCTAAAAGTGGAAACAACACAAGCGTCTAAGGGATGAATGGATAAACAAAATGCGGTACATCTATACAATGGAATACTATTCAGTAATGAGAAGGAATGGATATTCCTTGAATACATGCTAAATGAAAGAAGCCAAACATAAAAAGCTACATATTATAAAATTTCAATTTTATGAATTGCCCCAAATGGGTAAATCCATAGAGACAGAAAACAGATTAATGGTTTCCAAAGGCTGGGTGGAAAAAATAATGGGGAGTGACGGCTAAGGGGTATGGGGGTTTCCATGGTAGTGATGAAAACATTCTTAAATTAGATGATGGTGATGATGGTTGCACAACTCTGTGATTACCCTAAAAACTAATGAATCATGCACTGTAAGTGGTTGAATGTTATGGTATGTGCACAAATCTTATGTACAATTCAAAAAGTTCTGACAGATGTACACATCCATGAAAAAAACCATCCCAACAAGATTGAGAACACTTTGGCACCGCAAAGCTCCCTCACGGCCTTCCCTTCCAGCCAGTCCTTACCTACCAGCAACTGATGTCCTGATTTCTGTCACCACCGCTTAGTTTTGCCTGTTCTTGAAAAACGTACATAGAACCACACATTTTTTCAAAAAGCACTATTTCATTATTAAAGCTCAGGCAAATCAAACCAAATAAAATAATGTTCTGCTTGTTGTTTTCCTCTATTTTTTATGAATTTAGTCCCCTCTTGACATTGGGGGTATTCTCACGAAGCGTCCTACTAACAGTCTGGCTGGACACAGAATCAATGGGTCATGTACGTCTCTTCCCAGACAGTGCGTAGACAGGTTTCTCTGTGAATGTCTGTATTAGATTTAGTCCTTTGGGCGTGGGGAGAAGAGGTGAGGGGAGGAGACGCTATGCTAACAGGGCACCAACAATTATAAACCAGTGATGCAATTTTAACAAGCTGATCAAAGAGCTCCTCTGGGTGACATCCTCCCCAGCTCTGCACTCTCAGTGACTGGTGGCTGTCCCAGACCCCTTCGCCCACCACCCCTCACGCCCCTTCCTATTCTCCAGACACACACTCATCACCACTGACTTAGCTCTATGGGTCCCAAACGGGGCTTTTAGACACGACTTCCCTGGATGGTGACAGGTGCTTCCGTCTACCCCACACCACCCCCACTGGGGAGGAAAACATGGGACAGGAAAAAAGGCACTCTGGGAATTAAGCTGTGGCTAACTAAGGACTAGAAGACAAGGAGATGGCACTGTGATAGCTCTTGTCACAGGCACTGACTCCACATGCCACATTTCTCAAAAGGCACTCACACTGACACAAAGAAAACTTGACAAAGCTCAGGATTTCCTGACAGCTGACCTGGCTCCCTAAGGCACAGCTCAGACACACTGTCACACATGCTCACAGGGCCTTTCTGTTCTCAATCATTCTTAAAATTAAAACAAACGGTCTAACTTTACTTATCAAGGTAACCATCCTTGTTTTCTAAATTACTGCACTAAATGTAAACTGAAATATGAAGTGAGCTGCGAGTTCCTCTCCATGACAAGGTATCTCACAGGGGTGAAGTATGTAACCTGACATCTCCCCACCGTCACTTTAGCAAAGCCAGCCTTTGTTTTCTCATGTGTAGACTGAATGTTTAATCGTCTACATGGTTACTGTAGAGACTGAACAAGGAGACACATCAAAGTGTCTCTCGAGACGCTGCGCACATAGCTGCATTCCATAAATAGCATTTCCAAACTACACAGAACCAACCTTCACCCCCGCTCTCCACCAGCAGCCCATTCTCACCACACAGGCCTCTGCTGCTCTTCCAACAGAGCAGCGCCACCCCCCCTCGGAACGCTCGCACTGCCCATCCCCCTGGGCAACATACTTTCCTAGAAACCCTGGAGCCAATGTCCCACTGCCTTCAGGTCTTTGTGTCAAGTCAGCTGCTCAGTAGCCTTCCGTGAACATCTTAAAATAAAACCAAGAGCAAACACTGCCGCCTATTCCCCTTCCCTGCCTTTTTTTCTCAGTAGCATTAAAAATCATAAAACACACTGTATGTTTTCTAATTTATTTTCTCTACTGTCTCTCTTCACTCACCCGCTCCATGAAGACAAGGGCTTGAAACTGTTGGGCTCGCTGCTGTATCCCCAGTGCCAGGAACCGTGCCTGCACATAGTAGGGGCAAATCATCAAGATCTTTTGAGTGGATTAAGAGTGTCCAGTGTCAGAGAACAAAGGAATTACAGAATTCAAAAGAAGAAAACACTGCTGCTAGGAGTAAATCTAATGAAAGATGACAGTCAAGATCTCTATGCAGAAAACAATATACTATTGCGAGAAAGATCTAATCAGTGAGGAGATATATCATGCCACGTACTAAAGTCTCAACACTGTAAAGATTTCAGTTTTTGAAACTAATCTACAGATGCAATTTCAATCAAAATCAAAACAGCTTCCTTTGTGGAGTTTTACATACAGATTCTAAAAATTACATGGAAAGGAGCCAACAACAGCAAAGGCGTCCTTGCAGAAAATTAAGAGAAGGTGCCTGTATGTCTCTAAAAGAGATGATGTGATAATGCAAAGTGATGGGCTGGAATGGAGAGCCCAAGCACGTGAGGAATGCCATTAAAGGACAAAGGCCACTCTGAGGAGCCTGGGGAAAGGACAATCCTGTCCATAAATGTGCTGGCCTGCAGATATGCATATGGAAAGAAAATTAAACTTGATCCCTACCACACAGCATACCACGTGTCAGGGAGATATGGCCACTAAATGCGAAAAGCAGAAAGAGAAGGCTACCGGATGACAGAGAACTTCTGACTTATCAAAAGTCACCACTAAGAGAAATAAAGCAAGACACGGAGTGGTAAAATATATGTGCAACTTTTACAAAACCAACTGAGGCCCTATTCCAGAATGTAAAAATTAATAAGTCAGACAACCTAACAGAAAAGTAGTAGAAGAGTAGAACAGGACTTGACAAAAGAGGGTATCCAAAAGGCCAAGCATACACAGAACTCATCAGAAAAATAACGTTAAACCACAATGAGGGAACATCTACCCCCGCTGACTGGCTGAGGACGGAGGCCTACAACAGCAGGCATTCATGCTGCTGGTAAAATTGACACCTGGTATAACCACTTTGGGAACAGCCCAGCATAAGCTACTAGAGTTTGAAGACATACACTTCCATTGATCCCAAACTTCCATTTCTAATTGGTGCCCCCAAACAGGAAAATATGCATGTTTACCACAGGCAGGTTCCAGAGTTTTGGAGCAGCATTATTTGTAAGACAGAAGCAACCCAAATGTGCCATCAGAATGACAAGTGGCCCAGCTGATATAAAGGAATCCTGCACAGCAGTGAGTCTCAGCTGCGGGTGGGCACTGTACCCTCCAGGGGATATTCTGAATGTCAGTTTTGGTTGTCATAACTGGGAAGTGCTACTAGCAATAGTGAGTAGAGGCCAGGGCTGCTGCTTACCATCCTGCAATGCACGCTGACGGCCCCACCACAGAGAATGATGCTGCCTGTGAGGAGCCTTGCAAACAAAATGTGAATGAAAAGCCAACACAAAAGCATGATTCCACTTAGATAACATTCAAAAATGGGAAACAGGCAGAAGAAAGAGTGACTAGGAGGGTGCAAAAGGTTTTCAGGGTGCTGGCAACTCATCATTTCTCAGTCTGGGTGGCGTTAAAAAATGTTCCTTTGTGATAATTCTCTCAGTTTCACTTTTATGTTTTATATATTTTTCTCTAAGTATGTGCACTTACTAATTTTGATAACAGAAGGAAGGGAAAAAGGAAGAAAGGGAAGAAGGCAGGGAGGGGACAGAAAGAAAAATAACTATTTGCCAAAGTCCTTCCAGAGAAGCCCTTCCCACACCTCCGGGCCAACAGACCTCCTGCTGTCTCCCAAACCTGACAGACTGGCATGGGGGTCAGCCCTCCCAGCCCACCCACTGGGGTCCACGCTAACATCTCTTCTCCTGGATCCCTCCCTCGCTCTATCAGGGCCCCATTGCCAGGTTCAGGGTCCAGCTCCACCACTTGATCCCTGGTGGCAAGAGTAGTGGCCTCACAGGGCTGGTGAAGGGATTATGTGAGTTAAACACATGTAACATGCTCAGGATAAGGCCCAGCACAGAGCAACACTAAGAAATGCTAGTTATCATCATCTCATCAAGTATTCTATACTGTCTCAAGCTAGTTCGTTTAAGTATTGCCTTCTATGATGGTTGATTTCATGTGTCAACTGGACTGGGTTTAAGTACAGAGCTGGAAAACAAGGTTTCTGGGTGTGTCTGTGAAGGTGAATCCACAGGCTGAGTAATGATCACTCTCACCAGTATGGATGACATCATCCAATCCTTAGAGGCCTAAACAGAACAAGAAGGCTGAGAAAGGGCAAATTCACTTTCTCTGCATGAGTGTGATGTCAGCTCCTGCCTCCAGACATCAGATCTCCTGGTCCCAGGCATTAGACTGAATGACACGCCTGGCTTTCCTGCCCCTCCACTTTGCAGAAGGCAGACCTAGGGACTTCTTGGCCTTCATAATCACATGAGCCAATTCCTGTTATATCTCCTCTTATGTATGGATGGATGGATGGACGGACGGACAGACAAACAGATAGACACACAGATCCTATTGGTTCTATTTCTCTGGAGAATCCTGATTAATATATCTTCTCTGCAAATTTCAAGTTCTTTAACACAGACTACAAAGCAGTAACTCTGAGGCCCAGATCCAGCGCCGTGCACTCCTGATGCTCACGTCTTTGCAGACTGGCTGACACTGCACCTGCGTCACAGGGAGTCCCACTGCACACAATGTGCATCTGCTTTCCAGGCAGGCAGGAGGGCTGCTGCTCACATCTGGCAGCAGGAACCTCTGCACTGGGGTGTATTGGCCTCAGCTGACTGTCTATTAGACTAAAGTTTGAGTGTGACCGTGGACAAATTCTGGAAATAAATAACACCTAACATGCTTTTAAAATAAGCTACACATCACAGCAGCAGCTCACCCAGCCATGAAACGAATTATTTACTTGGTTTTTCCTTTGTTGCCTGCAGGTCTTTTTCTTTAGATTAAAGAAATAGGTGCCTTGCCTTAGCCAGTTTGGCTCAGTGGAGAGCGTTGGCCTGTGGACTAAAGGGTCCCGTGTTCGATTCCAGTCAAGGGTACATGCCCAGGTTGTGGGCTCGATCCCCAGTAGGATGCGTGCAGGAGGCAAGTGATCAATGATTCTCTCTCATCCCTCTCCCTTCCTCTCTGAAATCAATAAAAATATCTATTTTTTTTAAAAGGTGCCTCGAACATCAAACTGTAATGTAAAAATATCTCTGAAGCCACAGAGTGTCCTCAATTAAAATCTAAGTAATCCAACTCATGTCATGTACACTACTTGTTCCAAGTGACAATCAAGCATTTAGAAAATCTCTTACTCTGCCATGTTCTTTATGAATCTCTTTAGCTATCAATGCACGTTTCCCAGGTGACAACTGTTCTTGCCCCTACAATGACATCTGATTATTTCAGGTTATTACCATACCAACCAGCCCCTATGTATAAATGAAGATGCATGTTACTCCTGACAGAAACAACACAAAGGATTTCTCTGCAATTACTTCTCTATGATGGAGCAAAAATTAATTGGATAAAAAAAATCCCATTAAAATAAGAACAAAATCCATTTTCACAAATCAACCAAAACTGTTGTTCTAAGTCTCTAACCAGAAGGCAGTTACTGAGCCGTAAGCATGAAGACAGATGAGATTCGCGGTGTTATATTGCCACAGGAGCCCCCTGTGAGAGCAGCAGTTTGAGTTAATTTAGCACTCTACTACGGTAACAGTGAGCAAATACTTCTGAGTGCTCCCTGCAGTGCTCTTGTTGTCGCAGGCTGACACTAGCGGATGGGCTCTGTAGAGTCCAACACTGTGCCCTGTCCTCTCTCAGAGCGCATGTTCTCTATGCCTCTCTTTGAATGTGGAACAGGGGTCTCAAACTTTACATTCACCAAAGCAAACTCCATCTTCCTACCGCTCCTCCCCAGTACTCCCAACAGCACCAACCGCTGACCCCAAAACCTAAGTGCCACCCTGGACTTCCCTCCTTCATATGCCTCGCCCTTCAAAGTGTACCTTAAATCTGGTCACCTTGATCATCGTCGCTGCTACCTTCCTGGTCACACTGCCACCATCTCCTCAGCTAACCTCTTACAACTGCCTTTAACTCCTTTTGGCCTTCCCAACAGCACCATAATGAGCTTAGTAAACAGTCCAACAGCCCATGGCCTGCCCTGCTCAAAGATCTGTTCTCAGCTGTACACTGACCGTAAGGGATCCAGGCCCAACTCTGACTCCTCTCCTGCCATTGGCAGCGTCCTCTACAGCCACACTGGCTTTTCCCACTCTGATACTCTCACTGCCCATGGCTGCTGCAGGGCCCTCAGCTGCCTGTCCTTGGCCCATGATGCTCTGCTCCCAGATCTCTGTATGCTTGTCCTTCACTTAAGTCTCCACTCAAATACCTAAAGAGCAGACCCTAAAGCAGTGGTTCTCAACCTTCCTAATGCCGCAACCCTTTAATACAGTTCCTCATGTTGTGGTGACCCAATTTCATTGTTACAAATTGAACATAATTAAAGCATCATGATTAATCACAAAAACAATATGTAATTATATATGTGTTTTCCAATGGTCTTAGGCGACCCCTGTGAAAGGGTCTTTCGACCCCCAAAGGGGTTGCGACCCACAGGTTGAGAACCGCTGCCCTAAAGCATGGTCACTCTTGAGTCCTCATGCTACTTCACAAATCAAACAAAACTGTGTTCTACATCTCTAACCAGGAAACAGTTACTGAGCCTTAAGCATAAAGATAGATCAGATCTTTATTTGTATTATGTGATACACGCCATTCTACCTGTTCATTGTCAAGTCTCTCCACCTGAATAAAAGTTCCACAAGGGAAGGACTCTGTCTTGTTCACTTTTGAACCTAGTTCCTAGAACAGGGCTTAGTACTCAATGAATACTTGTGATAAATGAGTTGCCGAGTGGACTCCAAGCCACAGCACACCCTAACTAATGCACCAGGCGCCTGAGGGACAGGTAAAGACCCCACAACTACAAAGTCAGGTAGAGTCTCCTACCACCAAGGGGCAGGGGGTCAGATAGAACCCACCACTGCAATGAGGGCAGGTAGAGCCCTCAGCTCAGCAACAGAATCTGTGCAGGGGATGTTGAGCCCCTGCAAGTGTACTTTGTGGGCGTCAAAGGAAATACAACATCTAGTCTCTAGTCTCTTACCTAGTTAGAGATTAAAAAAAAAAAAGTTCCAGGCCATTAACAAGCAACAGATCAGAAAGTGCAAATATGAGTTTGTTTGGAACATTCACCATGGGGCTCTGAAAAAGGAATGATCAGACTTGGGGACAGGATGTCTAGAAACGCTCCTAGAGAGTGGTTTCAAGTTGGATTCTGAAGGTCTGGGAATAGAATGCATCTTTCCTTAGATGACTGGGAGATGGACTAGAGAAACTTTACAGAGCAGTCTATTTTATGTTTCTAATTTTTTCTTTCCAAAATCAAAAGAGAAGTTATTACTCCAACTATTACAAACTGAAACTCCCTCATCTTGGCTTCTTGCATTAGCTCGTCTGTTTCTGAATTACACTCTAGCAACAGATTCCTCACTTGCCTCCTTCCAAAATCACTTCTCAACTTTTCAACACGATACTTTAGACAACAGATCACACACAGAGGGAAATGGAAAAGGTGTTATTTAGCCCAATGAGGAATTTACTCCTTTTCTAAAATACACTCGTGTGGCAGATGGGTCAGCTCTGATATATATGCAGAGCCTGAATCACAACCAAATTAGTCCCACTTCAACACATGTCAAAATGCATTAAAATAAGCAGATGTCAGTAACCATAACAGAAATACCACTGGCAAACACAGAATCCTCAGGAGGGTGCATCATGTATTAATTGGAAGCAACAAAGAACTTTTACATTTCAAATTAAATGTAGTTTAATTTATAAATTCAGCACGGCCTGGGAGAAAACACACAAGCTCAGGTGGGGGGCCACGACATGAACACCAAATACAGTGCTTCTAATGAACTGGTGCTCACGTTCTCTGAGGCTGTTTCCTCATCATAAGCGGGAAGTACACCCATCTCAGACTCACAGCACACTCGGTGACACATGTAAGCTTGTGCCAGGTAGAGCTGATACTCAGTAAGTAAAGCTATTAGGACTCTGGCTGTTGTGCCTCCTTCAGCCACAAGGATTATCACATACCTATAAACTGACAATTTAGGCATCTTATCTGGAAGATCTTTCTAAGAATTACCTTTTGGTTTGGGTTTCCAGTATGAGAGCTTGTGCCAGCAAACATGTTTTTATTTACTGTGATGGGACAATGTAGGGAGAGGCAGGGGAAGGGTGTGAAGAGGGTGATGAGCACATACAGCCTGCTCCTAAATGCTTTCTGAGGAGGAGGAGGGCCAGAACCCCAAGGAACGCATGAAACTATCAAGTTAACCCATTCCACAATTTTCTTCACTGGACTTTTGCCCTCACATGAACAGGAAAAAAGACTGGAAGAAAAGCAAAAAGCACCAGTAACCTGTAGGATAATATCAAGCGTATCAATGGAGTCCCAGAAGGAGAGGGGAGAAAACATAAATTCTGAAGAAGAAATGGGCATAAATGAGTGAATCCATTAGTGAGTGAACGGAAGAGAAAACATGCCGACCAGAAGTCGCCTGTCCCATCCTTGCATGGCTGAGCAAAGCAGGGTTTGATCCCAGCTCCCCCGTTTTCTAGCACTATGACTCCAGAAAAACCATTTTCTGAGAGTCGCTGCCCAACATAACGGATGGAATGAACGCAGCAAACTTCAGCATGTGCTGTAAGGCTGAGCCCCACATATGTGCAGTGGCCCAGGACAGTGTGCAGTCCAGGGGGTGGGTTCCCCCGGGAACTTGTAAATAATACCTCTTCTCTGAGTGAGATGAGGAAAACCCCATACTTAGAATGATAAATTAGGAACCTGACTGAAAATATGACCAGAGAGTTGTAGACCCTGTTGCAATGTCCAGAGACCAGATCAAAGTTCTTTCATTCATCAGATGAATGCTGATGGAACAGATAAGCCTCAAACCCCAGGTCTCAGCTGAGTATAACAGGACTCGGTGTCTGCCCTTATAGGGCACAGACAGTGTGACTGTAATGGTGAGCACCCTGGTGGGCAGATCATGCAAAAATGGAGAAGCTGGTCAGGCTCAAGCATGGTATAAGGTCGCACGCAGAGAGGCAGTGCTGGGGAGGCTGCTGAGGACTGTGCAGAACATGGCCTGTCACTGGAGCCAAGCTCCACGCTAAGAGACTGGGGGGACTCCCGGGCTTCCGGGCTCACCTGCCTCCATGCTCTGCACATCCTTCCCATGCTCCGGGGGCAACTCTGTGACAGGCAGTTTGGCTCGCTGAGGAGTCAGAAACTAGGAAGAAGGTGCTCTGGATAGGGATGAGAGCAATCACCAGCAATGACCTTCCCGGGGTCCACTACTCCATTAGCGTCTTGCTCTATAAGCCTCAGTTTCTCTAAGTGAGCGTGTCCTGAGGCAGCTTTTCATTATCCAGATCATTCCGGGGTCTTGAACGAGGAAGAAGGCCCCGACCATGATCCCTCAGGTCTCTTGGCAGACTGCCACAATCAAGCCTTCCACTGGAAATCATCAGTCACTTTACCATGCCCTTTCGAACTACAGATGATTCTATTTGGCACTTAAATTTGACAAAAACAATCCACTGACCTCTTATCAGTCGGTTGCCACACACTGGCTGGCACCTCTGAAGATACCCAGCAAATCTATGAGCTGGGTGTTTACCTTGGGAGCAATGGTTCGCCCACCTTTTTTGGGCTAAAAAACGTATATATTAAAATTCTGATAAAAGCTACACCCAACCCCCTCGAAGATGCCAGAGTTACATTCTGGCTGGGAGGGTAATGCAGCCTCGAGGAGGAAGCCTGCACCTGCTGGGTTAATCTTGGTCTCCCCCCTGGGAAATGCCTTCCTTGCCTCCCACAGCCCTCCAGGCACTGCTGGAACATGGCTAAATGGAGCAGCTTTCCTGCTGATGGTGGCTAAGGAGGGCCAGCAAGACCAGCCAGCAACTGTAGCCCAGACTGACAGAGCCCTGGGCAGGAGCAGCGGGAGGCCTTCCCTCCCCTTCTCACTGCTAATGGACTTCCCACTATGCTTTTAAAATACCCTGTTCATATTTTCTTTCTGATTTAAGAACTGGAACTAAAAATCTTTGGACCTCTAGGGTTTGGTATTTTTCAAAGATTATAATGTATTCGTATCATAATCCTGGTAACAGGCGGTTGGTCAGCTACAAAGGTCAGAGCCTCGTTCAGACTCATGAGCACCTAGTCGTTCTAGAACCTAGAATCTAGGTGCTGCAGTACCATCTCTCACACTAAAACTAAAAGCAACTTATTTCAAAGACTTCACATTTCCACAGAGAAGTCATAAACTTGCTTTGAGAGCTACACCCTTCACCTGGTCCTCAGAATCCCCTCCACCTGGTCCTCAGACTCCCCCCTCTACCTGGTCCTCAGACTCCCCCCTCTACCTGGTCCTCAGACTCCCCCCTCCATCTGGTCCTCAGACTCCCCCCTCCACCTGGTCCTCAGACTCCCCCCTCCACCTGGTCCTCAGACTCGCCCTCCACCTGGTCCTCAGACTCTCCCCTCCACCTGGTCCTCAGACTCCCCCTCCACCTGGTCCTCAGACTCCCCTCCACCTGGTCCTCAGACTCCCCCCTCCACCTGGTCCTCAGACTCCCCTCCACCTGGTCCTCAGACTCCCCCCTCCACCTGGTCCTCAGACGCCCCTCCACTCGGCACACAGACTCCCTTTAGGAACTCTAAGAAAATGTATCTTTCCCGCTGCAAGACTGGGGAGCTGATGTCCAACTACTGAAAGACAAACTACAGTCCTGGCTACTCTCTGACAGCCTGATTCTTTCCAGAAGGAAATGATGGTAAAAATACCTTACATTTGACTAGCAAGTTGCCACTTAAAAAGTACTTTCACACACAGCACTGCGTTTCTACTTTGGGGGAAAATCTCTTCAGGCCAAAAGGAATGTAAATACTCTGCTGTCGAGTGACCCTGTTCCCTCACTGACTCAGGACGATGGGGCAGACTGTTAGGATCCTGCCATGGAATAAGAAAATCCCTAAAGACACCTCTCCTCCTATCCGTAAAGCCACGAGTAGGGCAAATTGGAGACAGTGGTAGGTCTTAAGGATATTTAAATCATAACTTGGAAGACATTTTCACATTCCCATGTCCAACGATGTGTAATGATATCAACATCTGAAGTGGGACAATCCTTCTAGGCATGGACCTCAGTGGCCTCAATATCTAGGCAGAAAAGAAGTTGGGGTTGGCCATCTGTTCAACGCCTTCTTGACTGTTCAAAGCATTAAATTAACCTACAACCGTATATTTAAATCAGGCCTCTAAAGCACCACACTGCCTAGTCGTGTGGCCTTGAAGAACTCCAGTATCTTCATGTTTTTATACATACCAGCTGTAAAGACTAAACACAATGCAGTAAATAAAGGCTTTAGTCCAGTCATCACACACTCAGTGCAGAGTACATGTGCTATATTCTCATTCGCTCCTGTAGTTCAGTACAGAAATGTGACATGGTCACTAGAGGTTAAAAATAAGCCAATCATGTCTATTCCACAAAATATTACATTGAAGTTAACCCTCTACTATCACATCGCATGGATGAAAGCCTTGCCTTGGTGATATGAAACCTTTTAAAAAATAACACAATTATTATCTGTATTCCTAAGAATTAAGCATCTGTGCATAGTCTTAAAAATTAAACGTGTACATTACGTTTAACTGAGGTTTTAAATCATAAAAAGTGAAAGATGTCTAATTCTGTTTAAAAAACAAACTTTCACTGCACATTATATGAAGCCAAAACAATGCTTTTAATTATCCTGATCACATTCCTAGTACCCAATTTTCACTTATTGATATGAACAGCTATTATTAGAGAAATTGTACAGCTATACCATGTGAAATTGTCATTTTTATAGATCTAAAATGGACAAACAGTGGCAATTTCATGTGGCTCAACCTAGCCCTATGCCCAGGCACTGTGCTGGGAGCCTGTGTCGATGGACTAATTAGATTCTGTACCCGCTCTGCAGCATACGTCACTGACACCATTTACAGATGAAGAGTGGGAGCTGGTCAACAAACTTCTCAAGACCAACAACTAACATGTAATATCTGCACTCCTTTTGTGCCCCTCCACATCTCAACCACCGACAAAGGGTTCTGTTAGCTTCTCTATTTGCATTTGTACCTTCGTATTTTGTCAAGAAGAGCAAATCAGGTAAGTTGATGCTGGCAGGATGTGTTTTCAGCAAATGCAGATGTTACCTCCAACTACTGCACTTTATAACCCTTCATTCTGCATATCAAGAAACGTGAAACTGATTTCAGAGATTTTGTTGTATTTACTATAGAAACAGTGAATCAGAATACCTCAACTAAAAGTACTAAACTCCAAGTCAAACTGGCTTAAGCAGTAATAACATGTATTCCTCACATCAAGTCCAGAAACAGGGCTTCATTCAATGGCTTATGTCATCAAAGAACTGGGTCCATTCTCTCCGCTGCCCTCCACAGTATCACCTGTGAAGCTGACTCAACTCACTCACAGTGAGATGCAACCAGCATTCGGGGCCGCGCACTTCCTCGTTCACATCCAACAAGGGAGAAGCCTCCCCACCATCCGTGGAGTTTGGATGAACCCACTCAGCTCAGGTGTCCACTTCCAGACCATGACTGTGGGCAGAAGAATGCCATGCACTGACTGGCTTAAGCCTTGACCCCAAGACTAGCCACTGGCAGAATGATAGGATTGTCATGACTTCCTCGACCCTGTTTTATACATGAGAGTCACCTGAAGAGGTGTGACAACCCTGATGCCTGGGTCCCACTCCCAATCAATTAGATTACAAGCTCTAGAGATGGGGACCCACGCTGGTCTATCAGGGCACGGGTGTGTGTGTGTGTGTGTGTGTGTGTGTGTGTGTGTGTGTGTGTGTTTTCTTTCTTTTTGCATTTTTTTCCTTCACAAAAGTCCCCACCGGATTAGGATCTCTTTCCCAAAGGCATATAGTCCATTAAAGGGAGAGTGAACCCCTGAATAGTTAGATACAAGGAAGAGATACAGGGGCACCACAGTATCCAATATACACAGACACAACCAAGTAAGTCATGGAGGAAAGGCAGTGTGGTTCCTAATTCAAGCTGCAACAGGCTTAGGAACTGTATTACCCTCAGCACTGTCTCTAGTGCACAGTTTTGTGTCATGTAAAGCAGAGATAGCAATCATAGAGTGCTGTGATCTGATACCACTGTAACATGACTTTGAAAAATTCTGTACACTGCACATAACTAAGCAAAACTCTAATGCGCACCTTCCCAGATTAAATGGGGCGGGAAGGAGGCACTCCCTGGCCTTCTGCGCTGCTTCTGGATTGAAGTCATTGTGGCCACCTGGTACTTTGGCAATGCCTCTACTCTGCATAAATCTCTGTGGCTGGGGGTGGTGGGGGCATTCTGGCTGGGAGGGTGATGCAGGCAGGATCAGAAGGGGCTTGGCTGTGTACCTTCCAGTTCCAGCCAGGACCTCTTCTGGAACCATATGACCTTGGGACATTGAAAGTTTTTCTTTACAATTTTAGCACTTAAAATATTATATGTGTGTCCAAGAAATATAACAACAAATATTTAATAAATGCTAACTTCCCAATTTTCATCTTCTAATGAGTTTCTTTTGACTTCTGAATAAAATGGCTTCGAAGATGTTGCATAACTAATGTCATCAGTAGAATGTGTTCACAGCTGGAAGGCTTACAAATCACATGGGAAATTTCATTAGCTGAGGTTAAATAACGGTATAAAGAACAATAATCTTTTTTTTTATTTAAATCTTTATTGTTCAGATTATTACATTTGTTCCTCTTTTTTCCCCCCCATAACTCCCCTCCTCCCAGTTCCCGCCCCACCCTCCGCCCTCACTCCCCACCCACTGTCCTCATCCATAGGTGCACGATTTTTGTCCAGTCTCTTCCCGCATCTCCCACACCCCTTTCCCCCCCAAGAATGGTCAGTCCATTCCCTATGTCCCTGATTCTATTATAATCACCAGTTCATTCTGTTCATCAGATTATTTATTCACTTGATTCTTAGATTCACTTGTTGATAGATGCATATTTGTTGTTCATAATTTGTATCTTTACCTTTTTCTTCCTCTTCCTCTTCTTAAAGGATACCTTTCAGGATTTCATATAATCCTGGTTTGGTGGTGATGAACTCCTTTAGCTTTTCCTTATCTGTGAAGCTCTTTATCTGACCTTCAATTCTGAATGATAGCTTTGCTGGATAAAGTAATCTTGGTTGTAGGTTCTTGGTATTCATCACTTTGAATATTTCTTGCCACTCCCTTCTGGCCTGCAAAGTTTCTGTTGAGAAATCAGCTGACAGTCGTATGGGTATTCCCTTGTAGGCAACTGAGTTTCTTTCTCTTGCTGTTTTTAAGATTCTCTCTTTATCTTTTGCTCTTGGCATTTTAATTATGATGTGTCTTGGTGTGGTCCTCTTTGGATTCCTTTTGTTTGGGGTTCTCCGCGCTTCTTGGACCTGTAAGTCCATTTCTTTCACCAGGTGGGGGAAGTTTTCTGTCATTATTTCTTCAAACAGGTTTTCAATATCTTGCTCTCTCTCATCTTCTGGCACCCCTATAATTCTGATGTTGGTACGCTTGAAGCTGTCCCAGAGGCTCCTTACACTATCCTTGCATTTTTGGATTCTTTTTTCATTTTGCTTTTCCGGTTGGGTGTTTTTTGCTTCCTCGCATTTCAAATCATTGACTTGATTCTTACGCTCCTCTGGTCTGCTGTCGGGAGTCTGTATAATATTCGTTATTTCAGTCCGTGTATGCTTAATTTCTAGTTGGTTCCCCAATATAATATCGAGGGTCTCATTAGTTTTCTTGTAGATCTCATTAAGTTTATCGGCGGCTTCTAAACAGTTCTTGAGAGACCTTAAAAGTGTGGTTCTGAACTCTATATCTTCCATTGACAATTTTGTCCTGTTTCTTTGTCTCCGCATTTTGTTATGCTTCCTTGGTGCACCCCCTAGTGGTCTTTGTGCGCAGTCTTATAGTTTAAACCTTGATTGTTGTAGCTAATACCAGGGAGGGTTTGACCTCCAGGCCAAGTGGCTATGAGAATCAGCTGTGTCTGCAGTGAGAGAACTTCTGTCCTCTAGGGAGGTGCTAATCTAGCCTTTGCCTGAGGCTATCTGGCAAATGCCTCTGTGCAGGGCTTGGGCGGGGCGGGTCGCACAGGATCAACAGGGTGGGCTGGAGAGAGCAGTTATGGCGGCTCTCAGTCCTGTCCCCAGGGGCTCTGCCTCTCTGAGTCCCAGCACCCGCTGCAAACCTCGGAGAGAAAGCTGCACTCGCTCTGACCGAAGCCAGACAGTCCCGCTTCTCCCGTTTGAGTCTGGGTCCCTAAAGACTCCCCCGGATCTGGAGCTCACTCCGCGCACTCCGCACCTCAGAATTTGACTTCAGCACTGCGCCTCCTCTGAGTGTCCGTATGCGTTTCTCTTTCCTCCTAGTTGTAGGACTTCCACTCAGCCAGCGTTCCTGTGGTTCTGGGTGATGTCCGTTCCGTTTTTTAGTTTCACTTTTGAAGTAGTTGTTCAAGGCAGCAAACTTCGGCGTTAACCTATGCCGCCATCTTGGTTCTCTGCCAGAACAATAATCTTAAACCCTGGATCTTCCATCAGTGAGTTAATGAAAAATACTATCCTTAAAAAAAAAATAATGCAGAATTTGTAGAATTATTATAACAATTATTTTAATATTAGTGGCCTATATTTAAACAAATCACCAAAAATAAAGCAAATATCACATTTTAGTAACTTACTTTTATGCCAGAAAAGAAGTCACCATTTAAAGATGAACTAGAGGAGAAAATAACTCCTAGTCCAAAAAAAATGTTAAGGTCCCAGTGTATTTTGAAGTAAGATATATTCTTATTTTTAATTATCTCATTTTTACCTGAAATTGAAAACCTTAAAATTAGAATCTCATTAGTTTTAAATACAAACACACAAAACGTTCACTAAAACCCCATCCAGGCAGCACTACCCTCACTACCACTTCTCTCTCGTTCCCTCCTGAAACCCCTCTTGTTAATTCTGTACTTCCCCCAAAGTCTTCTCAAAGATCACTGATGATTCTGTCAAAGCCTGTCTCCATTCCTGTTTTCTGATCAAGTTCTATCTGATGCTGTTAGACTCTCTTCTTCTCAAAGAACTATTTTTTCTCGTGGTTTTTTTCTTTTTTAATTTATAAAGCACTTCCATTCACCGCTCTATTCAATTCTCATGGCCTTCATGGCATTTCTATTTCTATTGAGAAACAGTATTTGTATTTCTATTTCGTGGATGACAAGCCCAAGTATCACAGAATTTAAGGGACTCAGACAGAGCCACAAACTAGGAAACTGCAAGAGATGGACCTGCCTCTTGAACTCTGAGCTTCCAGAGACCCCTCCTCCTCTGCTCAGGCCTCTGCCTCTGGCCCCAGGCAAGCTAGCCTCAGCTGAGCTGCCATTCTCCACGTTCCATATTCCAATGTTCCATTAGTCACTCGGCTTTGTCACTTGTTTAAGAATGAGTCCCAAACCCATGCCTCTGGACTGTCATGTGAACTCCAAGTTTCCCATCTCCAATGGGCTTTTTGGATAGTTCCGTGTGTGTGTGTGTGTGTGTGTGTGTGTGTGTGTGTGTGTGTGTATCTTTTTTTTTTTTTTAATCTTACAAACACTGACCATGTCCCACATCAAACTTGTGACTATGAGTTAATTCTACCTGGATTATATCTGGATCAGACTACAGTAAATTTTAGATTGCTGGGTCTGACATACGTAAACCAAATGTTTCCTGACATCTTTTAAGATATAATTGGTCATCTGAACACTCAATTCTATCAACAGCTTTAAGAACTTCCTTTCCTATAAAGAAGGCCTGCTAGCAATAACATCTCTAAGTCTTTGTTTATCCAGGAATATATTTTGCCTACATTGTTGAAGAACAGTGTAGCTGGACATAGAATTCTTGGTAGGCAGCTTCTTCTTTCAGAACTTCGAAAACATCATCCCTCTGCTTTATGACCACGGTTTCTTTATGAGCACCGAGCTGTTAATCTTGTGGTTCCAGCACACACTTTTCTCTTGCTGATTTCAAGATATTCTCTTTGTCTTAAGTTTTAACAGTTTAACTATAATATGTCTAAATGTAAATCTCTTTGGGTTTATCTTACTAAGAGAACACTGTATTTTTTAAATGCATAGACTGTTTCCCATTAAAATTAGGAGTTTTAAGACATTTTAATCAAACGTTTTTCTGCTCCTTTCTCGTATTTTCTTTATAGCCTCTTATTATGCATATATTGGTATGCTAGATATCCCACAGGTCTCTGAGCACTCATCATTTTTCTTCATTCTTTGCTTCTGTCCTTGAGACTAGGCAATCCTATCTAGCTTTAAATTTGCTGAATCTCCCTACTGATGGCTCAAATCTGCTCCTAAACCTGTCTAGTGAAATCTATTTATTTATACTTTTTTCTTTATTATTTTCTTCTGCCGGAAGCCGGTCCATCCTTGCTGCTTGACACAGTCGCTGCTTCCTTAAACTTTATTTGGATTTTTTCACTTTTTTTAAAGTTCTTATAGTAAATCTTTGTTTTCTGCTTTCTTCTTTTTTAAATATACTCATTCAAACTAATAAACTTTCCACTAAATATTGATTTAGATGTATTTCATTATTTTATTTGTAACACTTTTATTATTCTGTTCAAAATACCTGATTTTGTTAGGGGCAAAAATAGAATACTGGGGACTAGTTATGGTTAAGGGAAATATTAATCATGCTCTGTTAACCATGATTGCCTTGTTCTGGTTAAAGAAAGGACATTCCAACCTGGCTGGGGGCTGAAGTCAAAGAATCCGCCAAAAAGAATATGCATTGTTCTCTAAGTGGGGACCACCCAGGTGGTCTAAATTAAGGCTTCAAAGCTGCATGAAAACCAGTCTACATGATTGGTTCTCAGAGATTTTGCTACACCCTGCTCAGGTCAAAACAGGCGATTTTCCTGCAGTTACCAAGGGATGGTAAATACCTTTCAAAGCCCCCTACTAGGCTATTCAGCTGGGTGGATCCTGGGCTTTGCTTCCTGTCCCCAACACCTGCGAGGCCATGGAAACTGAAGGTCAAGTCTGGCAAATGCCCCAAAGCAGGGATTAGCTCAATCCATTGTTGTCCTCACTGCCATCCCATTTTCACTTTAGCTTTTGTCATTAGGCTACTTTTTTCCTAACTCAGAGGAACATTTCTTTAGATCTCACTCAGTATGTGCAATGGAGTAGAAATTCTGTTTCTTCAACAAGATCCTTTTTATCCTTCCACTCCCTTCCTTAATCACTAAGCCCTAAGGATTTCAGATTCAGGTCAGCATCAAACTGTCCAAGCCTCAGGCCTGCTGACCACAGAAACAAAGTTTAGGTCAAACTGAAGATAGCATCTTGACCTTAATTGTGTTTCAGCCCCAGGCCTATGAAAGCAAAATAACCCTACAGACCACATTCTCATGAAATTAGACAGAATGATGCCACAGTTGACATTAGGACCTGAAATACTGATCAACTACTCCAGTGATGGCGAACCTTTTGAGCTCAGCGTGTCAGCATTTTGAAAAACCCTAACTTAACTCTGGTGCCGTGTCACATATAGAAATTTTTTGATATTTGCAACCATAGTAAAACAAAGATTTATATTTTTGATATTTATTTTATATATTTAAATGCCATTTAACAAAGGAAAATCAACCAAAAAAATGAGTTCGTGAGTCACCTCTGACACGCGTGTCATAGGTTCGCCATCACTGAACTACTCCCTACCCTGGCCTCAACTAATCAATAGAGCCCACAACTCCATCTTCCTTTATCACCATGATTAATAATTTTTCCTGTATATACTCTGTCCCTGTTCAGGCCCTCAGGAAGCCAGGTTTTAAATTCTAGTTCACCTGTGCCTCCAGTTTAGTGCCATTTCCTTTGCTACAAACACCTGTTCTGTGTTATTGGGCTTTGATGTGCGCAGGGAAATGGACCCAGAGTCCAGTAACACATGTTGGCTGTTTTCAGTAAGGAGAGCTGGTCTGGGATCTATCCCATCATACCGTTGACTCTCAATTCCTGGCCTGCAAGGGTGGACTATGGCTGAGCTGTGAAGGCTCTAAAGTTCTCTGAAAAAAAAAAGATAATGGATGGCTCAAAACCAGGCAGTAATGGTCGATGATTGTCAGATTCTGGATATAACTTACAATAGAACTGTCAGGATTTTCCAACAGGTTGGATGTGAGTGTGAGAGAAAAAGGAGACAAGAATCACTCCAATGTTTTTAAAGGCCTGAAAAATTAGAAAAAATAGAATTAATGCCGGAGGCCAAAGCATAACAAGCATTTGCATGAAAGTGCAAAAGGGACATTGGAAGGTCAATGGATCTTGAATCCAGCAGAGCTGACATCAACACAAGATTGCTCCTGCTGTGACTGTGATGGCTTGAGGCGATTTCCTGACCTGATAGTTCTTAAAATATTAGCAAACTTTTACCTTTGATCTGCCTGTATGCATTGCTAAAGGGCAAATGCGTATTCAAAGTGAATAAAAAGTGGGCAGGACTTGGACTTGGTGTTCCTCTTCATGCAAGAGGCTTCTACCTGACCCCCCAATGCCTACAAAATTCGTATCTCTTGTATAGTGTACTCATTGTGTGTGTCAGCCCTCCTGCCAGTCATCCTGAACCCGCCATGCAGGTCGCAGCAAATGGCGCCTGAACAGGGGCTTGAGGAGAAGGTTCGCCTGAGCGAAAATAAAGTGGAAGTGGAAGTCGGCCAAACGCACAAGCCCGTGCCAGCTGTGGAGTTGTGACGGTAAGTGGACGGGGACTTTTCTGAAATCAGCCAGGTTATAATGGGGTAGAATTTGAGTAAAAGGCAAAAACATTACTATAGACTTTTGGCTTGCATGTTCAAGGATAAAAAAGTACTCTCCTACAGTTTTTGCTTATTATCACAGAATATAATCCTTGGTTCCCTGATGCTAGAACATTAGGCCTTGATCTCTGGGAACAAGTAGGTAGGAATTTAAGGAGAAATCAGGCTCAAGGAAAATGAGTGCCTTTGTCATCTTTAACTATGTGTGCTCTTGTTCAAGCTGCACTATGCCCACTTTATATTGAGGATCAAAAGCCTACAGGATGCCATGAGGATTTGCCACTGCCCCCTCTTCCTGCGGTAGAGCCTATAAAGCCTGTAATACCTCAGGCCCCATCCTCTGCCGCAAGTCTGGGAAGGCTCATCAACTAGAGTCCGTTTACAAAAGGACTCCTTAATGCTTTGTCTGAAAATTACCATATGACACCCTGGGACTGGCAGTTTTTAGCTAAAATGACTTTATACACCAGTCAATGCTATGGGGAGAATATGATAAGACCTGTAAACAACAGGCTGTTTGTGGGTGTTCACTGGGACTCCACCTGGGAACCCTCTGGGCCGCATTCTGGCTGTAAGTCCCAGGCACTTTAAAACATCTGAAAGAACCATGAACAGAACTCTGATTTATTAAGTCTTGTCTATATGTTATACATGGTTATAAATATAGTATATATGAGTATGTTGATTATTGTTTTATCTGTCTTTGTTGTTTGGTTTGTTTATTGTTAGTCTATTCAAAAAAATGTATTCCAAAAGAGATGGAAATTACTAAGAAATTTTAGAGACTGTCTCAGAACTACTCTAAAGTTAATGCCTACACTCCATTCCACACACCTCCCCCCCCTCCCCCGCCCCCTGTAGGAAGCATACCTCTGATTTATCTTCATAGAAAAGAAATAGTAGGTGGCCAGGCCATTACTGGATTTTCCCAGAGCAAACAGGATGTGGGGGTGGGGAGAGAAAATATGAGCGGTACACGTGGCTGATAACACAAGTCCTAGGAAGATTCCCCTAGACCAGTGGTTGGCAAATTGCGGCTAGCGAGCCACATGCGGCTCTTTGGCCCCTTGAGTGTGGCTCTTCCACAAAATACCATGAGCGGGCGCTCACATACAGTGCGATTGAAACTTTGTGGCCCATGAGCAGAAGTCGGTTTTCAGCCTGGGCAAGTCTATTTTGAAGAAGTACTGTTGATATCTGGCTCTGTTGACTATGAGTTTGCCGACCACTGATATAGACGAAACAAGTATACAAGACGAGTGTGGATGGGAGAGTTGGAGGGGTCGACCTCAGCGAACATACCTCAATCAGATTGAGGACGTTTTTAGCAAAGGCCAGCTTAGGAGTACCCTAATTAAGATAGTAACAATGTACCTACCTATATAGTTTAAGTTTAAAAAATTTGGCTCTCAAAAGAAATTTCAATCGTTGTACTGTTGATATTTGCCTCTGCTGACTAATGAGTTTGCCGACCACTGACCTAGACCAGTGGTTCTCAACCTTCCTAATGCCGCGACCCTTTAATACAGTTCCTCATGTTGTGGTGACCCCCAATTTCATTGTTACAAATTGAACACAACTAAAGCATAGTGATTAATCACAAAAACAATATGTAATTATATATGTGTTTTCCAATGGTCTTAGGCGACCCCTGTGAAAGGGTCGTTCGACCCCCAAAGGGGTCGTGACCCACAGGTTGAGAACCGCTGCCCTAGACAAAGGGAGGTAGAGGTAACTAAAAAAGGCCCCAGCCCATTAATTACTAGGTCTCTTGCCTATTGCCTTTATTGTGATCCTGTAAAATGGACGCCTGCTCTCAGGAGTGTTATTAAAAGTCTCGTTTTAGCCATGTTTTTGTTTCCTAGTCTATCATTTGAAATTTGTACAGGTGAGCCATTTCTCACAATTTGGGGATGCGTCCGTAACTTCTATACCCATGAAGAGAGAAAGGCTAGTTTAAGGGGAGGCGCGCCCCACCTGATTTTGGGTGGCCTCTTGGCCTAAGCCCCATCTCTTCACAGATGATATAGAATAGGCCCAAGACTATTTTGGAAGATGGTGAAAATGACACAAGGAAAATATACAGGCTGGGTTTGGGCAACAAGGTTAATATTTCCATGATAATGGGCAGTTCTTGAATAATAATGGACCAGATTCCAAGGTTGACTCCCAGGTCCCAGGGGCACTCCTGTTTTTTAATAAAGAAAAATAAAATAAAATAGTACTTTAACATTAAAGCCACTGAAAGCCAGTGAGTTATCTCTGTTACAGAACTTGCCAAGGAAAATGCCTTGGATAATAATAATTGGCTTTAAAATCTCAAAGTTGTTAAGGCAAAATATATATAACTAAAATGAAGGGTATATGGTAAATCTTTTTCAGTGGTAATTATATATGCCTAAACATAGTTTTCCAAAGTCTTTGGTAACTTAAAAGTTTGGAGTTTGCTGAATTAAATAGTAAAGATTATTAAACATCTAAATATTTTGAAATAACAGGATACTGAAATATTAATCTGAGTTTGCCTCATATGAAGAATTTAGGGAATAAATTTAATTCTATTAATTTAATGTTTTGTATTTTATTTGAAATATATCCTTAAAAATGTGAATATATTACTAATCTGAAAATGCTAAGTATTTAACTTGCCACTAAAAATTTGAGGCTTCTAAAAGTTCAAAGTTCAAACTAAGTTGGGACAAATTATATGGTTGTGATAACAGAATGCATGAAGTATGGAAATTTATTTTTGAGGAAAATAATTCTTGTGTTTTCTCTGGAAAAATTGGTAGTTCAAAATATGTTATAGTCTTTATGTGTATGTGTGTCTGTGTACTATGTGTGGTAAAATTTCAACCTAGGATATAGTATTTTATTGGCCTGATTGAAAAAGAGAATTAATTCTATGGTCTGAACCAAATTTTTAATATTAAAACTGGTTTAAATTTAATTGATGTCTTTTAGAATAATTACAAAAAGTGCGTAATACAATATTTGGGTTATGTATATTTGATAGTCTTTCCAAGTTAAATTTCAAGACTTTAACCAAGAGATAGCTTTGGAACATTTCAAGGGCCCTGGAATGACTTAAGAATTTATTCTCTCTTCTTAAAAGAAATTAGTTCTAAGACTAACTATTTACAAAAGTTGTAAAAGAGTCATAAAAGTCCCACGGAAATTTAAACAAAGGCATGACCACTAGCTAATTTATAGCCTACCTGTAACTAAAAATCCCTTATCTCCCCCCTCCTCACCCCTCGCCAAGGACAGAGCAAATGGTTAATACAGAAAGGGAGGGGGAGAGGGGGAAAGAAAAGAGAGAGAGAGAAAGGAGGGCCGTTTTACTCTGAGCAAGAAAGCCTGAGGTTTCAGCCTCTAAGCTTGGCAGGCAGCAGCCGAATTTTAAGACAGGAGCATACATAATGCCTCAGACCCCCACCAAGCCTGCTCTTCAGATTGGCTGGGGGGGAGGAGGGAATGCGGCGGGGAGGGGAGCATCTGTACTTCAATGGATCAAATGTATAAATTTGCTTACTTTGCTTTTTCAATAAAGGTGCATACTTTAATTACTTAATAAGCTAGTTTTTCACAATATAATCAAGGTCTCATGTAAACTCATTTATATGAGAAGCCAATATGTTATGAGCGACTAGTTCTAATAAAGTCCAAAGTAAAATTTGCTTATATATGCAAATAAGCACTAGCCAAAAGGAATGCTGTTTAGAAGTAAATTTAAGCTTAAAAAGGAGAAATTTAAAAATCTCTTCCACTACTATTTACAAAGTAAACTAAAAGTTATTATTCAAGCATTAAATCTCACCATTAATGAGACACCATAACTAAAAGAAAGTTATTTTTACTTGAGATATACTCATTGCAGTATTGGCCAGCAGCAATGGTCAATAGTGGTCAGATTCTGGATATAGCTTACAATAGAACTGTCAGGATTTCCCAACAGATTAGACGTGAGTGAGAGAAAAAGGAGTTAAGAATTACTCCAAGGTTTTTAAAGGCCTGAAAAATTAGAAAAAATAGAGTTACTATCAACTGAGGGTGGGAAAGCCATAGGTAGTTTAGTATGGGGGAAGATTAGGAATTTAGTCTAAACACATTGAGTTTGAAGGCCTATTAGACCCCCATGTGGAGAGTCAAGTAGATAGTTGAATATTAGTCTGGAGCTCAGGAGAGATGTAAATTTGGCAGAACTGATCAGTGTTTCATATTACCAAGACAAGCCAAATAAATGTAAGATGGGATGCAAATGCCTCTATGCCTAGTCAACACTGTAAATGTGGGTAGGAAATGCATCACTACTGTTACAAGAGTCATCATAACACTGGTTTGCATTAACAGTTACACAACATGTGGTCGTCAGCCCAATACACTCTGTCTTCATCAGTTATTTGCTAGAATTCTTTGCCAGACCTGTGGCTTAAAAGGAATGTGAAGAATTTGGAGAACGCCTGGAAAAGAGCCAGCCACCTAGTTGAATAAAGAGAAGGAAAATGATATCCAGTAAAAGTAAAAAGAAATGAGACCATTTAGTAAAAAATTATTAATAGCAAAGAAGTCCGGATGCTTCATTGAAAGCAACTTGCCACCTTTAAATAAAATAAAAGGAAATGAGCTTTTCTTTTGGCATAAAAGACTCAGATTGGAAATAAAAAGGGAAACTAAGACCTATTTAACACCTACTATATGAGGTGCTGGCCCTGGCACTATTGCACTTTAATCAACATGAAGACCCTTGAGGTAGAAATCCCCACTTACTTACAGATCAGAAAAGAGGGGACCCCAAGTGGTTAGGTAAGTTCCCAGTAGAAGAGCTGCAGTTTCAGTCTGGGTCTAATAAATCCAAAGTCCAAGCTCTTTAAAATACATCAAACTTCCAAATAGGAAAACTGATAAAAGTAGAAGCTGATTACTGAGAGAATAAAATAGTTTTTCCTAGATCTTTTTAAATTAGAAGAGAATCTTATTTGTCTAGAATAAATCAGTTTTCAAATTCTCTCCTAGTCCTAAACAATTATTAGAATCTAGAATCTGAAGAAATCACACCACCAGCACCAAGCAGCACATATTTTTCAGGGAACTAGTCGTATTCCTATTTTTCTCTTCTACAGTAAAATACATATTCATCTTCCTAAAACATACACCAAATTCTATAACAAATTTCAAATTAAGTTAATTCCATACACAATTAAGGGGTCAAACATCCTGGGCTTGATAGACCTTGTTTTGTTTGACTGTGATAATAAATAACTCTAAAGATATCAAGTAAGATATATTGAAAAAGATTTATGAGGGTTTGAGCTGTGCCCATTATGTAAAACACACACACACACACACACACACACACACACACACACACACACACTAACTGTCTTCATGGACAAGAAAGCCTGATGCCCCAGTTGCAATAGCAGTGCCACCCCCTACTGCACATGACCAAGGTTTAAGCAGAAACAATCCAGCTGGTCAAAGAGCACCAGATTCCGTGTGAGCAACACTCTTGTGAGCTTGCTCCTTAGGAAGCTGCACATATTACACGGAAACGCCTAAGAATTTTCACTTAGCCCAGGAAAATTTCTAGAGTACAAGAACTAGAAGGAGCCCTAGAGAACATTTAGCCTAAAGCTTTGTTTTTTATTTTATTTTTTTTACTTTATTTTTTATTGTTGACACTATTACATGTTTCTATTTCCCTCAGTTTGCCCACCTCCACCCAGCCTCAGTCCCAGTCCCAGTCCCAGTCCCAGCCCCAGCCCCAGCCCCAGCTCCAGCCCCAGCCCCAGCCCCAGCCCCCACTTCCCTCTAGCCATTACCGCACTGTTGTCTGTGTCTATGGGTTATGAATATATGTTTTTTGGCTAAGGTCCTCCTTTTATGAGAAAGTAAACAATGTGCAAAAGGTGCTGAGGATTACTGGCTGCAAGCTAGCTGAAACAGAGTGGGGGATATGTGTGTGTGTGTATACACACATATATATATATTTTTAAATACGTTTTTATTGATTTCAGAGAGAAAGGGAGAGGGAGAGAGAGGTAGAAACATCAATGATGAGACAGAATCATTGATCGGCTATGTCCTGCACATCCCACACTGGGGATCAAGCCCGCAACCCAGACATATGCCCTGACTGGGAATCAAACCATTACCTCCTGGTTCATATGTCGATGCTCAACTACTGAGCCACATTGGCCAGGCTAAAATTATTTTTTTTTAAAAAGAGAATAAATCTCATTTTAAAAAATTTTATCTAATTAGAAAAAAAACGAGCCAATTAATTTGCACACTTGAGTGAAATATGTACCTACTAAATACATAGTGCTAAAAATTATGATGAACAGATTGGTACAAAAAATTAGGTTAATTAGTGGTAAAGGAGAAGAGGAATAGAGAGGCAGCAGGAATAGCTTTTATTTTAAAGAAAACAAAAAGAACACATATACATTATATATAATTATATATATTATTAGAGGCCCGATGCACGAAATTCGTGCAACGGGGCTCGGCCCTCGCAGCCCCAACTTTGTCCAGAAGGTCGTCCAGAAGGTCGTTTGGCTATCCAGTCTAATTAGCATATTATGCTTTTATTATTATAGATAGTATATACACTGAGTGGCCAGATTATTATGACCACCTGACACTTGTAGGCAAATTAGCTATAATTTCGTGCTGAAGTTGCTAGAGGGCCAGACCATTATAAATAGGGAAGCGGGTTGTTTACCATGACAATAGAAGTGATTTTTTTCTGAAGATATGGTAAACAACGTGATTTAACAGCCTTTGAACGTCGGATATATTTGAACATGAGTGGCCAGATTATTATGACCACCTGATGTTTGTAGGCAAATTAGCCGTACACTGCAATCGTATGGGATATGAAAGCCGAAGGCCTGTTCAAACACCTTTTCTGTCTGCAATTACAAAGATAAAACATCTCCAATTCGCGCAGGAACACAAGGATTGGACAGTCGAGCACTGGAAAAAAGTCATGCGGTCCGATGAATCACGTTTCCAGTTGCACCATGCAGATGGCAGAGTGAGAATTTGGCAGAAACAGCATGAAAGCATGCACCCCACATGCATGAGTACAACCCTTCAAGCTGGTGGGGGCAGTGTTATGGTTTGGGGCATTTTTCCTGGCATGATTTGGGCCCTTTAATTTGTGTGGAACAACGTCTGAATAGCACAACATATCTAAGTATCTTTGCTGATCAAGTTCATCCTATCATGTTGATTGTGTATCCCAATGGAGATGGCTTCTTCCAACAAGACAATGCGCCATGCCACGGTGCTAGTATTGTGCAGGAGTGGTTTCAAGAACATGAGAGAGACTTTACCTTGCTTAGGTGGCCCCCACAATCACCAGATCTCAATCCAATTGAGCATTTGTGGGACGAAGTTAAAAGAGCCATCAGGCAGCTGGTTCCACAACCATCAAATCTCACAGAACTGGACAGTGCTATTCATCAGGCATGGTGTCAATTCCTCACATCACCTTTCAACATCTCGTGGAGTCAATGCCAAGAATCGCCACAGTATTGAAGGCAAAAGGTGGCCCAACGAAGTATTGATGGGGTGGTCATAATAATCTGGCCACTCAGTGTGTGTGTGTGTGTATCCCACGTTCAAAGGCTGTTAAATCACATTGTTTACCCATATCTTCAGAAAAAAAATCACTTCTATTGTCATGGTAAACAACCTGATTCCTTATTTATAATGGTCTGGCCCTCTAGCAACTTCAGCAAGAAATTATAGCTAATTTGCCTACAAACTTCAGGTGGTCATAATAATCTGGCCACTCAGTGTGTGTGTGTGTGTGTGTGTGTGTGTGTGTATAACACCTTCAGAGTTGTAGTATCTCTCAGATTTCCTCTTCCCCACATTCCTTTAACACTAGGACTTCTCCTTTACTTCATATTCAGAGCCACAGACACCTACAGTGCTGGACTGTTCTCAGAGGAAGGAACAGGTCAATGACATCTACCAACTGCTTCATAATTTTTCTTTGTGTCACAGAATCATAACTAAATTGAAAGCAATACTTCAGAAACAGAACTAAAAATAGCCTGGCACACCACTGAGTTTTCCATCATTTGAAATCTTCTTTTCAAGAAATGATAACACCTTGGGACAGTCGATCCTAATTTCTAATATGTGACAACCTCTCTCAGCTACAGAGGAAAAGTATGTAAGCTGTATGGGAAGACATCCAGGTCACCCCCTCCTTACCACTCAGAAGCCACCACAGCAAAGGAATGAACCCTGGGCTCTCACTGATGTACTTCAAGCCTTTCAAATTGATGCTCACGTTGTACAGGGACATCAGCATTAGCCTGAAATGCAAACAGAAGGTGGTGAAGTACTGGCCCCTCCACACTGCACTTCACCATAAATTCAGCTGCTGGTTAAGAGGACCTGAGCATACTTACACATCAGATGTCCAATTCTAAAATCTGGGTGATAGCAAGAGTAAGGAGAAGGTATGTGAGATAGTATTTGTCTCTATGAGGCTACAGGAAAATGGGAAATTTTAGCAATAGCACCATAACATCAGCTCTTACAGGCTCACAGAATCAAGAGACACAAATGCAGAGAGGATCTCGTTACCAATACTGCATTTACATACAGGTAACCTTCAGATTAACCAAAGATCTTACCTGTGGACACAGACAGTAGGGTGGCGAGGCCTGGGGAGGGGCGGGAACCGGGTGGAAGGAGGTAATGGGGGGCCGAGGGGGAGCACATCTGTAATACTCTCAACAATAAATATTTTTAAAATATATATATAATATATAATATCTGTTACATATATAATATATATAATAAATATCCCTCAATTCATAAATACACTGTACTCTGAAAGTTCAATTTAACTGTTTAAAATTTAGTCCTATCTTTCCATTCAGTAAACGCTATCCATGACGTCTGGGCAGCTAGGTCAGGCCATACACACCTGTTTAATCCACAGCCTGAGGGATGAAAAACACCATAACCCCAACCATTCCAAACAACCAACCAAGCAGTATGCGGAGTTAAATAGGATTTTATAAGCGGTCTTGGGAACTGACCTCAACTGGTAATATAGAGTCTAATGCAAATTGGAAAACTACAGGACTGGTTTCTGACACTACTGCAAAATACAGACAGCCCCAAAACTTCACACTGCAAATCCATAAAAAAGGCTACACAAATGTTTCACAAACCCTTAAAAGAATGGATGAGATTTCAAGAAATGAAGAGGGAAAACCTCTCTGATCAGGAACTACGTAAGTGAAAACACAAATTCAGGGAGGTAAGTGCTAAAGATGATAGATTTCAGAATTGCAGGGCTTAAGTATTAGTGGCTTCATGCAGACAGGCAGCTTCAGACCAACACAAGACAGATTCAGATCACAGGCCCCTGCAGAAAGCCAGGAGAAAGTTAACTTTCAAGCGTGACCTATGGCCATACTTTTGTACGGTCTGAAAATCCACAGCCAATAACTTTAACACAAAGAGACCAGGGATAGGAGCTCCTCTACTGCCTGGCCAAAGTAAACAAGCATTCTCTTAAAGGGCCCTCAACCTGGTCTTCAAATAATTCCCAAAAAAACAATACTAACAAATGTGAGTTCGGAATAAAAATAAAAACATCCCCTGGCCAGTTTGGCTCAGTTGGTTGAGCATCATCCCATGCAACAACAACAAAAGGGTGCTGGTTAGATTCCGGGTCAGGACATGTGCCCGTTTTGAGGCCTCCATCCCCAGTAGGGAACATGCAGGAGGCAGCTGATGGATGTTTCTCTCTCACATCAATGTTTCTCTCTCTCCTCTCCCTTCCTCTTTCTCTAAAAATCAATAAAAACATTTTTAAAAAATAAAAATAAAATAATGAAAAATGATATTATAAGTAACAGCACAAAGAACCAATGAGAGCCAGAATTTTATTTTTAATTCTAGTAAAAGGTCATATATACTAGAGGTATCAATTGCAGTATAGGAAAAACGATTATGTTTAATAGGTATAAATAATTTTTTAAAAAAATTAAAGCCCTAACCGGTTTGGCTCAGTGGATAGAGCATCGGCCTGCGGACTGAAGGGTCCGAGGTTCGATTCCGGTCAAGGGCATGTATCTTGGCTGCGGGCACATCCCCAGTGGTGGGTGTGCAGGAGGTGGCTGATCGATGTTTCTCGCTCATCGATGTTTCTAACTATTGCTCTCCCTTCCTCTCTGTAAAAAAAAAAAATCAATAAAATATATTTTTTTAAAAAATTAAAAACATGATCAAAGATCTACTGAGTATTAGAAATGACCAGTTGTAAATAAAGTCAGAATTGGGTGAGAAAAAAAAAAAAAAAGAAATGACCAGGCACTTCAAAAAAGAATCCAGTAGAACTTACAAAAATGCAAACTATAATAATCAAACTGTAAAACTCAAGAGCAACTGACACATGGGAAAAGAGAAATACTACACAGAAAATAGAGCTAAAGAAATGGCAGCAAATAGCGAAGCTAGGAAGGAGGAAGCCCCGCAAGGCCAACCCCCAACAAGGGAAGCACAAAACACAAAATCGGCCCAGGTCATGGCCAACTTCGAACTGCACCAGTAGGAGACTAACACCAGGCGCCAGGGGAGAGGACAGCTGGCACCCCACAACGAGGTGTGGGGTTTGGTTGGTGACCACCTCAGGAGAGCCAGAGTTGAGGAGTCAGGTAAAGCTAACTACCTGCAAGGACAAACATCAATTCTTTTCAGGAAAAGACACCAGAGTCCAGAGTCCACAATGTATCTTCTGCAATGTCCAATGTACAATCGAATATTTAACTAGCAAGGCCACATGAGGTGAGCAGAGTAAGGCACTTGTTTGGGGCGCAAATTTAAGGAGCGCCAAAATGCTCAGTAATCAAGATTTGCAAATAATACTGCAATGCAAAAAAAAATTCTTTTAACCCTCATTCGAGGATATTTTTCCACTGATATTTACAGAGAGAAAAAGGAGGGGGAGAACACAGAAAGAGAAACATCAATTTGAGAGAGACACATTGATTGGCTGTCTCCTGCATGCAACCGAGGTAAATGCCCTTGACCGGGAATCGAACCTGGGATCCTTCAGTCCGTAGGCCAACACTCTATCCACTGAGCCAAACCGCTAGTGCTACAATGCAAAATTTTAAAAAATCAAATCTACTGCAACGAACTCCACAATTAGCAATATATCAACATTTTAGATAAAGATAGGACAGTCACAGTGCCATGCCATGACATAATGCTGCCCTCAGCAAAAGGAAAATCAGTAATTGTGACTGAATCCATTAAAATGGGATGGACAATAAACGTCAGGGCATGCATATACACGTGCCAGGAAACATGCTTTCCAGTTTTCTGTTGAAACAACTGTTTCCCCTAAACTTTGTTTATCAAAAGCCAGCCCCATGGCTTGTTCGTCTTTACAGCCATATGGGCTGGCACCAACTGGGGACACAGTGAGTGCTCAGTGTAAACGTGGAAAGTGAGTGATTCCCAAAGGCCTGGAGCTGCAGCAGGCAAACACACAGCAATCGCTCCCCTTGTGCTCCCATGGCATTTTCAAAGTGCAGGCAGGGCTGGCATCCAGGCAGACACCACCGCCAGCACCTCGAGGGAATAGCGCCCAGTTCTCATTATGATCCTCACTCTCCTCATAGGCCACAACATGAGCCAAAATGGCAATCCTTTCAAGTTTTCCTGACAATTTTTACACATAAGCAAAATCTATTCACTACTAATCTATTTAATGAGTTATTAAGGGCTATTCAAATGTCATATTCATGAGGAAAATTCAGCACCTCCACTACAATTTTCTGAGGTCTCTAATCCAATATCCCAAGAGAAAAGTTCCTACTTTAGATCACCAACACATGGCTGGAATTCTTTAAAATTAAGTGTATTGTCTATGCTGCTTTCACACCACAAGAGCAGGAATGAGTCATCACAACAGAGATCCTTTGGCCCACAGAGCCTAAAATATTCTCTATCTGGCTCTCTACCGAAAAAGTTTGCGAACCCCTGCTTTAGAACATGAAAATACCACAAGACAGTCTTCTCTAGATCTTAACTGGCAAAGCTAACATCTGAGTGATAACTGCAACATGGAGCAAACTCCAGAAAATGTGTCCACTTGAAAGTCTCCAATGACTCCATTTAATTTTAAGATGTTAAAAATGACTCACACCCTAGCCGGCTGGCTCAGTGGATAGAGGGTCGGCCGAAGGGTCCCAGATTCGATTCCGGTCAAGGGCATGTACTTTGGTTGCAGTCTTCTCCCCAGCCCGGGCCCTGGTTGGGGCACATGCAGGAGGCAACCAATCAATGTGCTTCTCTCACATCAGTATTTCTCTCCATCTTTCCCTCTTTCTTCCACTCTCTCTAAAAATCAGTGGGAAAATACCCTCAGGTGAGGATTTAAAATAATAATCCTATACAATAAAAGGCAAATAGACCAAATGGCGGAACCGAACAATGGCCGCTATGACATGCGCTGACCACCAGGGAGAGCACGCGGAACATGGCAGGCATTGGCCACGGCAGGATGGTGGAGCAGGTGAGCAGGGGCGCCAGGCCAAGGCAGAGTGCCAGATGCTGTCATAAGGGCGAGTCTCTGGTGCTTACTGAAAATTCTTTGCTCCCGCGTGCCATGGTCCCACCCAGCATGTGCACCTGCTGCTGGCGCAGGAGCTGCCGCTTGCACCCGCTGCTAGCGCCTGGCGCTGGCCACAATTGCCCCTGAAGGCTCCTCCACCTCCCAATGCTCCTGAGGGGCGATCAGGGCAGCAGCCACCCTCGCACCCGCTGAGGCACTGGCCCCACTCACACCAGCTGCTGGTGCTGGCCCCAATGGCTCCATGCCATCAGTGAGTGGGAGCAGTGGCAGCGGGAGCAGGGCTGCTGGCTTACAGAGAACCAGAGGGGCTGCGGCGGGAGGGGCTGGGCGGGGGTGTGGAGGATGGGCCAAGACCCATCCCTGTGCCCACTGCAGCCTCGCAGCCCACAGTTCCTTTCAAGGTGCACGAATTTGTGCACTGGGCCCCTAGTAATAAAATAAAAATTACTCACAAATTGAATATCTTTAAAATTTCGCATTTGGTCAAAGTCAGCCCTCCCTAAGGAGTCAAGATGGAGCAAATGTAATTGTGATGACCATGGTGCCATGTGAGACCCCACGTCACTGCGAGGCTGTATCTCACAGAAGACCAGAGACTTCTCCAAGGTCACACAAGACTTAGTAAACAACAAATCCAGAATGAGTTTTCCTTGCATGTGCTTCTCTTCCAACATTTCTATTCCAACCAAAAGTATTTTATAAATATCAAGTGTCCAATTGTCAAGTCAAAAGAGACTGGCCACTCAATTCCCTCTTCTAGTACTGAGACACTAAAGGCAAATGTCATTTCCAAAGTACTAGGAGTCAGATTTCCCCTTTCAGTGACAGAAAAGACAGGCAAACCCTGCTTCCTTCCTACCAGAAGCCTATACACAGATCAACGGGTTCCAAATGAACAACTTCCCAGGCTCTGCAGTCTTGAGAATTTTAGAGACACCTGACACTGATTATAAAATAACTGAAAACAAGGCTAAAATAAAGCCGGGAACTGCAGCAGGGCAAACACCCGGAGACAGACTCCCATCGTGTGCCCGAGGCATTTTCAAAGTGCAGGAAGGGCTAGAGCCCAAAATCAAAATAAAGAAATTGGCAAACCTAAAATGCTACAGAAGCATCACAAGTAACTCTCCTTCAGTAAAAAGACACTCCCTTCCCCTGGATACACCAGGCCTGGGACAGAACAGGTTCTCCCAGCAAGAAACCAGAAAGCCCTGCTGACAGTCTGACTACAAGGCTGAGTCACTAAAAGTAAAAGTGACTCAACTGAACTGCCCAATTCTTCTTAAAAGAAATTAAAACAAAGAATAAACACATCCAGTACTTCAAAACACACCAGCAATAAACAAAAGGGCACGATTGTGCTGCCCCCTCCACCAGAAACAAAAACTACACATCAGTAGCCAAATTAGCACCATCAAGTAATTCTAAGGAACAACAAGCAATAAAATCCTTACAGAAAACTGCAGATGTTATGAGATAGAGAAGCAACTGGCAGAGCAATCAGACACTTCAGACCACATGACAGACAGAAATCTGCAGCTGGAGGCCTACCAATTTTGAAAGAACAGCACAGTTATTAACTATTTACCATGTTGTTTTAGATTCTGTGCCCCTGCCCCAACCAAATTAGAACCTAAAAATCTATGATGTCAATGCCATATGTAATTCTAAACAAATACCCATAGATTTTTTTCTACTATGTAACACTGAAGGCACACGGGTATAAAGAACAATACATACTTACCTCCCTGGTTAAGAAAAAAATATCTTATCACCATAGTCAAATCCTCTTTGTGAACTCTGAACACCTACTTCAGGGATGTGGGTACCACTATCACCATTTGATATGGAAAACAGTCATGCATTTCCATGAACTTTTACAAAACATGTACAGAACCTGACATGTATCAGCAGCAGCATACTGAATATAATTTCCCATACCACAGTGAGCTGTTTTCCACGTTGATTTGTACAGTTCTAACGTATTTTCACTGATGTGTCCTAACATATTAACTGTTCACAATCTATCTATTCTCCAGCTGGTAGAGGTATAGATAAGTTCCCGGTGAGAACTATCACCAGCACGGCTGCTGCCATGGTCCTGCACAAGCATCCTGGTGTTTGTGGGTAAAACCGGTTTGGCTCAGTGGATAGAGCATCAGCCTGCGGACTCAAGGGTCTTGGGTTCGATTCCGGTCAAGGGCATGTACCTTGGTTGCGGGCACATCCCCAGTGGGGAGTGTGCAGGAGGCAGCTGATCGATGTTTCTCTCTCATTGATGTTTCTGGCTCTCTATCTCTCTCCCTTCCTCTCTGTAAAAAATCAATAAAATATATTAAAAAAACAAACTTCCCCTAGAATGCACACACGGATGTGGATCACCTGTCCCAAACATGGGTGTGTTCAACTGCAACAGATGCTGCTCACCTGCCTCCATCTCCCTCCCACCAGCAAGCGGACAGGATAAGCTCTACCTAGCCTCACACCCTCTCCAAAGCTCAAAACTGTCACATCTGATTTTTTGTCAGTGAGATGGAATAAAAAGGTATCTGATTATGGTTAAAATCTGCATTACAACTGAGGTTGAGATTCTTTTCTGTATTTATGAAGTTCCAGTGTTTCTTTTGTGAATTGCCTGATTAACTCTTCTGCCCATACTTATATTAGGTTATTTGCCATTTTCTTGTTGAAAAAGTTAAATATAGACTTTTGTGGGTTTTTTAAAAATGAACATAGAATGATCAAACTAGTTAGGTTGAAACCCTAAAAATGCCTTTCAGAAGAATTGAGGTTACATTCACAGCACCAATTACCAATTTATAACTCAGTACCAGACCAATTCAGTGGATGTTAAACATTTTGTGGATAAAAGCTCTACTGCCTGGAAAGTAATATGTATTACTTCCCAGATGCCAAGTGTTACAAACGTTTTAGAAGGTTGGTTGACCATTTTAATATCTGGAAATGCTGACAACTCTAAATTAAGGAATTTCAACATTATCTAAGATTTGTCTTTAAAATGTACTTCCCTCACCTGGCTGGTGCAGCTCAGTGGTTGAGTATCAGCCTACAAACCAGGAGGTCACGAATCGATTCCCAGTCTGGGCATGCACCCGGTTGTGTGTTCAGTACCTGGTCAGGGTGCCTATGGGAGGCAAACAATCAATGTTTCTCTCTAACATAGATGTTTCTCTCTCTCTCTCAAAAAAAAATCAATAAAAATATATTTTTTTAAAAAACCATATCCTCCAGTGAGGATTTAAAAAAAAAAAAAAAGATACCACTACACACCTATTAGAATAGCCACAATCCAGAACACTGACACCACCAAATGCTGGTGGGGATGTGAAGCAACAGAAACGCCCATTCACTGCTGGTGGGAATGCAAAATAATACAGCCATTTGGAAGACAGTTTGACAGTTTCTTACAAAACCAAACATACTCTTGCCATACAATCAAGCAGTCATGCTTCTTGATATTTCCCCAAAGGAATTGAAATCTTATTTCCACATAAAAACCTATATACAATGTTATAGCAGCTTTATTCATAATTGCCCAATCTTGGAAGCAACCAAGATGTCCTTCAGTGGGTGAATGAGTTAACTATGGTGCTTCCAGACAATGGAATGTTATTCAGTGCTAAAAAGAAATGATCTATATCAAGCCATGAAAAAAATATGAAGGAACCTTAAATGCATATTACTAAGTGAAAGAAGCCAATCTAAGAAGACTACAGACTCTGTGATTCCAACTATATGATGTTCTGGAAAAGGCAAAATTGTGGCCTGTATGGGGTATGGGTACAGGGGAAATCTCTATCTTCCTCTCAATTTTGTTGTCAAACTAAAACTGCTCCAAAAAAAAAAAAAAATGAAACAGCTAAGTCTTTTTTTAATTTTAATTTTATTTTTTTAATATATTTTTATTGATTTCAGAGAAGAAAGGAAAAGGAGAGATAGAAACACCAATGATGAGAGAAAATCATTGACTGGCTGCCTCCTGCACACCCCACACTAGGGATCGAACCCACAACCCAGGCATGTGTCCTGACCTACTGGTTCATAGGTCGACCGACACTCAGGCACTGAGCCACACCAGCCAGGCTAAGTATTTTTTTTTTAAGTCCATCTCTGGGTCTGAGGCACGCAAGCTACTGAAATGAGTAGCCTTTGATTATGGAGGCGGCAAAAAAAGCAAAATCCCCAGGGAAGAGGCAAGTTACAGCCAAGGAATAAAGAGGCCAAAAAAAAAAAAGAGAACATTTTACTTATAGTACAAGAAAGGTCCTGGTTCCAGGGAACTTAAGGTTAGGAGTGAACAGTGAAGAAGAAAGCAAACAAATGGCATGCCTATTAGAAGGCAGCCAAAGATTGTAAAGTGAGTAGACCCGCTTCAGTCTGGTGCACACTGAGATCCCAAGTGGGTTTGAGGCCAACATCTGTGCATGGGCTCTGCTCAGTGGTCAGGTGGAAGACTGCCAAGAAGTAAGCAGATCTCTCTGAAGGCAATTCTCCTCATCTCCCAATGCAATGGACAAGAGCTCATTAGGACACAAAGACACAGAGCTCCATATAGTGGAACAGAGAGGCCAGAAGAAACCAGCCTTCACACAAAGCTTCGCTTGGAAGTTGGAGGAGGAGGTTAGCTGGACCCATAACACTAACCTTGTACAGACCACAGAAGCAAAAGAGACAATGGTTTAGTATCCAGAAGACATAAGGAACAACAGCATATCACAAAGAAAACTATAACCCATTAGCAAATGATCAACAGACATGAACAGATAAATCACAGAAAAAAACCCTCAAATGTTTGAACCTGAGAAAAGAGTCTCGACATCACTGGTAATCTAAAGACACACAGGCAGACAGATATCGATAGGAGGGTGTATGAAGTACAGAACACTAAACATGTACCATATGCTTCGGTGAGCAACTTGCCAGTATCTCATAAAACTGAAAATGTGCACGTCCCACTTCTCAAATACAGGCAGTCCACATCGTTTTGTGGTTACGTCACCATCTCCCATTTATTTATTAAAAAAAAAAAAAAAAAAAGTTCCATCATTTTGATGTATGCACATATGTGCTTTATGTTTTTTATTATTTATTTACCACAAGTAAAGGTCAGGAATTGTTATCTTTCTTTTAAATTTTTTTTACTGTTTCACTTCATTACTGCTGTGTATGTGCTCCATGTGAGTGATGTAGGTGCTTACGTAGGTGGGTTCCGACTTACAGAGAAAATCGCGTTACGTGGCGCCATAGGAACAAATCTCCAACGTAACCCGAGGACCTACTGTATTCCCCTTCTGGGAAAACTCCTAGGGGAAATCTTACCCAGGCTAGCAGGAGATGTTTGTCAAAGATGTTTACTGCAGCCTTATTTTCACAGACTCAAATCTGAAAACAACCTGAATGTCCACCAGTCAGGGGTAAAAGGTAACCCAGATCCCATCTTCTTTAGACCAAGATATTTAAAAATAATTAACTACATCCATAAACAACTTGTAAAGTCTATATAAAACTATATACTCATGTTACACTGTGTTATATGTATTGCTCGTGGACACGTATTTGTTAGTACAAACTCCAAAATAGACTAGAAAGTCTGGTTCCAGATAAGATGTAGTGAACACACCCACTCTCTGGCTTCCACCGAACATAGCTTGAAACACTGAAAAGAGTACATGGAGCTGCCATGAGAGGCCCCAGAAAGTAACAGCAGCAGGCAGACTGGGAAGAAGGCCAGAAGTGTGAGAACCACCGACCAGCAGTGAGTCTGCAACTCAGCACCCCCAAACCAGGAGTGGCACCGATCCGCACAGAGAAGAGTACCCAAAGACTGTAGTTCACACTCACAGAGTAGAAAAGGGGTCTCCTTGCAATGACCATGCTGGCAGTGGGGGCCCTCAGGCAACTCAAACTCCCTGGGAAGAAAATCATCCTCACCACTGGGAGGACTGTGATCCTCTGAACTCCTGCTACTTGGCCCTGGATGTGACACAGCAAGACATACAAAACCCCAGCATGCCAGCTGGATGAAAAGGTGAGCCCTGAGGAACCAACAAGTACCAGGGATATGTGAAGAGTTAAAGCTCAGGAAAGTGACCCCACAGGGTTGTTATTATTCCTGGCCTCACCCCAAGCTATGCATGCATTCATCTGATCATAAACAGTATATCCAACATTCTGAGAAGTAAAATATCAACTATTATCCAGGTCTCACACTGGCCACAGGTGGTACATAAGAAGGCCAGACCCAATAGCATTGTAAAAGCTTTTGAAAATGGAACTGACATTGAAAACACAACAGAGAGAAGGCTAGTCAGAACTTACAACCAGAACCCAACCAGGTTGACTGCCTGGTAAAACAAAACATCAACATTTCCCATAGGATTTATTTATTTTTAATATATTTTAATTAATTTCAGAGAGGAAGGAAGAGGAAGAGAGAGACGGAAACATCAATGATGAGAGAGAGTCACTGATTGGCTGCCTTCTGCACACCCCACACTGGGGATCGAGCTCACAACCCAGGCATATGCCCTGGCCGGGAATCAAACCATGACTTCCTGGTTCATAGATCAACGCTCAACCACTAAGCCATGCCGGCTGGGCAACATTTTCCATAGGATTTAAATTTTAAAACCCCAGTTCTTAAAACATAATATTCAAATATCCAGGAGGCAACCCAAAATTACTCAGCATATGAAGAAAAGGAAAAATACCAACTCATGCTGCAAAAAACAACCAAGAGACATCAAGGCCAAACAAATAGAATAATATACCATGCTCATGGATTGGTAGAATCAACATCATTAAAATGTCCATACTACCCAAAGCAATCTATAGATTCAATGCAATCCCCATTAAGATACCAACATCATATTTCCCAGACCTAGAACAAACTCACCAAAAATTCACATGGAATTAAAAAAAAGACCCCAAATAGCCGCAGCAATCCTGAGAAAGAAGAACAAAGTTGGAGGGATCACAATACCAGATATCAAGCTATATTACAAAAAAACTGTTCTCAAAACTGCCTGGTACTGGCACAAAAACAGACATATAGACCAATGGAACAGAACAGAGAACCCAAAAATCAACCCAAGCCATTATGCTCAAAGGAGGCAAGAGCATACAATGGAGTCAAGACAGTCTCTTCAGTAAATGGTGTTGGGAAAATTGTACAGATACATGCAAAAAAAATGAAACTAGACCACCAACTTACACCATACACAAAAATATACTCAAAATGGATAAAGGACTTAAACATAAGACAGGAAACCATAAAAGTCTTAGAAGAACCCACAGGCAGCAAAATATCAAACATTTGTCATAGCAATATCTTTACCGATGCAGCTCCTAAAACAATGGAAACTAAGGAGAAAATAAACAAATGGAACTACATCAAAATAAAAGGCTTCTGCACAGCAAAAGAAACCATCAACAAAACAACAAGAGAGCCCACTGCATGGGAGAACATATTTGCCAATGTTATATCCGATAAGGGTTTAATCTCCAAAATTTATAGGGAACTCATACAACTTAACAAAAGGAAGATAAACAATCCAATCATAAAAGGGCCTATATATACACTTTTCGAAAGAGGACATACAAAAGGCCAAGAGACATATGAAAACATGCTCAAAGTTACTAATCATCCGAGAGATGCAAATCAAAACGACAATGAGGTACCATCTCACACCTGTCATCAACAAATCAACAAACGAAAAGTGCTGGAGAGGATGCTGAGAAAAAGGAATCCTCCTGCACTGCTGGTAGGAATGCAGACTGGTGCAGCCACAGTGGAAAACAATATGGAGTTTCCTCCAAAAAGTAAAAATGGAACTCCCATTTGACCCAGTAATCCCACTTCTAGATATATCACAAGAAATCAGAAACACCAATCAGAAAGGATATATGCACCCCTATGTTCATAGCAGCACAATTTACAATAACTAAGATCTAGAAACAGCCTAAGTGCCCATCACCAGATGAGTGGATTAAAAAACAGTGGTACATCTACACAATGGAATACTACGCTGCTGTAAAAAAGAAGGAACTCTTACCATTTGCAACAGCATGGATGGACCTGAAGAGCATTACGCTAAGTGGAATAAGCCAGTTGGAGAAAGATAAATATCATATGATCTCACTCATTTGTGGAATATAATGAACAACATAAACTGATGAACAAAAATAGATCCAGAATTATTAAACAGACCGTCCAACCTCAGAGGGAAGGCAGGGGGTGAGAGATCAACCAAAAGACTTGTATACACGCATATAAGCATAACCCATGGACACAGACAGTAGGGGAGAGGGTGAGGGCATGTGCTGGGGGGTGGGAATGGCTGGGGAGAGGTCAATGGGGGAAAAAGGAAACATATGTAATACTTTAAACAATAACTTAAATTTTTAAAAAAAAGATAGAGACATCAAGGCTAAAATGACACAGATGTTGGAAATCACTGACAAAGACTTTAAAGAAGCTATTATAAAAAATGCTCCAAAAAGAAAAGCAACACTAGAAATGAAAGGTGTGAACAGCAGTCCACAATTTCCTGCCCTAATTGCAGGGACTATGCACAGAATATCACACCTTGGTAAGTTACAGGACAGAGAGACTCTGCAGATATAATTAAATTACTAACCAGCAGACTCTGAATTGATCAAAGGGAGTCTACCCAGTTATGCCTAATCTAAACCCATCAAAATCTAAGAGGGATTCAGTGAGCTACTGCAACTTGAAGGTAAGGTGGGGGTCATGTGATAAGGAAATCTTCCAGCCCTGGAAGCTGAAAGTGACCCCCAAGGACCTCAGTTCTACAAAGGCAAGGAACTGGATTCCGCCAGCAATCTGAATGCACCTGGAAGCATCTTGCCCTGAGTCTCTAGAAAAAAGCCCGGCCCAGACAATGCCTTTACTTTGGCCCTGTGAGGCCCTAGCTGGAGAACCAGTCAAGCCCACTCAGACTTCTGATTTACAGAACTGTGAGGAGATACTGTTTTAGCCCCTAAGTTGGTGGTATTTTGTTACACAACAGTAGTAAATAAAGACTGATTTTGGTAGTTGGAAGTGAGATGCTGCCATAACAAACACTTATTTAAGTTCATTTTGAGGTCATTAATATAACCCTCAAGTATCACATGATTGCATTTGGGACTCACTGATTGCTCTAAAGTGAGAACATTCCTTTTGTTTATATTATTTTTCTAAAATAGTATTGAATAGACTGCATCCCTGAATTCTGCAGGCATTTGTTCCTTCTATTTTTTCTAGAACCACTGTCAAATTAATTGTGTTTATATGAAAAGGAGGGCCAAACAGCAAATTCTGACTAATTTGTAAACAAACATTAACTCTTTAATACTGTCCACCGTACACTTTGAGTTTGGTGCACTGTCCTGGCTTCAAGTCTCCCAGAAGTTGCAGTATGGTGTCCAAGAGCACCCGGCTGGAGTTAACCAGGAATTCACGACCACAGGCTATGGCAGCAACATCTGCAACAGAAAGACAAAACCAAGTAACTTCAGTCTGTAACTTCAGACTCTAGAAAAGTTTCTCAATGACAGAGTATTCCTTGCTGTCTTTCTCCTAACAAAATAGCCAGTGAGGCATTAAAAAATGGTGTTGTCCACAGAGTGACAACCCAGAAAGAACTGACAACCACAACAGTTACTCAGTGAGTAATGCGCTTTGTGAATAGCAAACACCTTGATAGTGGAACAGAGCACTGGAATCTAAATATGACTGCAGCCAACCATAGGACAGCAAGTGGATGCCATGCTCCAGAACCCTGATTGACAGCTGTGGGCAGTCAGGGTCCAAACAGAAGATGGGGCAATGGAGAACCAAGTTGGTGGCGTAGATAAATGCTGGTACTCACTGCCTCCAACAAACACATCAAAATTCCAACTAAAATACAGAACAACCATCATTCAGAACTGCCTGAAATCTGGCTGAATAGAAGTCCTACAACTAGAGAAGAAGAAAGTACATTGAGACTAGTGGGGGGGGGGGGCAAAGGCACAGAATGGACTGGTGTGGTGTGTTTTTTTTAATCTGGAGGGATATCTGGCTGTAGAGGCCTCCTGTGAGGAGCAAGGGGTCCCAGCCCCACACCAGACCCCACCAGCCCAGAACTGGGAAGAGAATTCCACATAATGTTGGCTGTAAAAACCAGAGGGGATTGTGGCTGAGTAACAGGGAGATTGCTACAGTCCCAGGCAGTTCCTCTTAAAGGGCCAGCACAAGAACTTACACAGTCCTGCTTCCTCTGAGCTCCAGCACTGGGTGGCAGCTTTGGGGGATTCAGGGACATACAGGGAGGAAGTGGATTGTCTGGCATTGGGGCAGGAACTTGGGCCGACTTTCTCCAAGATGGGGGTGCTCACATGGGTCACTGTTCCTGTGCTGGGACCTTCCCCATTGCAAAACTGAGATTCCACCAACGTGGCCCACACTGTTTACTCCACCCTGCCCCATCAATTTGCAGCCCAACCCAAGCTGTTTGCAGGGGCTTTTCCATATGCATGGCCTGTTCCAGCTCAGGCTTCAGACCTTTATAAAATCTCTCAAACAAGCAGCAACTGGCATCAGTGTGGCACAAACATATCAATAAGAAGCCCAAGACCCAGCACCTGCACCAGCCCACCTTGCTTCACAACTGGGCCTTGCCTGGGCACTTCCAAGCCTAATACAAGTAGCAGCAATCTGCAGATCACTCTGTAGCTGCTGTGGGTGGCCCAGACAGTGGCTGACTTTGCACTTTCCAGGAAGCCCCAGAGCCAATGCACACAGTGGACAGCATCAGACCATACCAGATTACAACTCTACACATCCATGAGCAACACACTCAAGGGGCAGACTCGGTGAGCACCAAAGCCCCACTGAAGCAAGTCTTGCTCCACAGGGGTGTCTCTTGCACAGCAGCTCCTCCACTGTAGTTGCAAATGTTCCTCACAGGAATGATGATCATTGACATGAGGGTACTCTATTGACTTTGTGGAACAATTATATCCATGAAAGATAAGCTGGATCTTAGTCATGCCCATAAATTATCAACAGTCAAAAAATAATTTGTATTCTGAAATCACTATCTAATATTGTTTGAATGAATAGACCCAGAATAAAAAGGCAAGGAGTGTAATTATAACTTGCAAGTAAACAAAAAGCAAAAGAAACAATTAGAAAAATAAGTTTTCTGCCAGCTGGTGTGACTCAGTGGTTGAGTGTCAACCCATGAACAAGGAGGTCACAGTTCAATTCCTGGTCAGGGCACATGCCTACGTTGCGAGCTCAATCTCCAGTAGGGGGCTTGCATAAGGCAGTCAATCAAAAATTCTTTCTCATCCTTGATGTTTCTATCTCTCTCTCCCTCTGCCTCTCCCTTCCTCTCTCTGAAATAAATTTAAAAATTTTCTTTTAAATATAGCTTTTCCACTTGCATGGTAAGCAAATTAATCTTTGCAGGGTTCTGACAATTTACCATCTTCTTTTACATTCTTCATTTGTCCCCTTACACAAGTTACTGAAAAGAATCACATGTTCACATGCTTATGTTGAAGAGCAGCTTGGTTTACAATGTGCCATCACCTCCATAGCTCAGTAAATATTTACAACAGCGTGTAAGGTCATTGGAGCAGGTACTACTATTGCACGTCAGATGAGGAACAGAAAACCAGAGAATTGATAACCTGGGAAGTGGACTAGCTGTGCCTGAAAATCCAGACCCTTCACTATACTAACCTATTACTAAGGACAGTGGCTGTGGATGAGTAAGAAATCTAACAACTTCAATAAATCCTTGAATTCCAGGTTTTGCTTTAGGATACACTAAATTGGAAAGAGCTACACCTTGATTCTTTAAAAGGCAGGAGCGGTCATTTGCAAAATCACAACTTTTCTTGAACACATCGGAGCTAAGGTCAGAGATCAACCAACTAACATGAGAAATAGGAAAAGGCAGGGGCTCATGAAGAGATATAAGGCAGACACTTGCTTACCTGGGGCAGATGCTAGACACCAGACAAAACAGCAAGAAAAATCCAACTAAAAGTTTTAACAAAGTGCCAGATCAGCAGTTGCCTGTGGCTGATGTAGACAGAGTGGTTGACTACAAAAGGAAAAGGTGGGGAGATATTGAGGAGATACGTTGGAAGTTATAGAACTATTCCACATCTCAACTGTGGTGGTCACATGACTATATACATTTGTCAAAACTTAGGAACTGCAAAAAGGTGAGGGGAAAAGTGTAAAGGTAAGTTTATTGCATGTAAATTTTTAAAAAGAATCCTTGTTTTAGAAGGCAGAGGATCTGTGTGACAGCTAACCAAGGTCTCTGCTGTACTGCCTACTCCCCAAGAACAGTGTTCTCAGTGTTAGAGATGCATAAGCCACCAAAACAGCGCTTTAATAAAACCACCATAGTATGTAATACTCCAGTAAAATTCATCAGTGAGGAAGCAAAAAAACATATGTGTCCACTTTCCAACTCTTTATGACAGCTCCTGTGAGTCACTCCAAGCAGGGAGAAACAAAGCCAAATTGAACTCGTATGCTGGGCAACAGGCTGGCTCTGCCCACTGGCCAACTGTCTCACCATTACACACCAGCTGCAGTTCAAGCCGCTCAAATTCACAACTCAGCAGAATGACAAATCACATATGTCATAGACCTTTGGCGTCACTTGCAAATAGCAAAAACTCTAGTCATCAAATTTACAAATGCCTTCTGTTAAAAAAACACACAAAAACAGAAACAAAAAACCTTAAAAGAATTTGAAAAGGTACAGCAATGCAAGCCTCCTCCAGCAGAAGGTGCGAGGATGAGAGTGCATGATGCCTGCTGTCCTGCAGAGTAGATGCTGGATAAACCAGGACTGGCCTGAAGACCACAAGTCTCAACATCTCCCCAGAAGAAGGATCATAAGGAATTATGGAGGGACAATGACTACACAGGACCTGTCTCATTAGTATTTAGTAGGTGAAGGATATTGCCACAAGGAAAAGTAAAATGTCCTCTCTCTCTTTAATGGCAAAGAATTAACCTAAGATACACAGCAGAGATGAAAGAGCAACATAAAAAAATAAATCGTAGCATCTATTTAACTATTTCACTGACTTTGGAGCAAAAAGCCTTGGTCCTCACTAGTACATACTACTCCTACTATACACTAAGAGATCAGTGATTGATTGGCTTTATCTGTACAGCAGTTTTGCCACAGAATTCTATCATAACTGTATAATTTTGGGGAGAAATTTACTAAAGAGACAGTTTAGGTTTTGGAATTCCTTAATTATTGTACCACAACACCCGCAATAGTTTAGGCTTTTACTTGACTAGACATTAATAAAGTGGCAATGACTCCAAATAATAAGCAGCTCAACATAGTTTTGTTCTGACTTCAGTAAAGGCACAGACTGAACATGCAAACTCGTCCCATGCTTCCTAAGACCAGTCATGCTTACTCAACAATATCGTACTTACCAGAATGACCTGCATGATATGCAACAATCACACACCTGGTACCTATCCCAGATCCACAGAACCAGAGTCTCCAGGGTGAGAACCACATGGCATTTGAAAAAGTTCCTGAGAGAGGTTTATGCTCAGACACCTGACTGTAATCGCTGCTCTAGGACACACTTAAAACTGCCACTATGCTTAAAAGAATTACTTACTTGTCACAATTCCAGCCAAAGCAAAAACAAACTGATTTTCATCAGAATCGAGCTCCTTGACATCCCCATCCAGTGACTTCACAAAACTCTCCATTGTCTGACCAGTGATGTTGAAAAACTTCAAAGCTTTATCCTGCAAGTTTGGAAATGAGAGCATCACGCCCCTTCACAAATACCAGTGTGAAACATGTTAAAAGTGCAGGATACATAAGAAAAGACCTTGGTGGTACTTACAGAGGCAATATTTTAAAATCTATTCCTCATTAAAAGTTTCTATTGAAAAGATGAAAGGAAAAGGTTTTACTTTACTAGATACAAATATAAGTATTAGAAAAATTACCTAAAGACTAACCCAAAGAGTAAAATAAAAGTACATTTGGGAAACAGCTCAAAATTTACACAATGATGGAGCACCGGGATCAATTCACCCAACAATATACTAGAAAGGCATGTATGGGTTTTCAAACCTTCGGCAAACTGCTTTTCAAATAAAGTCTTAACTGAAATCTCAACATGTAAGATAGATAAAGAAGCAGGCTAGAAGAGGTTAATGGGGGGGCGGGGGGGGGGGCGGGGACCTATGTAATACTTTCAACAATAAAGATTTAAAAAGAAAAATAACAATATTTCCAAGTTTACAGAGCCTTTGCAGCACTTCACTGAGGACCTGTTTGAAAACCAGGGCACAAGGGAGCTTCAAGGGTGACAAAAATGCTCTAAGACTGGGTTGTGGTGATGTTGTGCTACTATGGAAGTCAGCTCAACACCACTGAGTTGTACACTTACAGACGGGCGAACTTTATGGTATATAAATTACATCTCAATAAAGCTCAATAAACTTTAAAAAATAAAATCTTTCCCCTGAAAGGCAAATACAATTTTGATTTTTAGAATGATGAGCAGTTTATTACCGGCCTTCCACCAAACATCCCCTTGTGACTTTTATTTCCATTCATGACATCCCATTTTCCCAGAGTCACTCAGTCTTCCTTGGTTCCTTTCATTCTGTCAGCTGTGGAGTCCATGCTGTCACCACACTGGCCTTAGTCACAGGCTCTCCTTCCCTTCCATCCCCCCTACAGAGAGCCAGCTCACTCCAGCCTGAGCCACTGGAACTCTAATTCGTCTTCATGTCCAGTCTGTAGACCCCAACCTGCCCCCTCAAATCCACACTCACTCTCTGTCAGGTTAACCTTCCCCAAACTCTCCCCTTATCCCATCTTCTTTTAGTCAACGCTCAGGAATCCAGTCCTCCCACCTGGACTGCATCATCAACCTGCATTGACGGTCTTCCAAAATTACACTCCACCCAACCTTATAAGCCTTCTCTCCCCACAACTTTACCACACAATCCTCCACTCTGCGTTAACTAACCTACTCACTGTCCTAAACAAACTTACTACATTAATTTTACATACCCCCACAGCACCAGGTTACAGAGGACCCCACACCACAATTCCAAAATTATTTGATGAAAGAAATGGATGTAAGCCATGCTGCACCCTCCCAGCCCATAAGCATTAATCAACAAGGTCCATAGCCATGCTTACTCCTCCCAGAATGGCTTTGACGACCTCCTCACTGCTGGAGACGCCCCAGAGCAGAGTGCAGGCTGCTGCCCCCATCTCTGTGCAATACTCTGCCTGCTGCAGAAGTTGCTGCTTCGCTTCATTCAGCTGCTGGCGAAGAGCCAGTTTCTCCTGAAATCAAAACAAAATCAGAAAAATGAATAGCACTGAACTTTAAAATATCTCGTGTTTTCTCTTTCAAAGATATTTTAAAGAAAATAAATGCATACAGAATCATAGAAAACAGTTGGCAAATGAAAACTAGTCCTTAGAGAGCCATAATCCATATTTTAAAAATAAAATTTAGAGGCAAAATTAACACTCTTAGAAAAGAACATCCTATTACATTAGAGTTTATAAATACCATCAAAGTCGAGGAGCTTTCCATCTAGGGGAGAAAAGGGAGCAGTGGAGCCACAACTTCATCTTCTTTAAATCAAATGAACTCATTAGGCATCTCAGGTCCAAAGTGTCTATACCCAGGACCAGCACCAACTAGGACATCTGAGCAAAGTGACAACCTCAAACAGCAGTCCACATATAGAGCAACACTTTTTAAAACATTTTTAAAATATATTTTTATTGATTTCAGAGAGGTCAAGATACCACCTCACACCTGTTAGCGTGGCCATTATCAATAAGGCAAATAATGTGTTGGAGAGGTTGTGGAGAAAAGAGAACCCTCATTCACTGCTGATACAACTACTGTGGAAAAGAGGCTGGCCATTCCTCAAAAAAATTAAGAATAGAGCCCCAGCTGGTTTGGCTCAATGGATAGAGTGTCGGCCTGTGGACTGAAGGGTCCCAGGTTTGATCCCAGCAAAGGGCACATGCCTAGGTTGCAGGCTCGATCCCCAGTGGGGGGTGTGCAGGAGGCAGCCAGTCAGTGATTCTCACTCATCATTGATGTTTCTCTTTCTCCCTCTCCCTTCCTCTCTGAAATCAATAAAAATATATTTAAAAAAAAAAAAAGAATAGAGCTACCATATGATACAGCAATCCCTCTCATGAATATATACCTGAAAAACTCGAAAACATGTATTCAGAAAGATATATGCACCCCATGTTCACGGTGGCCAAGACATGGAAACAACCAAAGTGCCCTACGATAGAGGACTAGATAAAGATGTTGTCCATATATACAATGAAATACTATTCAGCCATAAGAAAGGATGAAATACTGCCATTTGCAACAACATGGATGAACTGAGAGAAAATTATGCTAAGTGAAATAAGTCAATCAGGAAACGCTAAGAACCATATGATTTCAATCATATGTGGGATATAAAACTGAAACTCATGGACACAACAGCAGTGTGGTGGTTGCCAGAGGGAAGGGATGTGGGGGTAAAAGGGACCCTAATATATGGTGACAGGAGAAGATTTGACTTTGAGGGGTGGGCACACAGTGCAATATACAGATCTTGTAACACAGGAACCCATACCTGAAACCTGTATGATATTAACCAATGTCACCCCAATAAATTTAATAAAAATAATAATAAAAGGAAATCCTAGGGCCCTTAAGAATATACTAAATTGACTCTGCCAGTGCTTTATAAATGGAACAACAAAGGATGGATGACAGCACATCTATTTACAGTATGGTTTACTGAATGTTTTAAGCTCACTGTTGAGACCTACTGCTTAGAAAAAAAGATTCCTTTCAAAATATCACTGCTCAATGACAGTGCTTCTAGTCACTCATGAGCTCTAATGGGTATGTACAATGAGATAAATGTTGTTTTCATGTCTACTAACACAACATCCATTCTATAGCCCATGGGTCCAGGAGTAATTTAGACTTTCAAGCCTTATGATTTAAGAAACGCTCCATAAGGCTACTATCGATAGAGATTCCTCTGATGGATCTGGGCAAAGTAAATTGAAAACCTTTTGGAAAGGATTCACCATTCTAGATGCCATTAAGGACATGTGTGATTCATTGGAAGAGATCAAAATATCAATATGAATGGGAATTTGGAAATTGATTCCAACCCTCATTGATGACTTTGGGGGGTTCAAGGCTTCAATGGAGGAAGTAATTGCAGATATGGTGGAAATAGCAAGAGAACTAGAATTAGATCTTGAGGATATGACTGAAATGCTGCACTGTGATGATAAACCTTTAACAAATGAGGATTTGCTTCTTATGGAAGAGAAAAGAAAATGGTTTCTTGAGATGGAATCCACTTCTGGTGAAGATGTTGTGAAGACTGTAGAAATGTCAACAAAGGATTTTAATAGTTGATAAGGCAGTAGCAGGCTTTGAGAGGATTGACTTCAATTTTGAGAGAAGTTCTACTGTGGGTAAAATGCTATCAAACACCACCACATACTATAGAGAAATCATTTGTGAAAGGAAGAGTCAATCAATGCAGCAAATTTCATTGCTGTCTCATTTTAAGAAATAGTCACAAACACCCTGATCAGTCAGAAGCTGAGTTAAAAAGACCCTCTACCAGCAAAAAGATTACAACTTAGCCGAAGGCTTTGATGAATGATAGTTACATTTTTTAGCAATGAAGTATTTTTAGTTAAGGTACGTAGATATTTTATATGCAATGCTACTTAGTGCACACTTTAATAGACTATAGTATGGTGTCAACTTTTATATGTGCTGGGAAACCAAAATATTTGTGTGCCTGGCTTTTTGCAGTGGTCTGGAATGAAACCCAAAATATCTCCAAGGTAACTTGTAAATGTAAAGATATACCATTTTCATGGACTGGAAGACTTGAGATTGGTAAACTGGTAATTCTCCCCAAAACTGATGTACAGATTCAACACAATCCCTATCAAAATTTCAGAAGGTGGTTTGTTTTTTTTACAAGTTGATAATCTGAGTCCAAAACTGATATGGAAGTGCAAAAAAAAAAAAAAGTTTGAAAAAGAAAAACTGTTAGAGGACTAGCACTGATTTCAAAAACAAAAACTTATCATAAAGCTATAAAAAATAAAACCAGTGTTGGATTGGCATAAGAACGAACACAGAGATCAGTGAAACACTGACATTTATGGCAATCAACTTTAACAAAGATGACACGGCAATTCAATGGAAAATTATTGCCTTTTCAAAAAATGGTGCTAAAACAACTAGATATTCATTTGTAAAAAAAAAAAAAAATTATATGTGATAAAACTGCCTAGAACTATGGGCGTACACACAAATGAGTGCATACAAAATTGGGGAAATACAAACAAATCCAGGTAATGCTGATGAAACCTACATAAACTCTGGGGATTATATCAATGTCAATTTCCTGGCTTTCAGTTTGTCCTGTAGTTATGCAAGATGTTACCAGTGGGGGAAACTGTGTGAAGATATAGGGAACTTCCCTGGACTTTTTGCAACTTCCTATGAATCTGTAATTATTTCAAAATAATTTTTTACCAAAAAAACTGGATTAGGGTGATAGTTTTACAACTGCATAAATTTACTAACAATCATCAAACTATACTTGTATAATAGATGAATTTTGTGGTATATAAAATATAGCTCAATAAAGCTGTTTTAAAATAAACGTTAATCAAACCCTGATATATTTGCTTACTTAAAGTGAATATTGATACATAACAGGGTATCAAGTACAATACTTTCCAGGTTCCTTCAAACTCTGAAGTTATTTTTGATTTTAATTGAACTATACTATTAGTTAGTTTTTCTTTTAAAAGTTTTCTGAAATAATGTACAAAGTTTGCAACAACTTTCCTTTTATTACCATAAAAGTAGTAATTCTTTCCTACCAAATTAAAAATGACAATAACAAAATTTGGCAGTCCATACTTGTTAGTGTACTGACTGTGAAAGGTGCATGCCAGAACAAAGCAACACACAGAGAGGACAAAACCACAGGTAAACCACTGAAAGGCCTGCTCCTCAAGAACACAGGGAACTGTATATTGTCTGCGATCACTTCACACAGAAAAGCCAGCCAGGCACTAAAAAAGGGCCGCCAGCAGGTGGAAAGCCTCCTCTAACCTTACAGTGACAGCACAGTCCTTCAAAAAGTCACCCAGCTACCCTCTGACAGTTTCACCTACACCATAAACGCTGGGCTCTTTCTCTTGCAGAGTTCAAAGGCTGCTTTGCCAGGACTCTCTGGGCCAGTCTCATAGATCACATCAAGGCCCAGCTGGCTTCCTCCACTGATCTGACTCAATCACACTAAGGAAACATCTCAACTGAGGTCAGGAGCCAAGTTTTCCTTGTTCCAGTCACCAGTCTAGGGCAGGTGGGCGCTACTGCTTTATGAATTTGAGTCCATTCTTTATCTGATCTCTTCTTTCATACTGGAATCAGTACCTTCCACCTTTCCCTAACGACTTTCATCCACGCTGGAGTACTTACTAGCAATACTCTAACTTAGGATAGCCTCTGGAATCTTTCCTGGTTCCTCAACTCTAAAATAAGCTTCCAGAGTCTGGCACATGATCTGTGGAGACCTGGACAGAGACCACAGAAAAGGCAGCTGCCAGTTCTCCACAGCAAGGAGACATGGTCTTGTTACACAAACTTGTATTACACTGGGGGGCCTACTAAACAGCAAACTTCACTGGAAACAATTTACCCTAAAATATCCCCACTTCTGCCCTGGCCAATGTTTCTCGGTGGTTAGAGTGTCAGCCCAAATGAGCACCTTAGAGTCTCATGTTTGAATCTGAGTCAAGGGCACATACTTAGGTTGCAGATTCGATCCCCGGTCCTGGTTGGGGCGTGTGCAGGGTGCATATGGAAGGCAACCAATCAATGTGTCTCTCATATTAATGTTTCTCTCTCTTTCTTTCCTTCTCTCCTCTCTTCCTCCCTTCCACTCTCTCTAAAAAAAATCAATGGAAAAAAGGATTAACAAATAAATAAATAATAAAATAAAATATTCCCACTTCAACTAAGATCATTGTGAAGGCAACAACACGCTGGTGATGTGAAGCTGCTTTACCAAGGCCCTTTCATCCTCTATACTGGCACTAGTAGAATGGTTTATTTTTAAGCATTACAGCTAACATGCCAGCAAAACATGCATTTTCCCTATGCTTTCAACTTAAAAAAAAACAGGAAATCTAAGATTCTGTTCCAATGTAAGCTTCAACAAGGATGTCTCAGCAATTTAAGAAGGAACTGAACCAATGAATTGCATTGTTAACATTGATCAAATTCCTTCTTGCCTATTGGTCAACTTCTTTCTGACCATGATACTTTAGGCCCAGACACTGCCATTTTAGTTTATCATGATCTACGCAGAATACAGCAAAGCTAAAATTTAACCTTTCACTATGTGATGTTCCACCTAACCCAGTTTTAAGACTAAACCGTTTTCTCTAACCTTTTCTACTTGCTCAATATAAAGTCTATAAAAATTCCCCTCGTTTTGGAAAACCTCTTTACAGCCACATTCAGAATTCCTTCACATGAGAAGACAGTATGAAATAAAACTTTGTACACAGGGAGGAGTCATTCCTGTAAGTTAGTAGTACCTGCTGCCCTAGCTGTGCTGGGAGAAGCAAGTGAGATGCATGGACAGCCACTGACCACCTGCCAGCATGCAGTAAACAATACACACTAGCTAGTTATTACTAGTACAATTATTGTTTTACTATTCAAAAATAAAAATACATTCAAGCCCAGCCGACATGGCTCAGTGGTTGAGCATCAACCTATGAACCAGGAGAGGTCACGGTAGATTCCTGGTCAGGGCACATGCCCAGGTTTCAGGCTCAATCCCCAGTGTGGGGCGTGCAGGAGGCAGCCAAACAATGCTTCTCTCTCTTCATTGATGTTTCCATCTTTCTCTCCTCTCCTCTCTGAAATCAGTAAAAATATATGTGTTAAAAAAATGCATATTCAAGCTCCAAATTTTACCAGGAGGGGTAGAATAGTTCATTTTACAGAAGAAGAAATTTATTCCATTCCAAAAGTAAAAATGTGTAATTTTCAAGAAATATTGTTAGTCTCCCCTAATATTAAATAAAATTGGTTAATTTTTAAATATCAGTAAATGATCCCTAAATTAATTACAAATATTTTATTTAATACATCACCTCTGATTATAAATTATGTGTACAATATTTTTCTTCAATACTTTTATTATGAATTTTTATGTTTAGGAATGGCCTTTTAAACATAAAAATTAACGGTGACTATTAAAAAGCACCAAGTAAATAATCTCCAGTTATAAAATCCAAATGTTCAACTATTTTCCAACCCATTCAAAATACATACATACAAACATTTAAAAATACAATCTCCTGATGCTTAAAGGCTAGAAAGACAAGTGGCCAACACCGCTGAGTAGACGCAGCCACAATGCTGGTGTTTCAAGCAGCGATCTGTGAGCATCATACCTTCTTCTCTCTCACGCTGTCGGCTTGCACAGTCTCCAGGCGTGCTTTAAAGTGCTCACAATCCATTCTCAGTTGCTCTAATTCTTGCTCCTTCCTTTCTAGATCTACAAGAAATAGACATAAATACCTAGTATTTCAAATCACTAATCTCTCTTAAGCATCCATTTTACCTGATCTATTAGGAAAATCTATACTCACTTCTTAGGTAGTATTTGCATAACCAGTCCTTGAATAACCAATATTCTAAAAGTCCTGCTTTTTACATTTGCCAGTTTTTAGCCCATAGTAAAAAGCACTTTTTTTGTTTTCTGTTTATAAGACCTCACTTTACTGCCAAACTTGTACTCAGGATCTAAAGTGTATATTTAAAGGACTGGAGGCAGGGCTGAGAAGCCCGACTGTCTCATGGCACAAACTTGTATCTGTTCCAGAAAAAGCAGAAGGCAGCTCAGTGGTAGACAGTGCCAGCCGGGGCTGATTCACAAAACTGGTCTCACCAACGGGCAGAGTGACTCAGTGAGACAGCTGCAGTGGTAGTCAATGAAGGAGTGAGAAATGGTGATAGGGACGAGAAAAGGCCATAGTGAAAGGTGGCGACTATGGAATACTTCCTCTACACCATATTCATTCGATGATTCAAACGGCCAACAAAAGTCCCAAAAGACATCCACGTTAATAAATTTGAAGTCAAAAGTATTATCACTTTAAATAGAAAGTATTATGGGGCAGAAATACTGGCATTCAAAAATCAAAAAAATATGTAATTTAAATTTTTAACTGCCTAGATTTCAAGGGCTGAGAAATCATCAGTTTTTATGCTGGCATGTACCAAAATTGGGAGAGCAACTGTGCTCAGAGCTAACGGTGTTACTTCTCTGATTAAAGTAGCGATAGCTAAGGGCAGTGATTCTCAGACTTTAGAGGACTCCTTCAAACAGGCTGCTGATTCAGTAGGATCGAATTGGGCCTGAGACACTGCATTTCTTACAAGTGACCAGATGAGGCTGATGCTGCTGGTCTGGGAACAGACTTTGAGGACAACTGCTTTGGGACAAGAGCCTGGTCTCTCATCACTAACTAAATGAAATCAACACAACCAATGACAACAATCGAGGGAAGGCAGCCATCGGAATACTAAAGGGTGGAAAAACAGAGGGTGGTGCCAGAGTCTCAGGAGCAGACCCCTGGAAAATGGAACATTACTCCACCAAAGAGGAGAAATGTGGCCTCCAGACACTTCCTCCAATGATGAGCAGATGAAAGAGACCTTGGGGTCTCAGGGAGAAGGTAAGGAGAAGCCCAAACAAGAAGCTCAGGGGTCCTGCCAAGAATAACACGGGCATCCCAAAAGCTCTGGAGAGTCTACATTTCAGAGACCCCTTACCCTGGAAGGAAGGTAAAACCTAAAGTTCAATATTCAGACAGAGATTATGAAATTGGCTGGCAAACCTTCTTTTAAAACACGTTTCTTATAAACTAAGATGAAGTAACACGCGACTATTTCTTCTCACTTAAATCAGTTTCTTTTCTGCCCTTCTATGATGTACGGTAGTATGCCACAATATGACTTTCACTGGAATTCTTTCTTTTGTCCCATAATCCTGGCCACATAAGAAAACAACTATCAATCAAGTGCTATGCTTGGAAAACTGCATGGTTGACTTTCGTAACAATGCTAAATGAAAATATATATGTGTATATATTCCTTATGATTATGTATGAAATACAAACTGGTCACAAGGAAACAAAATGAAAGGAAGTAAGGTAAAATTATTGATAGCGTAAATTCTTTGCAGTTAACTTTTAAATGTTTCTTCTATTATTAAACTGTATATTACTCAAACATGGTAATGAAAATAGGAAATTGCAACTCTACAAGCCATGTTACCACGTGTAAAAATCTGTAGAAATTAATTTAACCACCCAAAAGACTTTCATTATGGTAATTTCATAATCTCTCACTCTGTATAGCTGTACACCACTCACTGTAAGTTAACGTGACCACGGGACAGGGTTAAATACAGCCCGTTCTACCACAGGCCACCTCACAGAACTCAGTGTCAGGGATGCCGCCCACACTGCAGGCTCTCCAGGGGAAGCAGTGCCTTTCTGCGGTGCGAGGCCGCTGCCTTGTGGCCAGATGGGAGCACTGCCGCTGCCACGCCTCCTGACAAAACTCCCACCTTGCACTTTCTTTTTGTATTTTATTTATTTATTTGACTTGAACAAGAAATTTTTTCTCCCACAGTTCTAGAGGTTACAATTCTGAGATCAAGGTGTCAGTAGAGTTGGTTCCTACTGAGAGCTGCAAAGACCTCTATCCTTAGTTCATCTTCTTTTGGCCTATTCACATCGTCTTCCCTCTACACATATTCCTGTGTCCAAAATCCCTGTTTTTATAAAAAACATACATCATATGTTGAATTAGAATTGATCCTAATTACCTCACTTTAACTCTATTATCTCTGTAAAAACCCTGTCTCCAAATAAGGTCACATTCTGAGATACTGGAGGTTAGAACTCAGCTTAAGAATTTGGACCACCTTGCATTTTCAACTTGGCCCACAGCACGCCTGCCATCTAAAACACCTCAAGGGCACAGATGTTCATGTTTTGTTTTCTAATACATCCCAAACGCCTACAACAGTATGTGCCACATAGTAGGCACTTTACAAATATTTGTCACAGAAATAAATTTCACTTCTTTATGCATTCCTTCTGCTAATCCTTCAATAAAAAACACAATTACTTTAATTATATGTCTCATTCTTCTGTTATAAGAATACGTTATTTCTTTAAAATCACAGAAATAATATGAACAGTAAATGATATACTAGTGGAGACATTATCTACCCAGCCTCACTATTAGAACAGGGAAGGGGCTGCCACCAAGCCTATACTGTACTTCAACAGTTAACCTTTAGCATTCAAAATGAAGGAGAAATCTCCATTTAACTGTTAACCGAATGAAGGGTGGCCTAGACAGACTACAACAATATTTATATAGAAACAATCTAAATCACAGGCCATTTCAACACCTATATATCTTCTGAATTTTACAATTCTTTTTGATAGTTTTAATAACATGAGAATGACTGTATCTCTTAATGCTCAACTGATTCACAGGAAAGGTATAGATAACTATAAATGAAAACATTAATCAAAGAAACTTAAACTATACAAAAAGGATCAATTTCTTCTACCCTTTTTTTATCATCTGGCATAGTTATAAATTTACCAGTTGTTCATATTATGAAAATTTGTTTCCATCAAAATAACTATGGAAAGAGTCTCAAATCCAAAATAAAGGCTTTTTAACACCCATTAATTTTTACCTTCTTATCACGTTCTAATAGGTTTAGAAAAGAATTTAGAATTAGCTACTGATGGATTCCATCTTTAGTTGAGCTGAGATTTGGAAGGTGTTGTTTGTTTCCAGCACAAAGTATGGGCTTCCCCCGCAATCCAAAAGTAGAGCTATTCCTATGAAACCATCATAAGCCAAAATGGCATAAAGTGAACAAACAATTACCTGAGGACACATCTTGCATATAGATGCACAAAATAAATGGATATAAAGCCGAGATGCTAACAGATACAGTTGAAAGTTCTGGCAGCTTGATGCTGAAATGCTGAGTGTGGTTCCCAGCAATGGAAAAAAAAAAAAAAAATGAGGGACATCTGTAATACTCTCAACAATATTTTTTTAAATTTTTTTTTTAATATATTTTATTGATTTTTCACAGAGAGGAAGGGAGAGAGATAGAGAGTTAGAAACATCGATGAGAGAGGAACATCGATCAGCTGCCTCCTGCACATCTCCCACTGGGGGATGTGCCCACAACCCAGGCACATGCCCTCGACCGGAATCGAACCTGGGACCCCCCAGTCCGCAAGCCGACGCTCCATCCACTGAGCCAAACCGGTTTCGGCAACAATATTTTTTTAAATTTTTAATTAAAAAACAACAGGATTCTCCAGTTTAAAATAAATTATTGAGCCCTAATCGGTTTGGCTCAGTGGACAGAGCGGACTGAAGGGTCCCAGGTTCGATTCCGGTCAAGGGCATGTACCTTGGTTGCGGGCACATCCCCAGTAGGGAGTGTGCAGAGGCACCTGATCGATGTTTCTCTCTCATCAATGTTTCTAACTCTCTATCACTCTCTCCTCCTCTCTGTAAAAAAATCAATAAAATAGAAATAAATGTATGTTATTGACACCCACTGAGGCAGGAATAACTCCCTCACTGCTGAATGAATACGCCCAAGAAGGAGAAAATGAGGGGTGGGCTAACTTTCATGCCTCAGAACTGCAATTCACACCCAGGTCAGACCTATTCCAAACTTCCCTGCACCTTTTCCAAATTCATGGGCGTCAGTGTTTGAGCCATAATGGAAGTGCTGGGCCAGGAACAGAGCGCTTTCTTCAGGACACCAAGTGTTTAGCAATCCCTCCACCTGAGGAGGTCCTCTTTATCGCGGGCACCCGAGCTGTGCACTGTCCCACAGAGGGTGCCACTTTAAGACTCACACTTCCTGTGAGGTAAGCCTAACTGTCCTCGTTTCATAGACAGGGTAATACCAGGCACATGAGTTAGACGCAGGATACGGATTACTCCCACATCTCTGTATTTCCACTGCTGAGCTCTGCCCTTACTTCCTTACCAAGATGAATCATTTCTTCCTATCTCCCTCCAACTCCATCCATGTGGCCATAGTCCCAAACCTTCCTCAGTGAGCACACTCTCATTAATACTCCATCTTCCATCCAATCCCTCAAGCCTATCCTACACTCAGATACAAAAATCACTCCCCTGAAAATATAATTTTAACGACCATTGTATGTCATTTTCATGTGATTATTTCCAGTTGCTTCTCGTCTCAAATTAAAAACAATAACTCAGGATTATTTTATCTTCTATAAGCTTCTCACACTTACTGACCTCAACTATACCTGACTCTACTATACCTCAACCCTTGCTTCATATATCAAGCAGAAAAAAATAGCTCATTAACCCACAATCAATCCTGCTTACTCCTTTTTGTGACTTTCATACATGACATCATTCTAGTCTAAAAGTTTCCGCTTTTCTAATAAATCACGCCTCTCATTCCCTATAGATTCTCTGGCCGCACCCTCGTCAGTGTTATTCCAAAATCCACCACTTACCTGCCCAGTTTCCCAAAGGGAGTTACTATGCTAGAGTCACAATAAAGTCCAGTATCTACTTGATACTTATCAATGTAAGTCCTTTGGCTGACTTTTAAACAAGTGATCTGTTTTTACTCCGTGGGATCCATTCTCTGTACCATGGCTCACATGATTAGTCTAGGAAGACAGGCCCCTGGGAAGGCCCAAAAGGGCCAACAAACCTAATCCTTATTTTAAAAGGGGGAGGGGTATTTTTGTTTTCTTTCATATTACCCAAGTGGTAAGAATTTAAGAGCCCAAATTAGGTAAAAGACACCTTAGATCAGGCTTAGGCCAGAGAAGTAGATGTCTCCAAGGGTCAGCTGAAGTTCAAGTTCACAGTAAAGCCTCCTACAACCACCCCAATCCACTCTGATCCTCTCTCTCTCTCTCTCTCTCTCTCTCTCTCTCTCTCTCTCTCTGTTAATTCTCACCCAAGGATATTTTTCCCCACTGATTTTCAGAGAGAGTGGAAGGGAGACACACTGATTGGCTGCCTCCTGCACAAACCCCAACCAGGGCTGGGATCAAACCTGAAACCCAGGTACATGTCCTTGACTGGGAATTGAACCCATTCCTGGGCCAATACTCTATCCACTAAGCCACACCAGCCAGGGCAATATTTTTTTTCTCTTAACACCCAGTTTCCTGTAGTACATATACTACTAGCTTCATGAGATACTGCTATAAATTAGGAGGGTAAACAGGGCAGTTTCTCAGGACCAAGTAGTCAGCCAGGCACAGAACAAATAAACAGGGGCTCTGTATTCCCACCAACTTGTACCTTAAGATGGGAATAAAACCATTTTGTCTGAAGGAAAAGTACAGAATGCTCTGACAACATCTAAAAAGTGATGCATCCTAACTAGGCAGACAGATAAGGAAGTGAGACTGTACTTGAGGCTGAGTAAAGCAATATCCAGCCTTTCCAACTATGGCACAGTATGGGTCAGGTTTTTAGGTGGGAGTGGATTTTGGTGGGTTCTCTGCTTAGTTTTTGGTCTTTATCCTAAGAGCAAAGAGAAGCCATTGAAGACTTAAGCAGGGGAATGAAACATTAAGACAATTGTTAAAAATGTTCAATGTCACTAATCATTAGAGAGATGCAAATTAAATCCACAATGAGGTATCATCTCACACCTGCCAGAATGGCTACAGTCAATAAATCAACAATTGCTGGTGAGGATGTGGAGAAAAGGGAACCCTAGTACATTGCTGGTGGAAATGCAGACTGGTACAGCCACTGTGGAAAACACTATGGGGTTTCCTCAAAAAAGTAAAACTGGAACTGTCTTTTGATCCAACCATCCTACTTCTGGGAATATATCCTAAGAATACCGAAATACCAATCAGAAAGAATATATGCACAGCAACGCAATTTATAATAGCTAAGATCCGGAAACAGCCCAAGTGCCCATCAGTAGACAAGTGGATAAAAAAGCTGTGGTATCCTATATAATAAAAGTCAAATATGCAAATCAACCGAACAGCAAAACGACTGGTTGTTATGACGCTCACTGACCACCAGGTGCAGAAGCTGCCCCCTGATGGTCAGTGTACTCCAACAGGGGGAGCACCGCCCAGGCAGAAGCCAGGCTTATGGCTGGGAAGTGCAGCGGCAGTTGGGGGGCCAAGTGGTAAGGAGCAAGGAGTCCCAGACTGCAAGAGGGATGTCCGGAAGCAGGCCTAAGCCGGCAGTCAGACATCCCCCAAGGGGTCCCGGACTGGGAGAAGGCACATGCCGGGCTGAGGGACCTCGGCCCCTGTGCATGAATTTCGTGTACCAGGCCTCTAGTCCTATATAATAAAAGCCCAGCAACTGAACGGTGGAACAACCAGAACAACCGGTTGACCAGTCACTATGACACGCACTGACCACCAGGGGGCAGACTCTCAATGCAAGAGCTGTCCGCTGGTGGTCAGTGCGCTACCACAGTGGGGGTGCTGCTTGGCTGACCAGGATGAGCGGCTGCTCCTGCTGTGAACACCGGGCTGACAGGCAGGAACCCGAATGCGATCCTCAGCTCCTCGCCCCAGGCTCCTCCTCCTCGCTCCCTGCCGCCTCCTCCGGATGCCCACAGGCTGTGCAGCGCAGCTGCTGGGCTCGCAGAGCTGACCCTGGAGGCTGGGAGACAAGTTCACGGCCACCACGGGATTGAGGCCTACTCCGCCGCCTCTCAGTGCTATTGTCCCTGAATGGGTCCCCTGGAGAGGTGAATGCTGGACCAGAGAACAGCCACTCAGAGGGCAGATTCACAGCCACTCGGCTGACCAGGATGAATGGTGATTCCATAGCAGGCGATCCCCACAGGCTACTCCCCCCGTCAGTGCACGAATCCCATGCTCCAGGCCTCTAGTATTTATATAATGGAATACTATGCAGCTGTAAAAAAAAAATCTCTTACCCTTTGAGACGGCATGGATGGACCTGGAGATTATTACACTAAGTAAAATAAGCCAGTCAGAAAAAGACAAGTATCACATGATCTCACTTATGTGTGGAATCTAATGAACAAATAGGTCCAGAGACATAGAAGCATGGAACAGACTGACAAATCTCAGAGGGAAGGGGAGAGGAGGTGGGAAGACATTAACCAAAGAAGTTATATGCATATCTACATAGCCCATGGACACAGACAATAGTAAAGTGAAGGCCTGGGGTGGGGCAGGAGCCAAGTGGAGGAAAGTAAAGGGGTTGGGGGGAAGAGGGACATCTGTAATATTCTCAACAATAAAAATAAATTTTAAAAAATATAACCTCAGGTGAGGGTTAAAAAAAGACTGAATTGTTAAAAATTACTTGGGCTTCCCTGGCCAGGTCACTCAGTTGGTTGGAGCTTCATCCTGAAGATCCAAAGATTTTGAGTTCAATCCCCAGCCATGGTGCATATGGGAGGCAACCGATTGATGTTTCTCTCTCTTTCTCTCCCCCTTCCTCTCTCTAAACATATCCTCGGGTATTTTTGTTGTTGTTGCTATTAATCCTCATCTGAGGATATTTTTTCCATTGATTTTTAGAGAAAGAAGGTAGGGAGGGGAGAAGAGGGGGAGGGAGAGAGGGAAGGAGCAAGGAAGGGAGGGGATATACAGCAGTGTGAAACACACTGATTGGTTGCTTCCTGCACACTCCCTGACTAGGGCTGGGGGTCAAATCTGCAAACCAGGCACACGCCCTAGACTGGGAATCAAACCCGAGACCCTTTGGTGCACGGGCTGATGCTCTAACCCAGTGGTTCTCAACCTTCTGGCCCTTTAAATACAGTTCCTCATGTTGTGACCCAACCATAAAATTATTTTCGTTGCTACTTCATAACTGTAATGTTGCTACTGTTAGGAATCGTAATGTAAACATCTGATATGCAGGATGGTCTTAGGTGACTCCTGTGAAAGGGTCGTTCGACCGCCAAAGGGGTCGCGACCCACAGGTTGAGAACCACTGCTCTAACCAATGAGAACACTGGCCAGGGCTGGGGTGAGGATTTCTTTTTAATCTTTTTTTTTTCCAAACATATTTTATTGATTTTAGAGAGGAAGGGAGAGGGAGAGACAGAAACATCAGTGATGAGAGAGAATCATTGATTGGCTGCCTCCTGCACGCCACTTACTGGGGATCCAGCCTGCAACCCAGGCATGTGCCCTTGGCCAGAATGGAACCTGGGACCCTTCAGTACGCAGGCCAACCCTCTATCCATTGAGCCAAACCAGCTAGGACGAGGATTTTTTTTTTAATTACTTAGGCTACAGGGCATAGAACAGACTGGAGAGTGGCAATGAGTGAATGCTACCAGGAGGCAGAGATTCAGGCAAAATGATAGGGGCCTGGACTCAGGTGGTGGCGGTGACAATGGAGGTAAGCTGACAAACTCAGGTTGCACCCGTGAGGGAAAATGTGTAGGACTTACTGGCAGACCAGTGAGGGTTGAATAGTGAGCAGGAGAAGTGGGCAACAAGGAGGATCCTCGATTGGTCTGTGTGTGGATGGTCTGGGGAGAGTCAGGCAGCACAGTTTTAGGTGAGGAGGGAGGATGGATATCATGAGGGGGGTTAATATAATGAGTCGGACGTAGAAAGTAAAAATGAGCTTGCTCTGAGACAGTGAAACTCTGTCCTGCAATTGTCAGGCTGGGACAAGACACACAGTAAGCTAGCTGCCACGTTAACACGAAACAATACTTCTCTCATGGACACACTGCAACTGTAAGAGTCATAATGACCCCTTCTTTCAGTGACTGCTAGTTTCTTATTCAGAAGAAGCTTATTCTGTAAAATCCCACACTACCAGAAATTTTACTTATACCAGTAAGAAGGAAACAGCCCACTCTCACCTACAGAGTCAAAATCACTGGGACCGAGCAGCAGCCTTGATTTCCAGCTAGCTGCAGGGATTCGAATAAGGATTTCTAGACACTAAGTGCTCATCGATGTACGTTTTGTAGTTTTCAAGGAAACGGGCCCTGGGTCCACTGCAGTGAGACCTGATGCTGACCCTTCGGCACACAGCCCTACTTTGCTTAGAGCTCATCAAAACATGACTTCATTTGCACTTCACCTAACTCCACCCTGCCCAAGTGCTACAGCAGCTCTGTCCTTTCGTTTTTTGGCACGATGCCCCGGCTCCTCTGGGGTGTGGTCTCCCTCACTACAATGAGCCCATAAACCTGACCTTGGGAGACTACCAGGTCCTTTCTGATGGCCATAGACTGATTAGGCTGGGACAAACATTTAGAATTTTAAGTGACTGCCAAACACGTGAGAAAAAATACCGCACAGCAGTTAGGGCCTGAGCCTGGAGGAGGTCTGAGCTAGAGATAAATGCAGGGGCCACTGGCACCAAGACGGTAACTGAAGCTGTGGGCAGAGACTGCCCACAGAGAGGCCATGGAGTGAGGAGAGAGTGGGCCTAGGCCTGAGCCTCAAGAAACTCCATTGGCTGAGAAAGAAGGATGAGTCAGCAGAGGAAAGTGAGAAGAAATGGCTGAGAGATCAGTGAGGAAAGAGGTAACCACATGGCATGGGAAAGGACAAGATCTCCTGAAGCAGTGAGGGCAAACCTTTTGAGCTCGGCGGGTCAGCATTTTGAAAAACCCTAACTTAACTCTGGTGCCGTGTCACAGATAGAAATTTTTTGATATTTGCAACCATAGTAAAACAAATACTTATATTTTTGATATTTATTTTATATATTTAAATGCCATTTAACAAAGAAAAATCAACCAAAAAAATGAGTTCGCCTGTCAGCTCTGACACGCGTGTCATAGGTTCGCCATCACTGTCCTAAAGTCTAATGTTGATCATGTCACCAGACTCATGGGTGGCCTAGCTTTTGTGAGCACAATTTGATTTTGGTAGAGGACTGATCTCCAAAGACTGGCCCATGCTCATCTGTTCATGAGACTCTGGTACACTTCTCAGAATGCCAGTTTTACTAATTTGCAGATTGCCACTCTCTGCTACCAGTTACCACTTTCCTTCCTTTAAGATAAATGCACTTGGGATGACTGACTGTTCTCAGAAGGTTGCTGGGTGAGCAATGCATCAGAACTGGGAAGTTTAAGAAGCCAATGATCTGAAGCCATGGTGACCAGTGACATGGACATATCCAGCAGGATCCTGATGGGAAACAAATCAACCCAGATGGTGAGACTTTATGGGATCGCAAAGATAAGAGACCCAACAGGGACAGTGAGCACCCAGGGACTAGCAGTGCCCCTCAGCTGAAGGAATGAGGGGAGGAAACGGTGTTACTGGAGCCCAGTGAGAGCTGAGACTGTGGAGGCTCTGATGCCTTCCATTGGGGAGCCCTGCTGGCAGCGAGGGAGCCAGAGGCAAGCATTCTGCAGGAACCTACAGCACCTGGCAGAGGAGAGTGGATCTGAGGATTCCAGAGAGACAATAAACGGGGCAGGGAGTTATGGCGACCATGAGCATTCTCCTGGCTAACTGAATGTGCCTGCCCCCGACCAAACACATCTGCACAAACCAGAAACTTGTACTGTTAAGATAACTTCTTGCCTGGACTAGTGCTAGAAACACAACCTACACCCCCTCCATGCACCTTTTCTACAGGTGATGGCAAATGGATGCATTGTGGTGAGTCAACCTTAACCACTGAAAGTTGACTGATTATAATTCAGCTTCAATTAGGCAAGTGCTGAATCAATCCTAGAATATCTCCAGGAACGTCAATAGGCTCCTGGATTGATATCTTATGTGGCAGCTCAGCTCAACTCTCATCGTCTAAATGGACAAGGGCTAGAAACTGACCAACCCATCAGCCTAGAGACAAGCAAGCACACATTCAGCCATCTCTACAGATGCATTTAACTGCATGGCAAGATCCTTAACTTCCACCGGTAAGGACTTAATTTTTGGAGCAGAGCTTTTAAATTATAAAAAATAGCCCTGGCTGGTTTGGCTCAGTGGATAGAGCGTTGGCCTGTGGACTGAAGGGCCCCAGGTTCATTTCCGGTCAAGGGCATGTACCTTGGTTGTGGGCACAACCCCAGTAGGGGGTGTGCAGGAGGCAGCTGATCAATGCTTCTCTCTCACTGATGTTTCTAACTCTATCCCTCTCCCTTCTTCTCCATAAAAATATCAATAAAATATATATATATATATATATATATATATATATATATATGAAATTCTTCTGCCAAGGAAGGAGGTGGAGAGAAAGAGAAGCTGGTAATAGATACTTCAGAGAGCTAGCAACCCTTCCTCCAACACAAACACCACAGGTCCCAGTCACTCATTCGAGCCCCTCCCTTTCTAACTTTGTCTTCTCTGACTCTCCCAAATGTAATGAAGGACTAGAACGGTACCTTGAGGTTTATTTACAATTATTTTACCGTTATCTATGTAAGTAAGGTAAACATGCTGGACCAGACTGCTGTCACCAACAACGCCTGCTAGGGAGGAAGCAAGACTCACTTTTTTCTACAACCTTTAATTTCTGGAAGCTTTCCAGTACTTCCCCATTTAGTATCCTGGGTAGGAAGTCCCGTATTTGCATCACTTCAGTCGTCAGCCGTTCCAGATCCTTCTTCCGGACTTTAACAAACTCTTCTTTAGTTCCCATAAGCTGGAAGAACAAACAGGTCTTCAGATTATTACATTTCTCTTCGGGTGACTAGAACCAGCGGCCCCTCAGCGTGTTTCCCTTTTCACGCCTTTCACCTTCATAGCTTCAAACGCACGTCTGTGCCTACAGCGCCCTCTGCTGTACAGATCACACCTTGGAGCCCGCGCCCCAGCCTACACAACGGGAGCTACTTCTTCCCGTGCCTACCAGGCCCCGTGCCTGAACGTCCAAGAAAACGCCAGCAACTTCTCCCTAACGTTTGAGCGCCCAGCTCACTGGGAGGAAAGGGAGTTTCCTAGATTCCTACCGGGTGCCCAAGCCCTCGGCTGGCCCCCTCATTCAGGGTCCACCGTAAACCCTTCCAGGTTGCCCGGGTCAGACACAGGAAGTGGGGTGACTCAAAGCACCGCCATTAACAGGGGACAGAACCAAGATCCTCCTCCATCGCGTGTGGTGGAAGCGACATCCGGGCGACTGGGAATCTACACTAAGCCCCGACACAGCCTCACAGCCTCGCGGGGAGGGTCGGCTCCGGCTCCGGGTGTCTGAGGGGCACCACCGCCCACCGCGCAGCCTCCTGGACCCGCCTCCAGGATCAGAGGCAGAGTCGCTCGGCCTGCATCCCAGGCCCAGGCCACGCCAGCGGCTCAAAGAGGCCCAGGGCCGTTTTCAGGCCCCTGGACGAGGCCGACAGAGTCGGCAGTAAGCGAGGTTACGTAAGCAAAGGGTGGCCGCTCAGACACGCGGGCGGCGGCCCAGGCCTCCCCACTGACCCCGCAGGCCTCCTCAGCGCCGCCAGCCTCGCCCATGGCCGCCGCGGCCCTGGCTCCCGGTGCCTGCGCTGCGCAGCGGGGCGCCCTCTGACCCCTCACACCAGAATGCGCGGGAACTAGCGCGAGAACCTAGCACCACGGCGGTCGGGTATGGAGAGCGGCAAGGCTCAAACCTCGTCGAGTTGGCGCAGCCTTCTCTGCCCCGCGGGCCTGAGGTGGGCACAGCCAGGTCTCGCGTCGGATCTTCGGGCTTAGCTGGGGTTTTAAACTTGGTCACTGCCAAGTGGAAAAACAGTAAGACCCGGGTGTAAGCATTGAGTGAAATACTGTTTGCGGAGAGATGCTAAACTAAGGGGCCATGCGTTCAAGGGCACTGCCCGCCCGCGCTCGGTCCGAGCTCCTCTAGCGAGGGTGGACGGCGTCTAACAATAGGTTCTTGGGGAAGTCTGCCGGTTAGGGAGTGTCGGTGCAGCCCGCTAGCCCTAACTGAGATGACCGGCATAAACTTGGAGATGTCTCCCAGTCCACTCGCTAGTCCCAGATAGGCCCCCTGGGTCCTCAAAATACGGTGCAGCTTAGGGTTGAAATACACCGAGTTACTTTACGACTAAGTCTTAGTCACCAAGTCACTAAGACTTCGTTTGTCTCTGAAACTCGCAGGAAGTGGACACTGCCGAGTCCCAGAGTGCGTGCTCTCCAAGCCTGAGGGCGGTCTCACGAGGACACTCCAGATCCCTGTCCCCGCCTGGAACCTGCCTGCACTTGCCCTTTCCCTGCCCCAGGCCCAACCTCCGCACAGGGACCTGCCATGCCCTGCCCTGGACCCTGCCCTGCTGGCATTCAGGCACCTGCGCCAACACTGGGACCTGCGCCTGCACCAGGACCAAGACACGGGGAGACGCGGGAAGGGCGCTCCCTACGCCTGGCCATGGAGGCCTCTCCATGGGGCTGTCCCCAACATCCCGCCAAGAAAGCGAAGAACGGCCCTTCTTCCCAGGCTCCACCTGCCGAGGCGGTACCAGAAGTCGAATACAGTTAAAAACTCGGTGCCGTGTATTTTGCAAGACAGCTGCCAACCAAATGGGTATTTTTGTGAGTGGACTTAGAGATTCTAGGCCTTTTACAACTGGCCATCCGACTCTTCCTGGCCAAGACCCAGCCCTGGCTAACCTCGCCGTCAACGGCCTGGCGCCCTATCGACCCAACAACAGCGAAGGAGCGACGCCAACCACCACTGGCTTGTGCCCGGGCCGGCGGCGCTCGCTCCCAGAACGCGCTGCGAGGGCCGGCGGCGCCTTTGTGACGTCATCACCCCGCGCGCCGCCGCCGCCGCCGCGTTCTGCGCAGTTGCGGCCGAAGCGGCGCGGCGGCGGTCGCTTGGCAGCGGCGGAAGGCTGAGGGACTGCGGGTTGTGGCCGGGGATGCTCCGGCGGGTTGGAGGGCCCCCGCCATGCAGCCGGCCGAGATCCAGTTCGCCCAGCGGCTGGCGTCCCACGAGAAGGGCATCCGGGACCGGGCGGTGAAGAAGCTGCGCCAGTACATCAGCGTGAAGACGCAGCGGGAGACAGGTGGGCGCCCGGCGGTCAGCCGCGCCACATGGCGGCAGGACGGGCCGCGCTCCGCCCCGACTCCGGCCGCGTGCTCCTGTGTGTGTGTGTGCGCCCCGGGGGTCTAGTCTCGTTTTACATTTGGGGGAGAGAGGCTGCCGGGGGTTAGGGAGTCTGATGGAAGTCCCAGCGAGTGAGGACACTGAGAGTAGACCCCGTCTGTCCGACACCGAGCCGATGCCGTACGTACCAGGCTCAGCCTGATCCATCCTGCTGGGCGCCTCACGGAATCGTGCCATCTTCAGACCCGTGCTTTCAGGAGCTGGGGTGACGGGGGAGAAGACAGTCCTGCCCTAGAGGAACTTGTGCTCGTAAAGCCGGGGCGGGGAGGTCAGGAGAGCAGAGCCTTCGTAGTGTAAATAACGGAAATGGAGATCGTAGGCGGTGGTCCAGGGAGGCCGCTCTGGGTCGAGGTTGCACGGAGCCGAGCAGAGGCGGGAGGAAGAGCGGAGCAGGCCCAAGAAATGCTGGGGGAGACCAGGAAGTCAGGGCGGGTGAGGCCGGGTCACTTTGGGGGTTGGAGTTGCAGCAGCGGGTGCTGTTGAAGGATTTCGTTTACGCGATGCAGTATGTGTCCTGTAGATCCTTGTGCTCCCTGAGGTGTGAACTGTGCCATACGAAAGGGAGGCTTTCTATTGCACTGAGATCAAGTTGGCTTTATTTACTAGTCCACTGGGGGTCTACTTGAAACAATACGTGTTACCTCCCCCTATACTGACATTGTCAGTTTATTTACTTGGGAAAGGACACCCAGAAAAAAAGGAAATATAATAATATGGGAAGTCTGCTAGAAAGAGGAATGAAGAACAAAATTCTCTATTTCAATTGTGTTGGGATCTCCCTTGACAGACTTAATTTACTCTCCTGGTTTTAGGTATCCCAGATATATTGAAGGCGCTTCAATCTAAACGTCTAGCCCTAACCGGTTTGGCTCAGTGTATAGAGCGGCGGCTTGCGGACTCAAGGGTCCCAGGTTCGATTCCGGTCAAGGGCATGTACCTTGGTTGCGGGCACATCCCCAGCAGGGGGTGTGCAGGAGGCAGCAGATCGATGTTTCTCTCTATCCGTCTCCATTGCTCTTTGTAAAAAATCGATAAAATATTTTTTTTTTTAATCTAAACGTGTAGCCAAGACGTTCACTACTTTCAGCTCAGCTGTGCCCCACTAACTGGGCCTCTCCACCTGGATGTCCCACAGGCACCTCGGACTCAGAATGCCTGAAAGGGACTCATTTTCTTCCCCCAAAAACCTGTTCTTTTCTGCTGCCCATCTGCCACCTGTTCTTAGTTTGTTCCCACTGTCCACTCAGACTCGAGCTGGATTCATGGCATTGTCCTGGACTTCTCTTTTCCTCACCCTCTCCAACCCCCACCCCCACATCCAGTATCCTTCAGTCATACCTGTTTCATCTCCTGAATTACTCTTTTCTGGCCCCTATCTTCTTTATCTCATCTGGGCTTCTGTACTGGCTTATTTCCTAACTGATTTCCTTGACTCCTCTTGTGCCCCCCTTGAACCCATCCTCCATAAACCAGCTCAGTCATCTTCCTAAAACAGCTCCGATCTCCTCACCACCTTCCTGGAATTCCAGGCCTGCAAATCACCTCTCCTCCCCGTTTCTTTCCGCCTAATCCCCTACATGGCTGCCTCCTGCGCTAACAGCAAACCATTCCTGGGTGCTGGTGTACCTGCCCTATGTCTCACCTCCGCCTTTGCTTCTCTTGTGCACGCCAAAAAGATTTTGTTTACGTGATGCAATATGTGTCCTGTAGATCCTTGATCCACTCCCGGTATTCAGTGTCACTCTTCTTATCATCTCACCCCCTCTCTAGGATTCTGAAATACCCAGTTTGTCTCTATTGTAGTACTTGGCTACATTGCTTCTTAATTATCTGTTAATGTGTCACTCCTACCTCAAAACACTGTAAGCGTCCATCTGTTTTCTTAGCTGGAGTGGGAGCACATCCAGGCGTATAAGGGCCTGGCTGTATACAAAAACAGAAGAAAGGCCAGATGCAATGCATATGGGCTGAGACAGCCAGAAAGAACCTGTTCCTCAAACCCCTTTGGTGAGCAGGTTCAGGATCTGAGATGCTGAGGCAGGGGCATGAGGCCAGTGGTTTTACACCAACCAGTGCCCCAGGGTGTTGTCTGGTTAGCACCCATCAGACCTAAAGTTACTTGTCTGGTACCTCTTGTTCATTGCTGTATCCACATTGCAAGAGAATAGTGGCCCTTCAGAAAACTAACTGCAGAGTGAATGTCATAGAGGTGATGATGGGACAGAATAAGAATAAGCATGGTCTCTGCCACAGCTGTGCTCCATCAAAATAGAAACACAAGTTTGGAAATAACTGGGCCTGACATTTGAATCTCATTGACAGGCTGAAATTTTTTTGTGTCTTGTCTTGGGCACAGTAAAAAAAATCCGATATTTTACTTTTTTTTTAATACAAATATTTTTTGAATTCTCAGATATGTTTAATATATTTTTATTTATTTCAGAGAGGAAGGGAGAGGTAGAGAGAGATAGAAACATCAATTTGATTGGCTGCCTCCTGCATGCCCCACACTGGGGATTGAGCCCGCAACCCAGGCATATGCCCTGACCCGGAATCAAACCATGACCTCCTGGTTCATAGGTTGATGCTCAACCACTGAGCCATGCCAGCCAGGCACATAGCTTTGTGATTTTAAAAACAAATAAGAAGTTCTGTATCACTTAAAGCAACTAAATGTTGCCTGAGTGCTCTATCAGTTCTTCAACTTTAATTTGCATTCTTTTTTATTTTTATTTTTGTGGCACATAAGATAACAGTCCATGTTACAGTTGGTGGGTGTTAGATTTGTGGCAGTACTGGGTGAAATAATTGTTTTTTCATACTTATGATGTTGGGGGTGGGGGTCTCTCAGCCCAATATGGTACTGATTAGGAGCAGTGCCTGTGCTGACAGGTGTGGGTTCGAGTATAACACTTCACCCCCACTGAAACGGCTTCTGAGCTCACTCGTGGTGAGAGAGGCTGTTGGATTTTCTCATTTCAAAGCTTGGTATTTCCTACATCCACCTCCCATTTTCACTTCCCCTCAGTTGATTGGAACGAACTAAGCCTATATTGTCAGAAACTTAGTCGTATTAAGTTTAAGAGACTCAACCCCTGGAAGAAAACGCAGGTCAAGAAGCAGTTGTGGAAGGAAACTGCTTTGAATATGCACTTCACCTTCAGAGTTTTGAAAGAAATTAAATAATGAATATGTCTCTGTTTTGCTTTAAATGCTTCAAACATTGGTACCTTGTTTTTATCAGCTAAATTCTTGGGTGAAAACAAGTGGTCTTTATACTTATATTGAAAATAGATATTTTAAACAGGAGAAGAGCTTCAAAGGCCTATAGGTAGAGAATGTGAGACAGTCATAATACCCACAAATTGAACAGTGCTTTGCTCTTACCGAATGCTTCTGGTACTTGCTCTTAATTTCGGCCTGAGTCATAAACATTACACATATTATAGGCAAGGAAACAGGCATTAGCAACAGCTGTGTAACGTTGCACTGCTGGGAGTAAATAGCAAGCTGAGACCTGGCCAAGGGTTTGTTTCTACTGTACTTTGTTTCTTCATCTAGGATGAAACAGTCAAAATTCGCTTTCTTGTCCAGCTCCCTTTCCTGCCTACTGTCTAGGCCAGGGGTGGGCAAACTTTTTGACTCGAGGGCCACAGTGGGTTCTTAAACTGGACCGGAGGGCCGGAACAAAAGCATGGATGGAGTGTTTGTGTGAACTAATATAAATTCAAAGTAAACATCATTACATAAAAGGGTACGGTCTTTTTTTTTTTTTTAGTTTTATTCATTTCAAACGGGCCGGCCCGCGGGCCGTAGTTTGCCCACGGCTGGTCTAGGATCTGCTAATCACAGTTACTTGGTCAAAATCTGTTTTCAATTACAGAAGCATCTGGCATATCATCTTTTACCTTCACCCATTACAGGTATGGGTTGTCCACTGAGACAGATTATCACTTAAAGAGTTAGACATTTTGTTGCACTTGAAGAACTGTCTGGAGATATACACTGCTATTTTTAAATGAAAGGGGCCAGAATACAGAATATGTAGAACACGTGATGCTATTTAGGTCACACACAACTGCATTTCTGTATCACACGTTAAGTAAATGCATAGGAAAGATACATATCAGCAGATAACAATAATCCCCTGGGAGGAGACTGGGGTTTGGGTCACAGTGATCAAAGCACTTTTGATTGTCTAACTTGATATAGTATATGAAATTTTTGCCATGAAAATGTGTTCTTATTGGTTAGGACTCCCTCAATTGCAATTGGAGAAAACATCCAAGCCACCCTAGTTTTAAGGGCAAACTGAAACACAGCTTCATGCAGAGCTCAACTAAAGACACCAGAACCCAGTTTTTCTCTGTTGCAAATTCTGCCTACCTCAGATTGGTTTCCTCCTCAGACATACTCCACAACATGTGTCAAGCTGGCAGAGCGCAGGTCCAAACTGTGTCTTCTCTTCAAGTGTACTGAGAGAGAACTGGAGATTTTCCCAAAGCCTGAGCGAGGCCTGTCTATCTGTGGGGGGTCCATTCTTGAACAAGCCCTGTGGCCAAGGGAATTCATGCTGATTTGGCTGGCATAAGCTCAACTCACTGATTTGCCTCCATATGGATAAGTCCAACCCAGACACTGCCTCCTTCCACAGGCACTGCTTTAATAGTAAACAGCCCTGGAGGGGGAAAGGGGGTAAGTGCTCAGCAAAAATGCCCAGTGCCAAGCCTCATGCAGAAATCAGTGTCATTTAAGTCATGTTCGTCAGTGTTTATGCATTTCTGATTGCATTATGAAGAGTTTTCTAAACAAGAAGAAAGAACAAGAGCCCTCAAGAACACTTCGGTAATATCCTGTAGCTTGGGGTTTGTTTGTTTGTTTGTTTGTTTGTTTTCTTTTTATTAAGGAATAGTTCAGGCATTTATCGGTACCTGGCCAGTTTGATCTGCCCACTTCCTCCTACCCCACTAAATCCTTAAAGCAATTCCCAGACTTCTCATTTCATTTCCAGATACTCAGTATATATCTCTAAAAGATAGGGACTCTTTGTAACATAACCACAGTACCATTATCACACCCTTCTGAAAAAAAATATGAAATCAAGCTGCTGAGTTCTTCCCATCAGTTCATAAGAATTTTTATGACATCATATTTCTTTTCTTTTTTTTTAAATATATTTTATTGATTTTTCACAGAGAGGAAGGGAGAGAGAGAGTTAGAAACATCGATGAGAGAGAAACATCGATGAGAGAGAAACACCGATCAGCCGCCTCCCGCACACCCCCCACCGGGGATGTGCCCGAAACCCAGGCACATGCCCCCGACCGGAATCGAACCCGGGACCCCTCAGTCCGCAGGCCGACGCTCCATCCACCGAGCCAAACCGGCTTCGGCTATGACATCATATTTCAAACAAGACTCACCCATTGCATTTGGTTGATATGTCTGTTAAGACTTAAATTCTAACAGTTTTTATCCATCTTGTTTTTCTTTGCAATTTATTTTGTTGGAGGAACTGGGTCATTTGTCCTGAGGATTTCCCACATTTAGGGTTTTGCTGTCTCCATCCCATGGTCTCATTTGGCATGTTTCTCTGCCTGTGCGTTTCTTGCAAACTGGCATTAATAGTTAGACCTGATGAGGTGTAGGTTAATGTGCAGGAGGAAGAAACTCCTTTCAGTGTTCTTCCTGCTGGTCTAATAGTTAAGCCTACATGAGACAGGTAAGAAAGTAACCAAATTTTATTACATATGTACATATGGGAACCCCATATATCAGAGAGTCAGACCCCACATACAGAGGAGGGACAGAGACAAAGTTAAAATGAGGGATATGTGGCCTGAGCTAAGGATGCGGTGAGGCACCTGGGGCTACAGAGGGGAGGAGGGACATTGCAGGATGACCAGAGCAGATGTCCAGTAATTAGTAGCTGCCCAGCCCTATACACAGGTCAAAAAAGCAACTTCTGGTGAAACTCTTATTATGGGCAAGGCCCCTAATTTAAATTCCCTAAGGGAGAGAGAAGCGTTGCCCGGGAGCCTGCAGGGTCTCGGTTGCCTTCAGCTCATGACAATCCACATACAACAGAGGCGGGTCTTTGGTGACTCATTCTGAACTACCATAGCAGCTTTTTTGTTTTTGTGAGATTATTTAGCAGGTGGTGCTGTGTTCTTGTTGCATCACATCTGGCATCGAATGAATAGTTGCTGATGTTTGCAATTTGCAAGTAGAGATGGACCAGTGGGTTTGTGTTCGTGTAGTGTTGTTCTGATTTATCCATTTTAAAGTTGCTCAGTAATTTTTAATCTAATGTTTTAGCAGCCATTGGTGATCTTTGCCCACATTCACTCGTTCATTAGTTTTAACATGAATGAATATAAGCACGGGTCCCTATCACAAAGTTACTACAGTCGGGACTGCAGTTGGCTCAGTTCTGTGGAATTTGTCAGTCACACAGTCATGTTGTATTCTCTATAGGCAGATCCTCAGATGTGGCCTGTTTGTAACAGGAGGAGAGGAAAACCAATTGGCTGGTCATTGCCCAACCTCAAAGGAAATGCACTTCAATAAACTAATTTTACTATGGTTTCTGGTATAATTTAAGTGAGAACATAAGGAATCAAAATAGACCATAGTAAAATTATTAATATAAGAGAAGTCTTTAGTAACTTGGAAATCAATACCCATAAAGGTATAAAGCTCACTTTGTATGGACTAATTAAACTTCAGTCCATCAAAAGGATGTTTGTCACTTTGTAATTATCTTTTGGAATATTGAGGTCACATTGATTCCAAATATATACTTGTTTACATTTACCTGGTTGATCTTAGTTTGCTCCTCCAAAAGACTTCCTAGTACCTCCTAGTGCAGTGGTTCTCAACCGTGGCTGCACAGTAGAATCACCTGGGGATCTTTTTAAAATCCTGATTTCTGGGCCTCATCCTCCGGAAATTCTGTTTCTTTGTTACTCATGTTGTGGCCCCACCCCATAACAAAGAAACAGAATTTCCGGAGGATGAGGCCCAGAAATCAGGATTTTAAAAAGATCCCCAGGTGATTCTACTGTGCAGCCAAGGTTGAGAACCACTGTCCTAGTGGAACATTAGTCAAGACCATTTGTAAGATGCATAAAAGACTTGAGGGTTTGGTTTGTTCTCCACAGGCTTGGACACTCCTCATTTTATAATTTTCTAATTCCTTACGTCACGCAGCAATTATCCCATGGCCCAGACAGTGGTGGTGAACTTATGACACGCGTGTCAGAGGTGACACGCAAACTCATTTTTTTGGTTGATTTTTCTTTGTTAAATGGCATTTAAATATATAAAATAAATATAAAAAATATAAATCTTTGTTTTACTATGGTTGCAAATATCAAAAAATTTCTATCTGTGACACGGCACCAGAGTTAAGTTAGGGTTTTTCAAAATGCTGACACGCCGAGCTCAAAAGGTTCGCCATCACTGGCCCAGCAGATAGAAGGCTGTGCATGTCTTGTGGCTTGGTCATAGGTGGTACAGACGGAGGTAGAGGACTTACATAATGAGAACAAGGGCTAACCACAGTGCCACTTAAAACAAGACTAAAATTGCCCAGTAAATTAAAACCGTAACTGGGAGGGGGTTATGTCGGGGTACAGCAAGTGTGATCTTAAAAGGATCATCTTAGCATAAATATCCCTAAGCTTTGCCAGTGTCCCTGGGGCCAGTTGTGTGGGACTTGAGCAAATCCTTGCATCTCTTATAGGATTTGCATTTTTATTTTGAAAGACCAATGAAAATGATGGAGTGCAGGGGAGATGCTAGTTTCAGCAGAGGGGCATTGAGGGGAGCTCATTTTATAAATAAGTACCCCATTAGTTAATTTTTTGTTGTGATTCCTCACATTACTCAGGCAATAAGGACACACGATCACTACCACCCTGCCCCATAGCTGATAAAACTGCCAACTTTGAATGTGCTTGTTTTATAACAATGAGGAAATATGTGCTTCATTAGAAAAGCCCTTTGCAGATGAAATGTATGTGGTTATTCTCACTGCTCATGTGGCAGTTCTGAACTTGAGGAAAAGAAATGCAAGGACTCTGAAATACGATTTTGTGTTGTTTTGCCCTCTAGGAGGTTTCAGTCAAGAAGAACTTCTAAAAATATGGAAAGGGCTCTTCTATTGCATGTGGGTGCAGGACGAACCCCTTCTGCAGGTAACATGAACTTCCCTTTGTCACATTACTGGATCTTTGACCTAGAGCCGTGGTCGGCAAACTGCGGCTCTTTGGCCCCTTGAGTGTGGCTCTTCCACAAAATACCATGTGCGGGCGCGCACATACAGTGTGAATGGAACATCGTGGCCCATGCGCAGAAGTGGGTATTTTGTGGAAGAGCCACGCTCAAGGGGCCAAAGAGCCGCATGTGGCTCGTGAGCCGCAGTTTGCCGACCACTGGCCTAAGGGGATAAGAGAGACTTGTATCAGTCCCCTAATGTGCCAAACAAACTGAGAAGCATTGCTTAAGGATTCCCTGTCGCCTCTTGTCATATGGAAGAGGATGCAGTGTCCACGCGTTGAGGTTAATTACCTTTTCAGATAATAAAGAATTCACATAAATTAAAGGTTTGTCATTTCTCTGCCGGTTTCATAGTCCCATGGTAGGGTTTACCTTAAAGTGTTTGTTTTCTCTTATTTGTGGTAAAAAATGTCCTGGCACTGGTCTCGGACCCTGCGAGCAGCCCGGCCCCATGCCGGCCTCTGCCAGTTTCAAGTGGTGCAGAGAACGGGGCAGCCGCCTCCCTGGGGTCAGGGTCTTCATAGAGCCACTCGCGGCCCCTTCTGATGCCCACACTTACAGTCGGCGGAGACTTGTCACAGGTGTGTGTGTGCCTGGGGACCGTCTGCCGAGCACAGTGGGCACTCTCACCACAACTGTTTAGAAAAACAGTTTCACTGCTTAAAGAGTTCAGTTGTGATGTGTAAAAGCAAAGTGAAGAGATACGCCTTGAAATGCCATTCAAAACCCTCTAAACATCATGGGTGGATTTTACTTGTCTAGGTTTTTAAGGCACAACTCTGCCTTTTCCTCCAAGCCATGTAGTAACTCACTCTGATTATGGCTTTTTCTAACCTGAACATATTTTGAGTAGGATAGCAAGGCAAAATATTTTTAAATTGCATTCAAACGTAACAGCTAGCAGCTTTAGTGGAGGAAGGAAATGGAATAAGAAATTCGCTTTCAGGGAATTCATTAGAAATGGGTGAGGGAGACCTGAGGCGGGGGAAGTGCAGATAATATTTATGAGAATCTATATTTTACGTAACTCATAAAAATTCTTTTGTTGACAGTCCCCTTAGACCCAAACCACCAAATTCTCTACAAGCAAGCTTGCCGTCTCTGAGTAGGACTTGTGTTTCCAAAGGCACTTTTGCGCTGGTCAGAGCCTAAGGTGCTATTCCCTGTGCTTGCTTCCACCCTGCCGCTGCCGCCTGTCTGAGCCAGCCAGGGAGAGGGGATTCTAATTCCACTCACTGAGTTTCCTAGAGTGAGAGACCTGGGCGTCTGTGTTTCCATTACTGGGGGATTAGGATAGACATCTCAATTTAAGTTTTAATGTATCTTTTAAGCCAGGAATTGACAGCTAATTTATTTCTTCTGTAGGTCATTTGAACAGATAACTAAAGATACCTTTTTAAGCAGACAGCTTAAACAAATCTCAGAGGCATATGAAATTGGCACAGTAGTCCATTGAAATTGGAGATTTTGCATATATACCCACATGCACACTTCTTAGTGGAAGTGACATTGAAAACAGAGGTACAGATTCTCATTCACCCACCTACCCAAGCAGGTATGGGCCGTGGTGCTGTCATCTCACAATGTTGCCACATAATAACCCCAATGTTTCTCCCCAACCCGCCTTTGCAGGAGGAGCTAGCGAACACGATTTCCCAGCTCATCCATGCTGTTAACAACTCTGAGGCTCGTAAGTCCTGATGTTTTCATGCCTCTCAAAACGTCCTTGCTTTTCGCATTTGGTAACTTGCCTATGATATCTAATCCATATTGTTCCTTCTCCTACCTTCCAAGCTTCCGTTTCCCAGTGGTCTAATTTAATGTGAACCTGGGGTATCAGTGTGTAGATGTCAGGCGACAAACTCCTCCCATGGGAAGAAACTATGATAAACTTAGATACTGACTCTGAAAGAGGGTGAAGGAGTACCTTGTAGAATATCATATTGGATATCTCAAAGATTTCAAAAAAATGTACCTTAAATAATCCTCCAGAATCTCCAAATTCTGAGTTACTTTAACACTCCTAGAAGCTATCCGTGCATATGTCAGTGTGTGCAGTACCCTCTGGATGCCAGGTTTATCCCCAAAACTAGAGCCATTAAGGTTGTCGCTGGTAATAAACTGTAAAGTAACCCCCCTTTACCAAAAAGGATAAACAGGGGAGAGACGTTACTTCTGGGACACTCAGGCTCTGATTACTTCCAGGGGACAAACGAGACTGCAGAATGAGTTTTTCCTGCTCACCCTTCCTGTGAACAAAGCCATCCAATAGCCTTCATAGCCCTCAGAGGTTGTCTGAACTTGAACAGAGCCCCAACTGACATGTAATGAACAAAATTCTACACATGGAATATGATATAGGTCTTCATGTATCAAGAAAGATTTGTACAAAAAGAAGTGAATAAAAAGATTTTTTTGACAAAATGCTAGTTTTGTGGCTCAGAAGAGAAAAATCGAATGTTTTGTTATAGCTCACCCAGTTGACACTGAGCATGAAACAGAAAGCTGAGTTTCTACAAGAGTCATTCAAGTGTCCATCAAAATTACTGGCTTTGGATTCTTAGGTGTAGGTGGGTTGAAAAGACCAGTAGATGTGGTTCAGAAAATCTTCGGATTTAGAAACTTGGCTTTTAGGAGATAAAGAAAAATGCTCCAAAGAGCATTCTAGTTAAGCATTAAGATATTACCAGGTTTCCTGTTACTATAATGTGCTTTTGCTTAAATGTAAAATAAATTTTTGAGCATATTTAATGATTGACCAAATTTTCTAGCAGCCCAAGAATTCTTGAGAAAAGTAAAACATGAATAATCCTAGTTTGTTTCTTTTCATTACTTTTGTGCTTTATGGTAATGTGCTAACCTGAAACCAAGCATTCAGAGCCTTCTGTTCACTGCAGAGCACCTGTTCATTCAGACCTTTTGGCAAACCATTAACCGAGAGTGGAAAGGGATCGACAGGCTGCGCCTGGACAAGTACTACATGGTGAGATCAGCAGGCCTTCATCCCAGTTACTGCAAAGGCTCATGAGAGGGAGGGAACATTCAGCATCTTAAAAACAGTGGGAAGGTTTGATTGTGAAGCAGAGTTAATTCTGGGACTGCTGAGATGACAGGCAAAGTGAACATTAGACAGCCTTTGAACCTGTACTCAGAGCCCTCTCTCTTGTCTCTTTCAAATGTTAGGGACCAGTTTGGGGACTTTTAGTTAGCATTTTATGATCTAAAGTTAAACGTGATTATTGTGGATATTTTCTCATTTGGGGATCCAGGCTACACCCGTGTCATTGTCTCATTCTACAAAGCTGATCAATCCTCCTTCCTTTTGTAACACAAGTTTTCTGTCTTTAGCTGATCCGTCTGGTCCTGAGGGAGTCCTTTGAAGTCCTGAAGCAGAATGGCTGGGAGGAAAGGTTGGTAAACTATTTGGGTTAGCATTTGGTGGCCTGAAAACTTTTAAGGTAATAGTTTGTTTTTCAAGCCTTTCAGTTAATCACCAAGTATGAATTGCCACATCTGTGCTATGAGAGGCAAAACCCCCTTTCGCATAAAGAACTTAAACCCAGCGGAGGAATATGAAAGAGTTGAGTACATAAGTCAGTCAGCTTTTTATACTGATTTCTGTAGTTACTTTTTTCCTTGTAAAACTTTCTCAGTCTCGCATGGCTTGTGGTGCAGTGTAGCATGAGACTAAATGTTACATATTCCCAGGGGGTGGGGGGAAGGGAGGGTTGGCACACTACAGTTAATAGACCCATATGTGTTGTTTTCTTCAGCCGAATCAAGCTTTTCCTTGATGTCTTGATGAAGGAAGTCTTACACCCTGAGAGTCAGTCTCCAAATGGGGTGAAATTCCACTTCATTGATATTTATCTGGATGAACTATCCAAAGTGGGAGGGAAAGAGGTAAGAAACAACCCGATGTCTGCCAGCAGTGTGATGAGACCACAGCTGACCTGAACAGGGCTTCGCTCGTCAGGTCCTCCTGTGAGCTGGAATGCAATGCTGTTGGTGGCCCTCTGCACTGCCAGTGACAGAGCGTGAATCAGTTCAACCTGCCTTTTTTTTTTTTCAACCTGGCTTTTGACACATTCCTTCCCCATCTAAGAATGTGTCCTAAGCAACTAATGAGACATGTGGGCATGATTCATGCACTGAGGATGTGTATGGAATCTAACTTAGGAAACGTTTGAAAGCACCTACATGGTCCAGTAAAGAATTTGAGAACATGAGGAAATGCTCAGAATACTGAGTTTTTAAAAAGCAGTAGGAAAGAAAGGCAGTAGGCCGAGCTGTGCAAAGGTGTCTGACTTGTGTGAGTGTGCATTCATCCAGGAATAGGCAAAGGACTGGAGGGGAAACACTCTTTAGCGTGTCAGTGACTATCTGAATTAAAAATGGTGAGCAATTTTTACTTTTTCTTTCACAAGTGTTCTGCAGTGGACAAGTATTTTTTTAAATTAAAGAAAGTATAAATGTTGTATTAAAAAAATACTCCCTCATCTCATTCTCTGACCGTCCATACAGAGCTGCCCCACAGAGGAGGAAGTGTGGAGCGGGGCTGGAGGGTCACTGTGCTAAGATGCCCGAGCGGCTGGAGGGCAGCTGTGGCTTTGGCCTGGCTCTGGGCACCCGGGTGATTCACGCACAGTGCGTTTGGCATTGTGAGATAAGGGTTGCTCAGTCTGTTTCAATCTGTGTGAAAAAAACAAGTGGTACCTTTTTCAAGGACTTGTCAGAAAGGAGAAAAGGCTCTTTTTTCCCTATTTTTATTTTTATTTTTTCCTATTTGATTTCTAAATTACAGCTTTTAGCAGATCAGAATCTCAAGTTTATTGATCCATTCTGCAAAATTGCTGCCAAGACTAAGGAGTAAGTGATTCACATGTTTGTTTTTGTTGCTTCAATTACTGTTAATTGGGAGAGGTGGGTTGTTTTGTGTTGTTCAGCATGATACAAGGTACCTGGGATGGTTGTCCGGAGCTAATAACAGCCAAATGCTTAATTCCCATTGGCAAGACGTTTGAAGCTTTGAGTCATAATTCGGCTTTGCTGTTTGATCCCAGTCATTCCAAGAATCACACACTCCCCCACCCAGAGTTCAGTCTGTTGCTGGTCCCACTGCTTCTGGCACAGATCCCTGGACTGGCTCCTTACAGCCACCACTGCTTAGCACAAAAGTGTAGTTAGGAATACGTGTGCTTGCTGAGCAGCTGGGTGGTCACACCGGGTCCTGGGTAGGCTGAAATGGGAGGTGCAGTGACCCCTACTTCTCATCCCTCTGTTCTCTTCAGACAATGAGTTCCAGACCATTGGTTTTAATCACATCCTCTTTGCTGTGCTTCCCCCTCAGCCATACACTGGTGCAGACTATAGCTAGGGGTGTTTTTGAAGTCATTGTAGATCAGTCTCCTTTTGTACCTGAAGAGACGATGGAAGAACAGAAAACTACAGTGGGTGACAGCAACCTCCCTGAAGAAGAGATAGCTGAAAATGAGGTGACATGGAGAAAAACATTCAGTAAAAAGAAGACAGGTAAGAGAGTGTCCTTAAGCACTCTTTAATACATTTGTTGGGATCTCAATGACTACAGTCTAGAATTTATCGAAGATGGCTTTGGCTTGAACACCTGAGAAAGGAAGCAGATGCATATTCCCAACCCCTGTTTTGTTCAGGGGTCCTCTGGGGAAGACCCTGTGCCACCCACCCGATTCTTTTTAATTTTTTTAATATATTTTATTGATTTTTTTTACAGAGAGGAAGGGAGGAGGATAGAGAGTTAGAAACATCGATCAGCTGCCTCCTGCACACCCCCTACTGGGGATGTGCCCGCAACCACGGTACATGCCCTTGACTGGAATCGAACCTGGGACCCTTCAGTCCGCAGGGCGATGCTCTATCCACTGAGCCAAACCAGTTAGGGCCCACCTAATTCTTATCTCCCAGGATGGCGGGACATTCCCCTAGGGTTTATCATTGTTGGTGTTGCTTTGGGTTTTGTTTGTTTTTGTTATTTTGACTTTTCAGTTGTATTTCAACATCCTAATGTGGACTGGGATCTATAGAGGGTCCTCGACAGGAGGCCTGATGTGCATGTGTGTTGTGAGCGCACACTTGTTTCTGTAGCCTTCTGATCTCGGAGTTCCTTCGGGGTTCTTTTTCTTGTGAGTTTAAATGCCCACTGTGGGCTGATGCTGTTCTTACCACTGTTTTATATCCGTGCAGTCATGTAGAGAATATGCATTAAAGTTGTGACCCATCAGAACTCGGTGGTGCACAGCTGTAGTGCATAGTGAGGGCATCCCTGAAGCCATTTTGAAATGCAGAGTTTTCTAAACCAGTGACCAGACAAACATGTTTTTGAAAGCAAGACATAATACTCTACGTGGGAAGAGCCTGATTTGTTTTACATTTACATGTGCCTTACATAATCAGGGAGGATATATATCAAAATGTTAACATTAATAGCCCCATGTGGCAGAATTGTAAGTGACTTCTGTTTGTTTTATACTTTTGTCTGATTTTCTACACTTATCATGTATTATTTTTTTAACAAAAAACAAGGAAAAGAAGAAACATTTTAATTTTAAATTCCACATAGGTGGTGGGTTAATTTAAAAGCCTGAATAGATTCTATGTGGTCATGGCAGCTGCCTCTGGGTCCCCCTGCTCCCCACGTTTCTATCTAAATTAGAGAGGTCTCTCTCCAGGAGCACCAGCACCTGCTCTGTCTTCTCTGGCTGTACCCTGAGGCCACACCACTAATGAGCTCCTAGGAATCCAGAAACAGTTCAAGTTTGAAAAGTGGAGTTTTCATTAGTAATTTTTATCTGCTTTCTCATGGGCTTTAGTGGTTTTTGAATTATTTATTAAATGTTAAAATTTGCATTTATATATTAACTTGTGCCTCCAGTAGCAGCCCCGTGAAGTTGGTATACTACTATACAGATTGTTTTTACTACAGCCCAAACCTATCTGAAATTAGGGATAGACAGGCTCCTGAATCCACACTCCTTCCACAGCCAGAGTCACACGGTGCCTGAACCCCTGGCCAGCAGCTTCCCGTCCCCTGCGCTGTCTGGAGGGGGCGACCATGTGTGCTGAACAGTATTGAAGGCCAGGGAGGCTTGTCTGTAATCGATTTAAAAGACAGAATTTATGATTGCTCCTGGATATTTTTTCATGTCCAGGGCCTGAAAACCCAAAACATCTTTGGGAAATTATACTAGTAAATGTATTACAGGGTTTTTCTCTTTAAGGAAATTTTCTTTTTTAGTAAGAGACACCTAATTAGACAGTAGCTCCTTCGGGAGTCGTCATTGCTGTGTAATTGAAGAATTTTGTCTTTGGCTGTGTTTTGATAGCACTGGGCAAATGTCACTCCAGAAAGGAAGGAATCAGTGATGAAGGTGAGACAGATGGTGGTGGAAGCATGGAAGACACTGGGCCACTTCTCCAGGTTGGTGGCAGTTGTTGCTTTTTTTAGAAGATAGATTTACTGTGGAGTGCCTGGCTAATTGGGAATTAGGGTCAGAGCTAATTAAACTCTAAGGCCTAATGTGTGAAGTCCTTTCCATCCCTTCAGTCACTAATGTCACCTTCCTTATAATGAGCTTATTGCAGGCAAATCCAAATATGATGGAATTTTGCTAAGATATATTCCATACAGCAAAGTCAGCTCAGCGATACTTCTTATTTTTATTTTTGGTTAATCCTCACCCAAGAATATTTTTCCATTGATTTTTAGAGAGAGTGAAATGGAAGGGGAGAGACAGAGAGGTACATGGTACATGCCCTTGACCGGACTCCAATCTGGGACCCTTCAGTCTGCAAGTCAACACTCTAGCCACTGAGCCAAACTGGCTAGGTCTTAGTAATACTTTTTAAATAAAGGTTATTATGTTACCAAGTGCAAATTGGACATCTTTGTAAATTACATTACAAAGAAGCACACCCAAGTGAATTGTATGTGGTATATTTTACCCCAGAGATCTTGCTTAAGTCTTTGGTTGACCAGTCTTAGTGGTGCTTGTTCTGACGGCCCCTGTGAGTGCTTCCAGAGTCCCAGCTGGGGGTGCTCTGACCCTAGGACAGTGACGGCGAAGGTTTTGAGCTCGGCGTGCCAGCATTTTGAAAAACCCTAACTTAACTCTGGTGCCGTGTCACATATAGAAATTTTTTGATATTTGCAACCATAGTAAAACCAAGACTTATATTTTTGATATTTATTTTATATATTTAAATGCCATTTAACAAAGAAAAACCAACCAAAAAAATGAGTTCGCGTGTCATCTCTGACACGCGTGTCATAGGTTCGCCACCACTGCCCTAGGAGGTGCATTTCCAGGTCACTGCAGGTTTATGTTCCTTTTTCTTCTCACGTAGTTTGACTATAAGGCTGTTGCGGACCGACTCCTGGAAATAACCAACAGGAAAAACATCCCTCCCTTCAACAGGAAACGTCTCTGCAAGCTAATCAAGAAGTAAGTGATTGCTTGAGAAGGTGTCCCTTGATTCTCATTCATGTTCAAGTCCAGCCCTTCCATTTATCTCATGGTATAGGACATGTTATTACTATGCTTACATTTTTTATTTTTAGCATATATATGCACTTATAAACTGCAGTGTTTAATGATGACAGTCACCTGCCTACCACTCCACCCCACCTCCACCCCTCATGTCCCATTCTGCAAATGCAGCCACACTCAGCGGTTTCATAATGATGTAAAAAGAAGTCTGCCCTGACTGGTTAGAGCATTGGCTCATGCACTGAAGGTTTCAATTCCCTGTCAAGGGCATGTTCCTGGGTTGCAGGTTTGATCCCGGCCTGACTGGGGCTGTGTGCTGGAGACAACCCATCCATGTGTGTCTCTCTCATATCTGTCTTTCTCTAGCTTACTCTCCCTCTCTCCCTCCCTCTGCCCCTCCCTTCCACTCCCTCTAAAAAAAAATCAATGGGGAAATACCCTGGGTGTGTATTAAAAAATAATTACAAAAGTAAATCTATTGATAATATCTAAAATTAGGTTGAGAAATTGCAATGTGAGCCCTAACCAGTTTGGCTCAGTCGATAGAGCATCGGCCTATGGACTCAAGGGTCCCAGGTTCGATTCCGGTCGGGGGGGTGTGCCTTGGTTGCGGGCACATCCCCAGTAGGGAGTGTGCAGGAGGCAGCTGATCAATGTTTCTAACTCTCTATCCCCCTCCCTTCCTCTCTGTAAAAAATCAATAAAATATGTTTAAAAATTTTAAAAAAAAAATTGCAATGTGAGTGTACTGCTGAGGTGTTACCTGTTGGTGCGGTACTGAGCTGGGTAGGGGTGTAGCTTTTTACCCCTTCCCCCACCCCTGGTGTGGTTATGCTGCAGTCGTCGTTGATATCGTTATGACTGTACCAGTATTCACTGCAGAGCCCTGTGGCCTGTTATGATTGATGATATACAATAGCTGAGTTTGATCACACTACATGTAAGCAGGCACTGTCTGAGCACTTAAATTACTTCACGTTATGTGGTAAAGCCTCATAAGCTGCCTTCTGTAATTCCCTCCTCTGACGCATGGTTGACTCGGGCACAGGGAAGTCACCGCCCACCCAGAGTTGTAGCTACCAGTCACAGAGCTGGATTCAGTCCTCCTGCCACTCCCCCACTCTGCCCACTTCCTTTGTAATCTAATGCACCAAATCTTATAGACTAAGCACTACTGTCATTTCTCCACGTGGTAAGCAGGGGAGCTGAGTAGAGGCAGAGAATCTAGCTGTGTCAGCCTTTGGAGACAAGAAACAAAGTTCACTGAGGGTGATCTTGTCCTTCATTTCTGGCCTTTGCGTCACACCACGTTTTCCCCCTCCCCTTCTAGAGGAAAAAATGTGAATTCTAAATTTCACGTGTTTCTTAAAGTTTGTGCATATGTTTATAGAAGACAGAAAGAGGGGATTTCTTTATGAACTTTTGTTGTTTTCCTTTTCAGATTCCAAGATCTCTCTGAAGGTGAGGAAGGCAGAGCATTAGAACTGATGTTCTTACCTAAATGTGGACCTCACTGAGCACATTTAGGCCAAATAGTAAAAAAGCAAGGTGAAAAGCATAAGAAAGAGTAGTAGCCTTTATCTTTGAAAGATCGTCAGTTACGCCACTTGCTGCTCAGCTGAGAGAAGCCCGAAGAACCACTCTGTGGGGCTTTTTCTTTTTTTATCTCACCACCCACTCTCCCATCCCAGGAACCACGCTGAGCCAGACACGAGGCTGTATCTGTGCGGAGAGGGGGCATTTGAACAAGAAGGTTTTTATTGGTCCATGTAGTTTTCAGTTTGACCTTTTTTAAGAACAGTCGATTTCTCAGGGTCCCTTTTGTGACTGTAAGATCTGTTGTCCCCTGGGGGAACTGCTGTCTATAAACGTGGTGACATCTGAGCAAATCAGTGGCTCACTGCCCCCATCCCTTGGGCCCCTGAGGTGCTTAGAACTAGGGTGCCCAGACCTGGTTGGCATATCTGGAGATGATGTCGCCCAAGATTTACAGTCCCTTGCCTTGAGTGAGAAAGCCACAAAGTTGAGAGCCTAAAGTCCCTGTGTTAGCAGCTTTGAGGTTTGGGGGGAGAAGTAGTGAGGAACAGTGACCAGGAGGCAAATGAGGTGGGGAGGAGGCATGCTCTCAGGCCCCTGGGGACAGCTGTGAGGGCCTCAGCAAACTGACTACATGTGACTTTGGTGTCCAGCAGGCAGTATGTCTCAACTCGGTTTTGCTGAGGACATTTCTGCTGATGAAGATGACCAGACCCTCAGTCAAGGGAGGCATAAGAAGAAAGGAAATAAGCTTTTAGAGAAGACCGACATGGACAAAGGTGAAGGTGAGGCATAAGGCTTGGGACTAACAAGGCCTGAGAAGGAGGGGTGGGCTGCCCTCGACGACCTTGGGCCCCTCTGTGGTCCTGAGAACCTCTGAGCCACTGTCTTGATAAATTGTTACAGAGCAAACGCTTCTGCTCTTATGGCTGAAAAGTAAAGATTGTTTCTGAGTATTTGATTTTTCTGGGACACCCTCATTCCCACTTCCAGTAGCATCTGAGAAGGAGATACACACTGCCCTGTGACTCGTTTGTCTTATTACCACCTGGATCTGTGGCTTTACCTTTGGCCTGAAAATTAGGAGAAATCTGAATATATTTCAGCTCCATTTATATTGAAAAGGCATTAGCAAGGTTTCTAATCACAGCTGGGAAAGGGAGGAAATGGGACCAAAGCAGAGAGCTCAGGGAGCTCACGTGCGCTGAGGATCAGAGCCTTTCTGGGGGTAAGACAGCCCCACAGGCATTCTGTCGGCCACTCACTCTGTCCCAGAACCCCCTGCGAGACCTGCTGTCTGCTTGGCGTGGGGGCACCTGCTCATTGGTTTACGTGTCTTTCTAGGAAACAGGTTTTTTCTTGCTGAGGAAGAGGAGAGTAAAGCTGGTGTTCTCAAGAGGAAAAGGAAAAAGAAGAAGAACCACCTTCAACCTGAACACTTCGGGTCAGGGGTCAAAGCCGTTCCCCCAGAACAGAATGGGGACCCAGAACAGAACGGGGACCATGAGCCAGAGGCAGGTCCAGGAAGAGCCCAGAAGCTGGGTGGGATTGCGCTAGGGTCAGGGGTTTCGCCCAGCCCCCAGGGGCAGAGCAGCTCGGAGCACCCCCTCGTGCATCCTCCCACGCACAGCAGGAGGAAACGACCAAGGAAGAGGAGCCCGCGGTTCCAGGAACTGGTTGCCGAGTCCACAGTGTCACCTCTGGAGGACCTGTGTCAAGGTGGCCCTGACAGTGGTTATGCTGTGGTGCCTGTCCCGCAGGCTTCCCCAGCCAGTGGAGCCCCAGCCCTGAAGAGGAAGCGGAAACTCAGGGCTCCCCTGGCCAACGGCAGCCCGCCCACGCTGGCTTGGCCCCCGCCCCAGGAGGAAGGCCCTGCAGCCAGCCCAGCAGACGGAGGGGATTGCCCGGCCACACTGCCCCCGGGTGGGAGACTGAAGAAAAAGAAGGGGGAGCCCAGCCGTCTTGACCTCTACAACCCGTCCACTCAAAAAACTGCCATCTTCAAAAAGAGGAAGAAAATGAGAGAGATGCTGAACTTGGTTGAACACAGCAGAGGACTGGAATCTGAACTCAAGCTCGTCCAGGCTCTGGTAAGGCAACTGGGTTCCAGGCAGGGTGGCCACGGCTTCCTGCTGAAAGAAAGATCAGGGGCCCTGCCTCGGGCTTCCATTTGCGGTGGAGGGAGGAGGGGGAGACAGGTCAGGCCTCTGAACTAAGCAGCTGTCATGGTTCATAGTTCCCTTTACCAACAGTAAAGAAACGTGACCCGTTTCCGTGTCTGAGACAGTCACCACCCTCCTCCTCATTCCACTCCCACCCTCCCCTGCCCCCACCACACTGCTCGCTTTGAGGGGCTACAGAAGGGCCACATCAAGCTGGGAGAATGGTCCGTGGCCCAGGCAGACAGGCCGCCCTTCAGTGTAAACAGGCAGACAAGTTCCTCCATCAAATGCTGGTCTTATTTTTCTTTCAACTCATGACCAATCCCGTGCCCATGCTTTTTTTAATGAAAAGACTTTCTTTCCGCTTGGCTCTCTAGACCGGGGGTGGGCAAACTTTTTGACTCGAGGGCCACAATGGGTTCTTAAACTGGACCGGAGGGCCGGAACAAAAGCATGGATGGAGTGTTTGTGTGAACTAATATAAATTCAAAGTAAACATCATTACATAAAAGGGTACGGTCTTTTTTTTTTTTTTTTTAGTTTTATTCATTTCAAACGGGCCAGATCCGGCCCGCGGGCCGTAGTTTGCCCAGGGCTGCTCTAGACCCATATATGAATGAAAACCAGGCTCTGGTTCTACTATTCACACCCTCACTTCGGACATACCGTGCATTCAGTGGTCGGCAAACATAACTTCATTGGCGCACAGCCACGCCTGATCGTGCACACCCCCCGCTGCTTTCACTCCTCAGCTGCAGAAAGGAGTAGTTGTGGCAGACACCTTGTGGCCCTCAGAGCCAAAAACATTTACCCCCGGCCCTTCACGAACAGGCTTGCTGATCCCTGTTCAGTACTTGTGTTTGCACGCACTACTGTGCAGCAGTGTGAATGTTAGGGGAGTTTCTGGTCAGTAAGAAGCCTTAGCTGGGGAAAGCAGAACATTCACCTGGACTTCGCGCTAATCCTAGATCTTCTCCTGACAAGCTGTGTCACCTTCGTTGGCTCTGCAGCCCCTCCCTGCACTCACTGTTCATTTGATGCTCTTTCTTCACTAGGAATATCAGAAAGTTACTTCTTCGCATCTTTTTCACGGGCCTGCACCCTCTCTTCAAGAGGATTAGAACTGTTGCTAAATAAACCACAGGGTTACCGGGGTTTTCCTCCAAAAAGGGCAATGTGTCTACATCTCTGCCAGCAGGGGTGGGAAGGCGCATGGGAGAGGACTCCTGGGTCTGCCCCTCGTGGGTGCTCGGAAGGCAGACAGCTTCCAAGCCAGGACCAAGGACTTGCCAAAACCACCCGTGTGACATTGGCCACATTGGGTTTCCCAGACCCCTGCAGTCCCAGAACTAGTGCCCAGTCTTTGCTGTGGGTGGTGATCAGCTGTAAAGCACCCAGTGAATGTTCTTCATCTGCCTTAAGTGGACCTCAGTAAGCTAAGGTTCGTTTATGGAAGAAGAAAAATACGTTTTATAAATCTAGTGTTGCCTGAATGTACTGTGTTACAAAGTCTCCAGTGTGTGCAGTAATGTCCTGGCCTCCACATCACCACCACTCCCTCACTGCCGGCCCAGAGCACCTTCCAGGCCGGCCAGCTCCATTCATGGACAGGGCCCTCTGTACAGAGCCCTGTATCGTTTACACTGGACATTTTCTATGTTTAGATACACAAGTGCTTACCTCTGCTATCGTTGCCTGTAGTATTTAGTGTAGTAACATGCTGCACAGGCTTGTAGCCCAGGAGCAAAGGCTATGCCGCAGAAAGACAGAAATCTTCAAAACATGAGCCTTGAGTTTGAAAAAAATAAAAATAGTTCTTGTTGCTGAAAAGATAGGAAACTTCTGTATAAGTTTTTCTCTCTCCTGGGCCGCGACCAGCATGGCTAGAGAGCGGACGAGTCCTGAGTAGGGGCGGCCGGGGATTGAGAAAAGGAAAGAGACAGACACAGCGATAGTAGGGAAAGCTGGGACCAGGTGGGACACTGCCCTCTGATGGAGGGACAGTGACCCAGAGCTGGTGCAGCAAGTTTATTATATACAGCATGATACCAGAAGTTTTACTAGAGTTTAAGACAGGAAATTATGTGAAATCATGGTTAAGGATCAAGCTGCAATTCTTCATTCTTGTGGCTTCTTTGTAATTGTCAGTCCTGTCTGAGCCCGGATAATTGAGTCTGTTCCTGGCGCCTGGCTAAACTTAGATAATGAAACCCACCCCCTGGCGTCTGAGCTAAAGGTCAGGCCAACAACATACCTGCCTCTGGCAAGGTATGTTTCTAGGACATGGCTCTGCTGAAGCCACTGGAGTCAGCCAACAATCAGTTCATGCGCCTTCCCAGGCACACTCTACACTTCCAGGCCCGGCCAGTGTGGCTTAGTTGGTTGAGCATCAACCCATGTACCAAAAGGTCACTTGTTCGATTCCCGGTCAGGGAACATGCCCAGGTTGCAGGCTTGATCACTGGTAGGGGGTGTGTGGGAGGCAACTGACTTATGTTTCTCTTTGGTGTTTCCATCTATCCCTCTCCCTTCCTCTCTCTAAAAAAATCATTTAAAAAAACATTTTTTTGAAAAAGTAGGAAACCTCTGGCCCTATCATGGTGAAGTAGCAATTCTGTTCATGAAGTGTGTGTCCTGCTGAGCCAGAAAAGGTGTTTGCAAGTCTGGTTCCGGAAATGGTGGGGGATGGGGCATCGGCACTGGTAAATAGCTCTCACTGAGATCCCCTTCGACCTGTGGCCTCGCTCCCCATGGTGTCTGCACCCGTCCTGCTTTCACTTCCTGTGTGTAGGTGTGGCGCAGGTGGCCCTGGGCGTGACCTCCCCTCTTCTCGTCCCTCACGCAGGGGAGCAGCGGAGCTTTCAGCCCTTTGAAGAAGAAGAAGCTGAGGACTGAGAATGACTTTGTGAAGTTTGACACCCCCTTCTTACCAAAGCCCCTGTTCTTCAGAAAAGCGAAAAGCAGCACCGCCACCCCGGGGGCCCCTGCTATGCAGGTAAGTGCACCGCGACCGAACCGGAGGGGCTGTGCCCAGCAGACGCTTGGCCTCTGCTCCTGTCCACGGTATACGGGCGCCTGTTCCGGGAGCCCAGGTCTGCGGTGCGGGCTGTGCTGCGACTTCCGGGGCCGACCCTCGGGATTGGCCAGAGGTGCCTCCTCTGAGAACTCATGGGAATAGGGGAGATCTAGAGAGGTCAGTAGTGAAGGGGGCCCGAGGGCCCTGGATTTACAGATCAGACAGAGGAAGACCAGAGGGGCCTGCCACGGACACTGGCAGGTGCTCAGACTAGAAGAAGGAACGAGTGCTGTCCCCAGTTGGGCGAGGTGAGCACTGTTCTGGGAAACCAGGTGGGAGGCCATGAAGGACGGGTCGCCTCTGCCAAGATGCAGACCAGTGTATGCGGGAGGCTCATCTGGGGTTGCCTCCAGGAGATGGAGGTCTTGGTGGAGCTGTGGAGACAGGGGCCTGGGCTGGCCCTGCTGGGGAGACCCACAATAGGTGGACTTTTTGAGAAAGCAGTAGGTGCTGTATAAATAGCCTCCATCCGGCAGAGTGACCACTGCCCATGTGAGTGTTTATGCCTAAGATACTTTCAGGATATTTGTAAATGACTCTGGGCTTATAGAAGCCAGGTTCCTCTGATGAAATGATAATGTTAAAGCAAAACGGTCTGAGGTAGAACTGGGGATTCACACAAAAATACGGGGTTCTAGGAATAAATTTGAGAAAATGCTCCAAATCAGTTTGGAGTTCTGTGCACAAAAGGCCAGGGATGTGGGTACATTGCTCACCAAAGTTCAGTCCCATTGTAGATATAATCTAAGCAATTTGCTTCCAAGTTAAGGCTTAAATTCTAGGATGCAGTGAGTGGGAACTCCTTATAATTTTTCAATGTTGAACTTTTCCTATCACTTGGAGGTTTCAGACCTGGTCATTTTGCTCTGCTTTCTTCCCTGGAAGGCAGAGGCGGAGTCGGCAGTGAGGCAGTTTACTGCAGAGGGGTGCTGGCACTGCCCACCTCCCAGATCTATGAATGTGCCTGCCAAAGTGTTTCATGCAACCCAGACCTGGGGCGTGTGCAGCGTGGTCCTGATGAGGCCACGAGGCGGACACAGGCCCTGGGGCCTCCAGGCTTAGTGCTCCTGTGGGCTGGTGGGCACCTGTGAGTGCTCGGGGACGCAGACACACAGGGCACCTCAGCTCTTTGTGCTCCTCTCACTCCCATTATGCTTTTCTTCTGCAGCTCAACAAAACAGCATCCAGCTCCAAGAAGGTCACCTTCGGGTTGAACAGAAACATGACTGCGGGTGAGTGCGGGGTTTGCTTGCAGTCACCGTCTGCTCCTGGGGAGGAGGGCCCTGACCCCCCCCTTCCCCCCCGAGGCAGAGTTGGTCCCCACCTCCCCAGCGGGCGGCCAGGGGAGGTGGGGGTTGGGGGTCAGGAAGGAGCTGACCTGGTAGGAGGTGATGTGGATGGGTGGATGGCCTACCTGCCTAGAATATGTTAGTCGTCTTGACCTGAGATTTGATGGTCTGTAAGCTATAGCCGCCTCTACCTAAATTCAGAACCACTCTACCCAAGAGGCGGGAAAAGTGGGACATCTCGTCTTTCAGCTTTTAACATGGGTGTGATTCATTTGTGTTGGTTTTTTCCCAGAGGAAACCAATGTTTTTTTAAAGTATCTGAGTGTAAGACCTGACTCTCTTTAGGCACAAGTATCTGTGCGCGTGCGCATCTGTATGTATGTACGTACAAATGCACGCACACGCGCACAGGGGAGCAGCTATCAGGAGAGACCTGGGCAGCCCCGTTTCCCTCCATCTCTCCAGGTTGAGTCTGTAGATGGGGGAGGCAGTGTGGGAGGAATAAATGCCAGAAAGAGGGCTCCTCCTGGGGCTCTTTATTGAACCCAAGTATCACAAGGGGGCCCTGAAGGCATTTTTCTTTGTGGAGTAAATTCATTCTTGCTGGTGACTTTCATTTCCTCAGAAAGCACTGGAGGCCAGTTCTCTGCGGGGCTGCCCTGCACTGAGCGCCCTGGCTCCATCGGGGTCTCATGGGCAGCACGGAGGCAGGACGCGGGGTGGGTTGGCAGGACAGAGAAATCATACCCACTAAAGTGTGGCTCACTCTCATTGGGCAGAATTCAAGAAGACAGACAAGAGCATCTTAGTCAGCCCCACAGGCCCCTCCCGAGTGGCCTTCAACCCTGAGCAGAGGCCCCTCCACGGAGTGCTGAAGACCCCCACCAACTCCCCTGCCAGCACCCCCCCGGGGACCAAGAAACCACTGACTGCCACCCCAAAGAGAAGGCCAACAGCTATGGACTTCTTCTAATAGTAGCAGAGTCCCTTTGTAAAAACTGCTTTTGTACAGAATACTCTATAAATTATAACTTTTAAAAGGTGGGGTGTTTTTTATTGCTTTATAAATTGTATATATGAGGGTCAGAGTGTGAGCCATGACGCTGCTGTGGGCATCTTGGTTGAAGTTTCACTACGAACACGGTTTGTGCTGGCGCTCACCGGGATTTCCACTCTCGTGGGAACCTCGGTGACTCCCCTAGCGTGGGAGCCGAGAGCATGTGACCTTCACCACGGATAGATGCTGCTGGCACGTGTCAGCCTGGGGTCAGACTCCATCGGCTGTCGCCTGTGCACAGCTTGGGTACTCGTGTCTGCCTGCTTGGCTGATTTCTGGTGGTTTTTCATGTAAGTCTCCATTTAAAAAGCACCTAGGCTTTGTTCCCAGGCTCTATGGGTAGTGGGCAGTTTTTGATCGGATGACTCTTTGACTGAATCCGAAATACAGCTGGGGATGAGCCTTCTAGTGGGGGCAGGAGAGCAGAGCCCGTGGCCTGTGGCCTTCCCTGTGTTGCTACCTCTCAGACAGCCCAAAGTGTCCTCATCGGAGAGCAGCGGCCCCCAGCGCACCCCCGTCCAGTCGTCGTGCTCTGGCTGCTCTGTATACGCAAATGTCTGTGCCAGCGGCCTGTCGCCGGGCGTCCACGTGAGCAGCTCTCCCATCTTAAGTGAAAACAGTGCTCCGAGGCCTGGCCACAGCACCCGGAGACCGAGCTGCTGGGAGGCAGGCGAGCAACTGCCAGGACGGGTTGTGTGTATTTACTTGTTCCTAGTTACCTAATATCTGAAATGCTGAATCGTGCACTTGCAGGTTTTATAAAGTCCTCATTTTAATTAGAAAAGGTGGGAGGCACACAGACTTACAGTTGGAGAAACAATGCAACTTGGAGCAGCGCTGCTTAACCCTTGACCTGATCCCAGAGCCTGAATGAGGGGCGAGCTGCAGACTCGGAGTCAGGGGTCGCGCCAGGAAAGCCCCTGGCCCGGCTCATTCTCGAGTTTGCACAGTAACAAATTGCAGATGTACCTGGGGACACACAGTTTTGCCTCAGGTGCCCAGTGCTTCCCCAGCCTGCTCTCCACTCAGGGACCTCAGGCCTCCTAGAGTGAAAGCCTCCCTCCCCCCAAGCAGGAGCCCCAGTTTCTCACCAAAACCAGGGCCAGCCCACATTGCTACTTGCAAGCTGAGGGCCCGGGGGTGCCACCCCTCCCTGGTCAGGGCTGTGGCTTCGGAAGAAAGGCCTTCTGGGATGACATGGTCCAGCTGAGTGGTTTCCTTAATCACAGGACCAGGGGGGCAGACTTACCCAGGAAGGCCCTGCAGCCAAGGAAGGGGAACTGCTCTTTGCCTGCTCTATAACGAAGTGTTGTCACAGGTCAGGAAGAAAGAAACAGCGAACATTGTGCTGCTGTTAGCTCTTGTAGTGAGGCGTCTTCATACAAGATGACCTTGTGGCTGCATGGTTTTAGTGAGCTACGTTCGCCATCATACGTAAAGTCATTCAAAACCAGAACTGATGCGTGAAAAGATTAGATTTGAGTTGTCAGATATTTTTAACTTCATTTTTTTTACAAAAGTATCATTATTGGTCAAATTATTTTTCTAACAACTTTTATTTCAGCTTTAAAGATAGGTCTTATAGTCAAATGGGCCATGTAATCCAGCCATGTTAAGATGTCTTAGCAAGACGTTCTAGGGCAAAAAATGGTACATTTATTGTCGTGATGTGTGCAGGACCTTCTCTTCATAGCGCTGTATGTCACCTGTCTCTTCTGGGCTGCCAGCGAGTGCCCTGTGCGTGCTCCTGCACGTGCCTGTCTGCAGACTGGGTCCTGAAGGAACAGTGTGTCTTGGGTTCCATCTGTCCTCTGACTCTGTCCTAACTTACTCCATTTTGTGGGTAAGTCCAGTAGGTTTACTGTGGCTTATTTTTAATGCCTAAATTTTGGCTACAAAAGAATAAAAAAACAATTTTTTAAAATTCTCATTACGTATACATACAAGAATGTCAGATAAACTATTTAGAATACTGGTTTTCTACTTGATGCATGCTATTTTCCTAGGTAAAATCGCCAAGGGGACTTGGCAGTCCAAAATTGGAAATTATTTAATGCTGTCGATCTTACAGTATTTTGTAAAACAATCGTCTGTACGATTTGGTATCACACTTTACAGCGTATTGTCCTTTCTAACTTTTACTGAACTGAAAGCACAAAGGGGAGTATAAAGCAGTTGTTAGTGTTGGAAAAAAATATGAAATTGAGTCCATATTTTGATTTTTGTGTGTTTTCTCTGAACTTACCTGACTGCTGGCAAGGACTGTTTGTTTACGACCACTTTGTGTTAGTGTCTGCAGGGTTTGTCAGTACTCATCAAAGCCAAGTTCAATAAAAAAGTTGTCTTTGCCTCAGACTTGTATTGGATATGACTGTCAGTGTGCATAAAAATACGCCTCTCGGGGAACTGCTCAGTGCAGCAGGGGTGGAAGGTGTTGCCGCCGTTGTGAGGGTTTGAAAACAGACTGTTCAGGCACCTGTCCTTCTCATGTGTTCACTACACGGAGCCGGGGGGGTGGGAGGGGGCTGCTGGGGCAGTCTCCGCGGGATGGGGGAGCAGACACTGCCAGACCCACATAAAGCACGGGCCTCGGCCTGTGAGGACGATGCAGAGGTGCCACTGTCCTGGGTGCCTCCCCAGCTCATCCCCAGACCGCCGCCAGGTGTTGAGGGCACCGTGAAACAGGAAGGCCCACCCCCCATTCATATGTCCTGACCCCCGTGTCTGCACTGGGACCACACAGCACTGCACCACCTGGATGCACCTGTGTTCGTCCGTCCCTCTAACAAGAGGCATTGAGCTTTCTGTCTCAAATGTAGTTCCAACGTATTGCTCTTAGAGAAACATCGATCTGTTGTCCAACTTATGTATGTGTTCATTGGTTGCTTCGTGTATGTGCCCTGACAGGATCGAACCTGCAACCTTGGTGAATCAAGACTAACCAACTGAGCTACCCGGCCAGGGCTCCTCTGTCTAGTTCTCTGTCTTTTCACCCCTCTTCACAGGGCCTCACCAGGGCCCCCTTCCTAAGATACTATAGGGATCAGGGAGCAACCCTGTCCGGAAGGTTTGGAGGTTAGGGCAGAGGTTACTTCACCCTCCACAAGCCTAAAGATACACTCGAAAGGGCATTTTTCGGAGTGACCATCACTGGATTTCTCCCCATCTCTGCGCCTGCAGCTCTGAGCCTTTGGCCATCAGCTGGCTCCCACTCTCCCGCCGCCACACTTCTTGCCCCACATGCACTGCCTTTGGCTCCTTTGAGCCCCCATGGCTGTCCCCCTCTTTGCACATGCACCCACATGGTGAGCTCATGACAGGAGCCACCCTCCTAAGAAGACTACTCCCTGCGTACACGGACTGTGTCCTCTACACCAGCGGTCTCCAGTCTTTCGGATCTCACGGACCACCAGTGCTCCATGGGCCACCGTTTGGCCACAGCTGCTCTATACCATTCAGCAAATGCTGCACCCTTGCTGTGCCAGGCCTCGTCCTGGACGAGGTACTGCAAATGCAGGGGTCAGCAGACACAAGCCGTGCCCTGACGTGGTGGGGACAATAAGCAGGTGACCGTGTGCTTGTCAGCAGGAGACAGGAGCTCCAGGTGGGAAAGCAAGCCAGGAAGAAGGCAAGGATGCAGTGGGCTCTCGCCCTGTCATACATGACACTGCCCCACCCCTGGAGAGCTGGACAACTTTGTGCAGATGGCACTCAGACTTGCAGACACGGTCTCCTTTTGAGTTTCTACTGAAATTCAAGCACAAGGAGTATAGAGACCATTGGGAAACGGTTGCTGGTTTTATTAAGTGTTGGAAAGAATATTAAATTGAATCCGTATTGACTGGGGCAGGGAGGGGGAGGGCTTTAAAAAAAAATAAATTGAATCCATATTTTAATGTTTATGTTTTTTCTTAATTTACCTGGCTGCTGGCAAGACCTTTTTGTTTGCAGGAAGGCAGCATTTGAGCAGACACCAAAAGAGGTTGAAAAGTGACTTGGGTGTATCTGGAGAAAGCATTGCAAGCAGCAGGAACCACACATGCGAAGGCCCTGAGGCAGGGGCATGTGAAGAGCAGCAAGGAGAAGTGGGGCCTCCAGGTGGCAGTGCAGGGAGCTCAGGGACCCCAACTGTCCCCATAGAGGACATCTGACATACTGGTCAGGATTACAAAGACAGCCATTCAGAGTCTCTAGGGATTGGTCAAAGGGCTGCAACAAACTGAGAAGCATTTATTCAACAAAATCTACAGAAGCTGAGTAAGACTAGCAGGAGGCTGTGACACGAACCTGGACTGCAGCCCCGCGCCCATGGTTCTGCCTCCCAGGAGTACTTCAGTGGGCTCTGCGCCCAGGCTGTTCCCACCTCCCCTTCTGGGGACGCGGGGGGGCGGGGGGGGAAGAGGGGAGGGGAGGAGCTGTTCCACCCAGATCAGCAACCAAAGTGACGTTTACCTTCAAGCTTCCACAGATGCAGAGGGAGCGCAGGGAGGGCCCAGAGGCTGGTGTGGGGCTGCTGTAGGTGTTATGGAGGACGCACCTTCTAAAACTCAGAGCGGGGCTGTGGGACTCCAAGCAAAAGCCCGTGTCTCTCCAGACCCTGGGAGGTGCAGGAGCTTCTCCCTGGGGAACCTTCTCTTCTGCCAGGTTCTGCAATTGACAGATGTCCCCACAGCTTCCCAGGAGGGAGATGTAATGAGTTCCTATCCACAGAGGAGGCAGCAAGGCTTGGAGAAGCCAGGCCCTTGCCCAGTCCTCACGGCTGGTACATGCCTGAGCAAGGGTCTGATCCCAGCTCCCCTGATCTGCAGAGCCCAGGCTCTGACCTACCTCCACCCACCAAGCCCTGGCCCCACCGGGCTGTACATGTGCTTCTTGAAGTTTGGGCACTGGCCAGCAGCAGGGCACCTCCGGAGCGGGTTAGGGACACAGGATCTCAGCCCCTCAGAGCCACGGAATCAGCACCTGCATCTCGCCTGCACACACAAGCTGGCCGCAGACTTGCAGCCTTGCACAGAGGCCTCCACACAGAACGGTCCTCGGTGAGTATTTGCTGCATCGAATTTACTCCAGTTGAAGAAACACAAAACCAGAGGGGTTTTCCTTTGATGGACATCCCTGAGCTCCAAGCTGGGGAAACCCCCACCAGACCCCTGGGCCTCAGCCTTTAACTTTCTTTTTTTATTATTATTTTTAATTGAATTTATTGGGGTGACACCAGTTAATAAAACTATATGGGTTTCAGGTATACAATTTTATAATATATCATCTAGACATTGAACTGTGTGTTCACCACCCTGAGTGATGTCTCCTTCTATCACCATTTTTCCCCCTTTACCCTCTCCGCCCTCCCGCATCCCCGTTCTCTCTGGTAATCACCATACTGTTGTCTGTCTATGAGCCTTTAACTTTCAGAACGTACGTGAGAGCAGAACACACTGCACCCAAACACCCACAGACCGTCAACTCGAGTGAACTGGTGCCGTGCGTCTGGTTTATATATTCTTTTGACTGAACCATCTCAGACTCAGTTATGGACAGCATGACCTTTTATTCCCACACTCCAGCCAACATCGCCAAAGGGTGACCTCTATATGCACGTCATCGCAGTCACACCATTTCCCCCACCCAGTCATCCCCAAATATTTTTCTTAACCAGAAAGTAACTGAGGATCCCACATTGCACTTGGTTGTAGTGACTAAAGTTTCTCTTATTCTAGAACCTCCCTTATTTTTTCTCATGACATTGCGTTTTTGAAGAGTGACTCTAACCTTGACCTACAGCCCACAGGTTGGCTGTGGTCACTCTGGGGATGGTCCAGCAGGGGTTGTGACCTTTCCATTGATCACAGTGACCCAAGTACAGAAAGTGCTGGCCGTCTGACCCCGGCCAGGCTGAGCTGGGCCAGGCCTCAGAGCAACAGGCTGGGCTGGTTGCCATGATAGCTCCAACCTCAGCTTTCGGCTTTCCCTCAGCTGGGAGGGGAGGGACTTTCTCCAACTCCAGGCAGAGCGGTTACCCCCTCCCGGTGTCAGGACTGGACCTCCTGCAGCACAGGCTTGTTTTCCTTGAGACCTGGGTCTGGACAGCCCAGCCCAGCCCAGTGTGTGTCCAGGGAAACAACCCAAGGCCAGTTCTCACCTGGCCAGGAGCTGAACCCGGCACTGTGGGGACAGGGGACCCCACAGGCATCATCTCCCCGGAGGTCCTGTCTCTTCTCACACACAGTTATCATCTAACTTTTGTCTCAAAACTGTGGATCTACCGAGGACCTCAGAGGTCAGTACATTCTGGGGTTAGCAGCCAGGCAGCCCCCATGCAGCGGGCTTGTGCAGTGAACGGCAGAACCCTGGGATAAGCTTGGTTACTTTACCAATGTCCCAACTAAATATCACTTTTCTATAAGCAAAGCTCAAGCCAAGTCAAAGTTTTGTTTAACAACATGAATGCAGAAAAATGACGCCACTTACGTACATCTGTTTGCTGAGCCTGCAAACCTGTGGGAGCCAGGTCTAAACCCTGTGATCTGAATGTTCCATGGCGACCTGCTGGGCTCAGAGGGTGGAGAACACCCAGCTGCCTCCGGAGGCGCTGGGCCACGTACAACTGGCAGCCGGAATCAGAGAACCCCACGTCCCTGCCACCTCCACACTCACTCTCTGGAGAGAGGCACCTGGGGTGGCCCGGGAAGTGCCAGGCACTGGGGCAGGCACAGACACGAAAGGCAACAGGGTCGCGGAGGAGAGGCCCTGAGAGGCAGAAGTAACCAGCGCTGCTCCAGCAGAAAATCAACCACAACCACAAGCGTAAGTGAAGGGAAAAAACGGGTGAAATCAATGTTAACAGTAAATTCCATTTACCCCACATATTACCATTTCAACACGAAATCAACCTGAAAAATTATTAGTAAGATGTTTTGCAGCCTTTTTTCATAGTGAGTCTGGCAAACCCAGTATGTATTTCAAGCTGAAGGCACAGTAGGATGCCACGCGTGTCTCCAGCCACGGCAGCTCTGCATCCAAAGATGAGAGGAAGTTTGCTCAGAGGAGAAGGGGGAGCACCTTACGGCCGAAGGCTGTGAGGACCTTGAGGAGGGTTTGGACTCCCCTGGGGACACCTCAAGGACCTCAGAAGGAAGAGCTTCAGGCAGGCTGAGCCGAAGCCGGTGGCCCAGCAGCAGGCAAAGGACAGGCCGGACACAGGAGAGGCTGGAGGCCTGGCCCGAGGTCTGAGGTCAGCCTGGCAGAGTGGGGAGGGGCGGGGCAGGGGGAGGTAGGGCAGGTTTCTGGTTGACTGAGGAGGTCCAGGATAACAGGAAAGCAAGGCAGGTGACTCCCAAGGAGTGCTCTGCTCTCAGCCAAGTTCTCTGGTGTGTGTCCTCTCCCAGGCCACCTTTTCCCTCCTTCCTAGAAGAGCTGGGAGCTGGGCAGCACGCAGGCCTTGTCCCCACTCTGCTTAGGAATACGACTGGCCTGCACTTGGCCTTCAGCTGCCCAGCCTGGCTGAGGAACAGGAGGACAGCCTCAAGGCGGAGCTGGAGAGAAGAGGCAGGTGAGGGCGCCCAGTGGGGGCCCACTTAAAGGGCCAGCTTCTAGACCTGCCCTTTTTGAACCTCTGCCAGCAGAAGGGTGTCTCCAGGGGCCATGAGGACTGACCTGTCCTGGGGTCCAAGAGGGCAAGGCCCTGGGGCTTCAGGGAGGGGCCCAGGCAGACCCGGTTCTCAGAGGGCCTAGGCTCATTTATTCCAGGAAAGGCTGTGTACCCCTTCCCTGTGGATGGCGAGTGCATTTCCCTTTTAGGGAGCAGGTCACACTGGGTGCCTGAATGCAGCCAGCAGGAGCCAAGGAACTGCGTTCCAGGCACCTGTCTTTTCACCGTGGTCCCGCCTCCGCGTTTACCAAAGGCTCTGACAGGCCTTTTGTTCGGGGCTTGCTGCCTGGCTGAACCCACTCTAAAAGTGGCTGCAATTCTGCCTGGCATTAGTCACTGCCTGGTGACTCAGGCTCTGGTTCGTCAATCTTTAAATCCTATCATTATTTCTCAGCTTAGGGTTTTAAGAGTAAACGCTGAAAATATCCTCCACTGGCAGCTCCTGGATTTGAGTCCCATTTTGTAGGCACTTTCTTTCTACCGGGAGCCTTTGATTGCTGTCACAGCCCACAGATGTCACACTGGCTCTAGCGACTGCGAAGGCAGTGGGCTGACGCTCATGTGTTTCCCTAATAACTGACTTTCTGTTAAAGAGACGTCGCCTTTTTTTCTGCATAAGCAATTCTTCTGGCCATGCTATTTGTTTTAACACAGTTGAGCCGGCAAAGTTTATCTTAATGGAAAGATAATGTGCTGAAATCTGCTGATAAAAATGCTGAAAGAACGGGGACTGAGATGGGGATTCGGGTGCGTTTATGTGACCGAGGAAGGAACGGGCGTCTAAGCTGTTCCAGTTGGATCAGTAACCAAGGAACAGTCCGTCCCTAACCCAGGCCTTCCTGCAGGGCTGGTGAGTGTATTTCCAGTAGCTCCAATTAGGTGGAAGGCAGCACCTGTTCTTCCATATCCTGACAAATATGTAGAAATAATCTCTTCAGACCCCTCCCATGACTCCTGGCTCCAGGGCTTGACGCCCCTACCTTAACTGAACATTCTCCCCGCCTGATGTAAAACTTAGTCCTTGAATGTACAGATGTCCCAAAAACTGTATACACACTGGCCCTGGCTGTGGTTAGAGCATCGGCCTGCGGACTGAAGGGTCCCGGGTTCAATTCCGGTCAAGGGCACATGCCCGGGTGTGGATAGGAGGCAGCGCATCGATGATTATCTCTCATCATTGAGGTTTCTATCTCTCTCTCTCTCCCTTCCTCTCTGAAATCTATTTTTTAAAAAAGTCAAGATAATGCTCTGACTACAGTATAAAAGAGAAACACATTTATAATAACATCAACTGAGTTTTGACATGTAAACGCCTGGGCAAGGGGCTATGCTTGGGCTGCAACAGTGAGAAAAGCCAGTGACACACCAAAAGGACCACTCAGGCCCCATCAGGCGTTGCTATGGGAGATGTGATTTTATGAAAGGCTGAACAGCCGTAGGTAAAGGTCAGAGCAAATTAAAGTATAATCTTCTGCCAATTTGCATGTCTTGAACTCCTGGAACATTATATTAAAGCCATGCAAAAATGTCCTTGTGCTTTTGTCTTAGCCAGCTTGGGTGGCCATAACAAATTCCACAGACAGGGCACTTAAACCACCACATTTACTGCTCACAGTTATAGAGGCTGGAGGTCAGAGATCTGGGAGCCAGCATGGTTGACAGGTTCTGATGAGAGTTGGCTTCATAGTCTCTGTGTCCTCACTCCGGTGTCTCCTCATATAAGGACATAAATCCCATTGGATCAAGGCCCCACCCTTAACCCCATTTAACCGTAATTACTTCCTTGGTCCAAATGCTGCCACACGGTGGGGGGTGGGGGGTGGGGGGGTGGAGGGTGGGGGAGAGTGAGGGCATGTGCCAGTGGGTAGGGGAGGCCTGGGTAAGGTCAATGGGGGAAAAAAGGAGGCATATGTACTACTATTTGTAATACTTTAAACAAGAAAATAATTTTTTTTAAAAAATGCTGCCACACTGGGAGTTAGGGCCTCAACATGTGGATTCAGGGGGGAACACAATTCAGTCCACAACAGTGGTTTGGTGTAAAACACCTTAAGTTCTAGATTGGGGTCATCATTAATAGGTTTTCACCCCCTTGAATGAATGCCAGCTCTTTTTGTACAAATCATCCCCGTACTTTGCTGGGTGGGAAGCCTGTCTCACCCAGCACACAAGCCACTAGAGCACCCTAACCCTGGGACAATCAAAGGTGGGCAGAGACCCGAATCACCCCGAGCTGTGGTCAACCAACTGAGGGCCACTGTCCCTGGAGGTCGCGGGAGAGCCTTTGTGGGGATGGCATGTACTGGAGAGGATGTCAGCAGTTTTTCTAGGATGCGGCTCCAAAGAGTTTCCTTTATATTTGTCCTCCTTGGGAATCACTGCGTCTCTTCAGTTGGTGGGGTCTTTCGGAAGATTCTCAGCTACCGCATCTTCAAATACCGTTTCAACCCCATTCTCTCTTTCCTCTCCACCTGGGACTCTAACTACACAGGCGTTAGAACTTCCATTATGTTCCAAGCATCGTTTATGCTCTTTCTATGATTTTTTAAAATTCATTTTCTCTGTGGTTTGGTTTGCTATTTCTGATTAATCACTCTTCCAGTTCACTCATTCTGTCTGTGTCCAATCTCCCATCAAACCCATCACTGACTGGTTCATTTCAGATGTGTTTTTCTCCACATTCTCATGCAGGGCTGGTAGGTGTTTCCCTGGCATACCTTTATACAAGCACCGTTTGACAATTTGCATCCAAATTCTTGGAAATGTGCCCACCCATTAGTCCCCAAATCCCACTGCTAGAAACCTGACCTTAGGAGATATTAGTAATTAGGTGAGTGTGTAGGTTGTGTACCAGAATGCACTCCCAGAGCTGTTCATAAGGCAGGAGTTGGGTCCCCAGTTAACCCAGAGGTGAATCTCAGGTAGAGTCAATTGCCAGCGGAGCTCCACCAGGCGCTCTGTCCAGTCCAACGAAATGGCTCTTGCCCCAGTGCTGGAACAGAGCACTGTTGCTCTGACTGAGCGCCAGAAAAAACACTGACTTAGGGTTAGAGGCCACATTGTTAAAAAAAAATGCCTGTGAGAACCAAGATGGCGGCATAGGTAAACACCGGAGAATGCTGCCTCGCACAACCACTTCAAAAATACAACTAAAAGACGGAACAGACATCACCCAGAACCACAGGAAAGCTGGCTGAGGGGAAATTCTTCAACTAGAAGGAAAGAGAACAGCATACCGAAACTCAGAGGAGGCGCAGGGCGGAAAATACAAAGGTGTGGAGGTGCGCGCGGAGCAGGCTGGTGGCTGAGGGTGCGGTTGTCTGTTTCAATCGGGAGGGAGGCTCAGGCCCTGAGCTCCAGTTCTGGGCGAGTCTCTAGGGACCCAGACTCAAACGGGAGAAGCGGGACTGTCTGGCATTGGTCGGAACGCGAGCGCAGCTTTCTCTCCAAGGTTTGCAGCGGTTGCTGGGACTCTGAGAGGCAGAGCCTCTGGGGACGGGACTGAGAGCAGCCATAACTGCTCCCTCCTCCCACCCTGTTGATCCATGCGACCCGCCCCGCCCAAGCCCTACACAGAGCCATTTGCCGGATAGCCTCAGTTGTTATTATTTCTTCACCAAGAAATAATAACAGAAAACTTCCCCTAGCTGGTGAAAGAAATAGACTTACAACTCCAGGAAGCACAGAGAACCCCAAACAAAAGGAATCCAAAGAGGACCACACCAAGACACAATAATAGGTTGTGCATTCTGGTACACAACCTACACACTCACCTAATTACTAATATCTCCTAAGGTCAGGTTAGCACCTCCCCAGAGGACAGAAGTTTTCCTGTCCTGGAGGTCAAATCCCCCCAGTATTAACTACAATAATCAAGGCCTAACTACAACAAGACTGTGCACAAAGACCACTAGGGGGTGCACCAAGAAAGCATAAAAAAAATGCCGAGACAAAGATACAGGACAAAATTGTCAATGGAAGATATAGAGTTCAGAACCACACTTTTAAGGTTTCTCAAGAACTGTCTAGAAGCCGCCGATAAACTTAATGAGATCTACAAGAAATCTAATGAGACCCTCGATGATGATAAAGAACCAACTAGAAATTAAGCATACACTGACTGAAATAAAGAATACTATACAGACTCCCAACAGCAGACCAGAGGAGCTCAAGAATCAAGTCAAAGATCTGAAATGCGAAGAAGCAAAAAACACCCAACCGGAAAAGCAAAATGAAAAAAGAATCCGAAAATACAAAGATAGTGTAAGGAGCCTCTGGGACAGCTTCAAGCGTACCAACATCAGAATATTAGGGGTGCCAGAAGATGAGAGAGAGCAAGATATTGAAAACCTATTTGAAGAAATAATAACAGAAAACTTCCCCTAGCTGGTGAAAGAAATAGACTACCAAGTCCAGGAAGCACAGAGAACCCCAAACAAAAGGAATCCAAAGAGGACCACACCAAGACACATCATAATTAAAATGCCAAGAGCAAAAGACAGAGAGAGAATCTTAAAAGCAGCAAGAGAAAGAAACTCAGTTACCTACAAGGGAGTACCCATACGACTGTCAGCTGATTTCTCAACAGAAACTATGCGGGCCAGAAGGGAGTGGCAAGAAAGATGAATGCCAAGAACCTACAACCAAGATTACTTTATCCAGCAAAGCTATCATTCAGAATTGAAGGTCAGATAAAGAGCTTCACAGATAAGGAAAAGCTAAAGGAGTTCATCACCACCAAACCAATATTATATGAAATGCTGAAAGGTATCCTTTAAGAAGAGGAAGAGGAAGAAAAAGGTAAAGATACAAATTATGAACAACAAATATGCATCTATCAACAAGCGAATCTAAGAATCAAGTGAATAAACAATCTGATGAACAGGATGAACTGGTGATTATAATAGAATCAGGGACATAGAAAGGGAATGGACTGACTGTTCTTGGGGGGGAAAGGGGTGTGGGAGATGCGGGAAGAGACTGGACAAAAATCGTGCACCTATGGATGAGGACAGTGGGTGGGGAGTGAGGGCGGAGGGTGGGGTGGGAACTGGAAGGAGGGGAGTTATGGGGGGAAAAAAAGAGGAACAAATGTAATAATCTGAACAATAAAGATTTAATTAAAAAAAATGCCTGTGAACATTGGAAGCTGGTTCGTTTGACAGCACTCCAGCTACAAGCATAGAGAGTGAGCTGAGCGGAGCGGAGGAGCCAGTGAGCTTCCTTTCCATGGGAACCCTGATCCCCAATCCCACGCAACCAGCCCCGCCTCAGCCAGTGGCGGTTAAATGAGACTCTGCTGTAGTAAAACATCCATTCACTGAAATAATCCACTCTTTAAGTTTTTATTTATTTTAGAGAGAGAGAAAGGGAGAGATAGGAACATCAATGATGAGAGAGAATCACTGATCTGCTGCCTCCTGCACGCCCCCTATTGGGGATGGAACCCACAACCCGGGTATGTGCCCTGACCGGGAATTGAACCATGACCTCCTGGTTCATAGGTCAACGCTCAACCACTGAGCCACATCGGTGGGGCTTTAGAAATAATTTTAATGAAAAATGAACTTAGAAAAAAATAAGTAAATTTCAACAGAAAATACACTGGCCCTCCTTTACTAGTATAATCCTAGTGTTGACCCAGTGCCCCCTTCTAGTTGCTGGATGAGAAGCTGCTTGATTCATAAATCAATTAATAAAGCTAATTAGGTCTTCAAATTTATTCGGTTGAATTTTGTTGTTGTTTTTTTTTTAACAAGATTGCCCAAACTTGTAGAGCATTTTTATGACTTTATTTGAGCCAAACTGATAACAATTGCTGGAAAGTAAAATCCTAACAACTGAGAATATGCTCTGGAAAAGGGCAGCTCTACAGCTCATTTTACGCATTAGAATCAAATGAGACCTAAGGAGGCTCACACGAAATCCATTGGTGGCCAAGTGGCAAAATGGGAGGAAGCAAAGCGGGAACTCCCTGGGATTGGATGAAGAGGGAAATTAAGAGACACATGCTTCTTTTACGTTGGTGGGTACGTGGTATGCAGTTAGACAGACTTGAGCAGAGCCAGGACGATGGATGGGCTGGGTACAAGAAGGTCACTAGAGCAGACAGCCTTATAGGCCTATCAAAGGAGAGTTGCAGGGCGGGACCTCGCCCCAGGGTGACCTTTCCTCCCCTAGCATATCACTGGTCACGTGGTTTGGAACCCCCCACCTTTCCTCCCTAGAGACAACATCCAGGCCTCAGTTGTATTTCAGCTCCAGACCCAGAAAAGCAGCAAAACCAGACTAGGAATGCCATGGCTGCCCTCAGGACCAGCTGCATTGGATAACGACCAATCAATCAATCAGTGGAGACCTAGACCCGGAAAGGACATCCCTGGAAAGCTGCTGAACATTCTATTGAGATCTTCCCCTGGAACCTCCCCTAATAACTCCCCTAAGGGCACCCTTAGGGCACCCTGGCCTTTCCCTTTCACACCCCCCCCCCTATCACCCCAGGTGCCTCAGCTTTACCGTCCCCACTTCAAGCTCCAAGGGCCCTTCCTTTGCTCCTATAACTTGTTTCCTAAGCCCACCTCTTCTACGAATCACTTCTTCTACCTCTGTAATTTTCCAAATAAACGTTCTCTTGTAGTTTGGGTCTTGGCTCTGAAGTCTTTCCTAGCCAGAACTCTAGTACCGAGGTTGCTAAACCCAAGTCCAGTCTGACCTCACAGGTCTGACCCCCAGTGCCGTTCCAGCCGCCTACAACAGGTATAAGACAGTTAACAATAAATATTTACTGCACACAGAGATGATATTTGGGCAAGAAAATAACAATGAGGGGATCCTCATTGGTCTTGTGCTCTGGCGGTCTGGTGGGACATTGTGCTCTGAGGGGTCTTGAAAAAAGATTATTCTGACATTCCAAAGATATGCTATCTTGGATGCAAATAAATAATAGACCGTCTCACTTAAGATCAAGATTGACTTTGCCCGGCCAGCAAGGCTCGGTGGTTGAGTGTTGAACCAGGAGGTCACGACCTATGAACCAGGAGGTCATGGTTCAATTCCCAGTTAAGGCATATGCTGGCTCTATCCCCAGTGTGGGGCATGCAGGAGGCAGCCAATCAATGATTCTCTCTCATCACTGATGTTTCTCTCTCTCCCTCTTCCTTCCTCTCTGAAATCAATAAAAAAAAAAAAGTACTTTTTAAAAAGATAAAGATTGACCTTTGTCAAGGAAGCAACAGGCCTAAGCTGTAACTATCACCATGACCTGCTTTTAGTTAAGAATTTTGTGTTGAGATCACTCTGTGTTGTTACTTTCAGTTTCTCTTTTCATTTTACTTTATTTTACTTTCAGTCTCTGAGTTTGCAGGGCCTGTCATGCTGGCCCCTCCTTAGCTTGTCAGGTTTAGTCTGTCGCTCCTTTTACAACTGAAATGTTACAGGACAAAAGGGGTCCCCTTGCCTGTGAGCATCGAAGCCCAGTAAGACACAAACAGGAGCTTGCAGCAAGGGAAGTAAGGGTTTATTTTCAGGAAGTGGCCCAGCCGGAGAAACACAGGTGAGCTAATGCTCAAAGGCCTGGCTCCCCGGGGGTGCGGTATGTAGAGGAAAAATCATGAGTGGTGGTGACTGGGGAGCCCGGGTTGTGGTAGGATTGTGGCCTCCACTGATTGGTCGGTGCTACGGTGTGCTGATCAGTGCGTCTGGTCCTGATGTCAGCCAGGTTGTTGCTTCCTCTGGTTCCCCCTTTTCTGGGCCTGCAGCTGAAACACAACTGAGGCCTAACTGTTATCTCCAGTTTGACTGAAACTCTGTCTTTGTGGCCAAGGGACCCGAGGCTCTGTGCCTAAGATTATTTGATGCGGGTCAGAGCCTCATGGCCCTGCCCTGGCTGGTGTGGCTCAGGGTTGGCCCATGCACCCAGAGGTCACCCGTTAGATTCCTGGTCTTTTTTTAAAAATTTAATATATTTTTATTGATTTCAGAGAGGAAGGGAGAGGGAGAGAAAGAGAAACATCAATGATGAGAGAGAGATTCCTGGTCTTATGGGCTGGATCCCAATCGATATTTTGCTCTCACATCAATATTTCTCTCCCTCTCTCCCACTGCTGTCCTCTCTCTCTAAAAATAATAAAAATATATATTTATTAAAAAAGAACCTTTCGGTGGTGGGCACACAGTGTAATATACAGATCTTGTAACATAGAAACCTACACCTGAAACCTGTATATTCATGCTGACCAATGTCACCCTATAAGTATTCTCTCTTTACCGCGACCAGCACGGCTAGAGAGCAGACCGAGTCTCTGAGTAGGGGTGGCGGGGGATTGAGAAGAAGAAAGAGACACAGAGACAGTAGGGAAAGCTAGGACCGGGTGGGACGCTGCCCTCTGGAGGGACAGTGACCCAGAGCTGGTGCAGCGAGTTTATTATATACAGCATGATTCCAGGAAGTTTTATTAGAGTTTAAAACAAAGGGAATTATGTGAAATCATGGTTAAGGATCAAGCTGCAATTCTTTATTCTTGTGGCTTCTTTGTAATTGTGACTCCTGACTGAGCCCGGATAATTGCGTCTGTTTCTTGCACCTGGCTGAACTTGGATAATGAAACCCACCCCCTGCCACCTGAGCTAAGGGTCAGCCTGACAACATACCTGCCTCTGGCATGGTATGTTTCTAGGACGTGGCTCTGCCGACACCACTGGACTCAGCCGAAAATCAGCTCACGTGCTTTCCCAGGCGCTCTCTACATCACCCCAATACATTTAATAAATAAATTTAAAAAAACTCATTGTTATGAGGGCTTAATATTAAGGGAGTGGATGTGCAAGGGAGGAGGCAGGTGAGTCAGGGTGCTAGATGAGGCCAGGGTGAATCAAAAGAAAAGGAGAAAAGATCATATGAAAGAAATGAAGTTTCTATGTGGTTACAACAGGATTCAGTGTGTTAATGTGAGAAATGTGTTTAGCACATAGTAAGTGCTCAATAAACATGAGTTATTATTAATCAACTATTATTAACTTCCTCCTCAAAACCTGAACAGCTATGGCACTGCCCTTCTTCCTCATCATCCCAGCCCTTGCCAGTCACTGCTTACCAGGCTAGAGAGGTCTAAACATGTTGCCTTGAGTCCCCATGAGGGACCCAAATCACCACGTCTGATGGTCTGAAAGAGGGTCTGGGGGAGGGTGGGAAGCTGTGACAAGGATGACAGTGGGGAGGTGAAGGGCAGAAGAGGGAAGGCCAGGCTGAGTCCCCACCCCATGGAAGACCGGTTTTGAAAGAGGAGACAGACCAAAAAAAAGCAAAGAAATAAAAAAAGAAGAAGAAGAAGAAAGAAAGAGGAGACAGGGCATGGGTGGTAGAGCCAGGACACCCTGAGGCTGAGAGCCTGCGACATGGCCAGGATTGAGGGTGGGCGCCTTGGTGTCCCCAAGTGTCTCATGGCGTGGAGGAGATGCCTGCCCTAGTCGGCTCCTAGTCCCATGGGCAAGTGCGCCCCGGCGGGGAGGGGAGCTGGGCCTGGGACCTTGGTTCCAGGACGGGTGTGGAGCTCACGGGTCCTCTCGCGGGTCTGCGAGGCGAGACCAGGTGTGGATCGGACGCCGGTTCTGGGCCCTCCAGGGGGCTCGGCGGAACTGTCGCCGCTGGAGCGCGGACCTGGCCCTGCAAGTACCGCGGGGCAGTCCGGTCACTTCCAGCCCCGCCCGCCTCCGCGATCACCGGGCCCGCGCCATCTCCCGTGGAGCTGCGCCCGCGCGTCGCCGGCGTGGCTGTTTCTGGCAGAAGCGCTGGTGGTCCCGGGGCGCCCGGAGCGCGGGGCCGGAGGTTGGCTGCGGGGCGCGAGCTGGCGGTCCGGATGAATGAGTCAATGAATGAATCGATGACTCGAATGAATGGGCGCCGCTCTGGTGCCCTTCCTGGTAAAATTACTAGTAAAAGGGCAAACCCAGCATTTTGGGGGGGTAGTTGCCCCCCTCCACGAGGCAGGAGCGCGGAGTGACGTCGGTTGCCAAGATCCGGAGCTGGGAGTTGGAAAAAGGGAATGGCGGGGGGCCGGGTGGGAGTGCGGTTCCGCTTTTTCCTGTCCCAGGGGCGGGGCCTGAGGGGCCCGAGGGGCGGGGCCTGTCCGCAGCCCCGCCCCAGCCCCGCCCCCGCGCAGCGCCAGACCCGCGGGTTTCCAGCCGCGCTGAGGTCACAGGCAGGCGGCCTGGCGTCCGAGCCGAACGCCTGCGCCGAGCGGGGCCGCCGCGGAACCCGGACCGGAGGAGAGCCCGAGTCCCTCAAGCAGGGAGAGCCCGCCGCGCACGGCCCCGCGCCAACCCTGCAGGCCGGCATGGAGGAGGAATGCCGGGTGCTCTCCATCCAGAGCCATGTCGTCCGCGGCTACGTGGGGAACCGGGCGGCCACGTTCCCGCTGCAGGTACGCTTACGTAACCCGCGGTGTCCCGCGAGCCGCCGTGCGGACCGAGGCGGGTGGCCACGGCCGGCCCGCGTGACCTTGGCGGGTCCCCGTCTGGCTAGGAGCGCCTGGTGGGCTCCTGCGGGTGGGCCGGCTCGGGCGCGCTGAGCTCGGCTGCAGCCTCCGTGCTTGGCTCGCGCACCCGGCGGTTCCCACCCCTTCCCGCTGCCTGACCGCAGCAGACGGGTTCTCCGGGGGCGAGAAGCTGCCGCGCCCTGGCCCGGACCATGCCCCAGGGGATGAGACAGGAAGGGCAGGTGTTTGCAGTGCTCACCTGCCGGGCGCTGTGTTCTGCCCTTGCCCGCGGTGGGGTCAGGTTGCCGGGATGGAGGAGGAGAAGGAAGCTCACAGCTAGTGAGGCCCCGCCAGCTAGGATGCCTCTTCTCCCCTTGTGAGCCCCCACCTTGCCGCTGACCATTCCGGGAGGTGGTCGCTGGAGGGAGATGGGGCAGGGAAGGGCTCCCAGCAGGTGCTGGCTCTGAAGAGGAAGAGCCCACAGACCAGTTCAGGACCCGGCAGGGTTTGGCTTTAGAAGCTGCTCTTTCAACGTGTCCATCTTTCCATCTGGCTTTCCCCCTGGGCCGTTCTTGCTGAGGGGCTCACCATTTCCTGTGACTCACTGGGCATTCACTGCTTCATACTGCAGCCCTTGGAGGGCAGGAGGAGGCCTGGGTGCAGGGAGGTGTGCTGCTGGGCACCTGGCCTGTGGCCAAGCAGGAGCACTGGGCACCTTGGCAAGGTGGTGACTCTCCTGGACTGTCCGCCTTTGGCTTGATGTTTGAGCAAAGGAACAGGCATGGCAGGTCCCAGGGCTGGCCCCACAGGGCATAAAGGGCCACCTGCAGGGGTGCAGGCTGGCCAGAAAGACCATAGGAAGCGCCAGAGCTTCCGAGTAGAATTTGAGGCTGACCTGAGGCTGCCATACCTAAAGCCTGAATAGGAAATAGTGGAGCAAAAACTTGAAGGTGGAGAGGTACAAAGGTTCAAGTTCAAAGTGACCAGCCAGATCTGTTGTGTAAGCAGCTCCACAGGTCTGGTCCTCATCCCTCCTGTTCTGGCCAGCAGAGGGCAGACTCGTGGGGTAGTCACCCTGCAAACTTGGGTGTGTCCCACTGTCCCCGCTCCTGGTCACTGCTCTGGAATGCCTCTTCACTCCTAGCTTGTGGGGGGATAGGGTGGAGAGACTTGGCAGGTAGGTGCAAGTCTGCATAGGGCCACTGGGGTGGGACTGGGGGGGGCGGGGGGCGAAGCTGCAGGGTCCCTGGGGCAGAGCAGGGGCAGCCCAGGGAGGTGGAAGCAGGACGGCTTTGAGAACAGGTTCTACTCGCTGTCCAAGGGCCGCAGCAGCTCCAGCCTGGCCTTGGCCGGGGAGCCATGGGAACCGCCCTTGGCAGAAAGTGTCCAGTGAGTTCCCTGCTGGCTTCTTTGTGCCCTCTGCCCCGTCCCACCACCCTTTGTCTTTCCACAGGGCAAACTGTTCCCTTCCTCTGCTCACCAGGGTCCTGCAGTGATGTCCCTTGTTCTTGAACTCCCAGGCACATGCCTTCAACTTCCATACCAAAACCATGCTTTCCAAATTATTCAAGAGAGGCTGCTCCTCCAGGCCACCAACCTGGAGAAGTGCCTCTTAAAGACAGAGCTGCGGTTTTTAACCCGGGGTTTCCTCAGGGCCCAGCATCTTCACTTATGGGCACGCGTTCTGGGGCTTATGGGACGTAGACTGGGGGGCAAGGGTCATGTCATTTTCTTCCTCCTGTCATGGGCGGGGGTTGCTGGCACGTATCTCCCAGCCCTGCACTTCCTCCCCTTAAGATTTCTGAGGCTTAGGAGGAGCATGGCAGGATGGGGGTCATGGAAAGCAGGGACCGTTAGGTTAGTGACCTTGAAGAGGCAACCAAAGATGTGTGTCTCTCACATTGATGTTTCTTTCTCTCTTTCTTTTTTAAAAAAATATATGTTATTGATTTTTTACAGAGAGGAAGGGAGGGGGATAGAGAGTTAGAAACATCGATGAGAGAGAAACATCGATCAGCTGCCTCCTGCACACCCCCTACTGGGGATGTGCCCACAACCAAGGTACATGCCCTTGACCGGAATCAAACCTGGGACCCTTCAGTCCACAGGCCTATGCTCTAGCCACTGAGCCAAACTCGTCAGGGCTCTTTCTCTCTTTCTCTCCCTTCCTGCCTCCCTCTCTTCCACTCTCTCTAAAAAAAAAATCAATGGAAAAAAAATATCTTTGATTGAGGATTAACAACAACAAAAAATAAATAAAAAATAAAGAACATGCTCCCTGCACAGCTGGAACTCAAACAGAACTGTGTTAGTTCAAGTGGCTGTAACAGATACCGCAGACTGGGGGGCTCAGGCACAGATGTCTCTTCTTTCCCAGTCCTGGAGGCTGGAAGTCTGAGATCAAAGTGTGGGAAGGGCTGGTTTCTCCCAAGGCCACTCTCCTTGGCGTGTGGAGGGGGCCTTCTTCCTGTGTCCTCACATGATTGTCCCTCTGTGTGCCTGTGCCCTAATCTCTTTTTCTTATGAGCTTACCAATCATGCTGGATCAGGGCCCACCCTCGTGGCTTTGTTTAACCTCAGTCACCTCTGTCATGGCTCCATCTATAGTAATAAAAGAGTAATATGCTAATTGGACCGGACGCCATTCTGGACTTTCTTCCTGACGAAGCCAGGGCTGGAGGGAAGCCAGCCGGGCCCCGGGTGCCTGCAGGCGGCTGGAAGGAAGCCAGTGCTGGCAGCCAGGGAAAGGAAGGCCTACCCTTGCACGAATTTTCCTTCCAGACAAAGCCACAGCGGTTGGGGGCTGCAGCAGAGGCCCCCCGGCGGCAGCGGGCAGGAGGCCAGGGCCAAGGCCCTTGCATGAATTTCATGCCTCGGTGCTCTAGGCTCTAAATAATGTGCCATTCTGAGATGCTAGGGTCAGGGCTTCCACATAAGGATTTTGGGGGACACAGTTCAGCCCATGACAAGAACAGTTTCCAGAAATATCGTCGTTCATTGGACTCTTTCTGCACTTGCCCACTTAGTGCTTCTTTGAGCAGAGCCTGTGCAGGCCTGTTTTGGCCTCGGCTTAGCTCTTGTGGCTTGATCTGTTAGTGCTATGGGGTGCTCCCCACCCCCACACCCGAGCACCGCTGGAGCAGGGAGAAGCAGGGAGATGGGTGGGGATGGCCTACTGATGGGGCTTGAACCAGCCTTTGCCACCACAGGACAGAGGCATCCTCTACTACTGACCCCTGGCAGCTAGAGACGCCAAACGCAGGCTCTTCCACAGCTGAGTGTAGAAAGACAACTTGGAAATGACTGGAGAAGGGTTGGCTCCGGCTGGGCCGCACAGATTTGCCCTCATGCCACTCAGAGACTGGAAAATGGGTGTGGCGGGGGCTGGAGAGGCTGCCTGTGGGGCCTGATTTGGTGCCCCCCGTCTTGGAGTTCTGGCCTTCTGAGCCTTCCTCAGCCTCACCTGCAGAGTAATGCCAGCAGAACCTTTGTAGGTTTAAGCATCAAGTTTCTCACTTGGGCCCAACTGAGGACGGGGAAGTGCAGCTGTGCACAGCAGTTCCAGGGGCTACACACGCCAAGGACTCAGCTTTACGGCAGGTGGAGAACGTTCCGATACGGCAGGGGCGTCAAGCTCCTGAGCCGGGAGTCATGGGAAGGTCTGGAAGCAGTTACTTCTACAGCTTTACCGGGATGTAGGGAGAACAGGTATGCCTTCTCTCATCGCTGTCTTTTCCGTTGGAACTGCTGGAAATATAGGTGGCAGCCCCTCGGAAGACCGCGGTCAGGCACTGACTGTGCTCCCTTGGCTACTGATCAAGCTGGAGCAGCTTAGACACCCTTTCCTTTCTCCGCGAGAACAGTCCTCGTGGTGATCAGCGGGTGCCTGGCTCCCAGGGCACCCCCTGGCCGGAGCTCGGCCCAGGAGCTCTTTGGTCGGCAGTCAGCCTGGTGCTGATTTGTGCCCGCTGGATGCCTGTGAGTCTTCAGGGCTGAGGTTCCCAGACCGCTTTTTGCCAGGTCCTGGAGCGCACCTCTCACAGTCTCAGGCAGGCCGGCCCATGGGCTCCACCTTCCACAGGCAGAGAAAAATGTTATAGAAGAAAGAGAAGGGCCCTGGCTGCTTTGGCTCAGTGGTTAGTTGGCCCTTGGACCAAGGGTCTTGGGTTTGATTCCCAGTCAAGGGCACGTACATGGGTTGCAGGTTTGCTCCTCACCCCAAGTAGGGGTGATGTAGAGGTGTGTGCAGGAGGCAACCAGTCGATGTATAGATGTCTCTCACATAGATGTCTCACTCTCTCCTCCCTCCCTCTCTTCCACTCTTTCTGAAAAAGCAATGGAAAAAATGTCCTCTGGTGAGGATTAACAACAACAACAACAAAGGGGGGTGGGGAGAGAGAAGGGAACAGAACCTTGATCCTGCTTTTGGATTCGTTTCAGCACTCTGGTGCAGCAAGTCCATAGTACATTTTAATATTGAGGGGAACATGTTAATGTGACCAGCAACAGAGGAGCTAGCCTTAGCTGAAAATCCATTTAAATGTGGTGTCACCGAAACAGGAAGGCAAGACCACAGGAGGCCCCAAAGACACTTTCTCTTCTTTTTCTTTTTTTAAATATTTTTATTGATTTCAGAGAGGAAGGGATAGGGATAGAGAGACAGAAACATCAATGATGAGAGAGAATTATTGATTGGCTGCCTCCTGTATGCCCCCTACTGGGAGTTGGGGGAATCTGGAAACTAGGCATGTATCCTTGGCTGGAATTGAACCTGGGCCTTTAGTCCACAGGCCCACGCTCTATCCACTGAGCCAGACCAGCTAGGGCCCCAAAGACACTCTGGGGAGGCTGGGGGTGGTGACTCAGTTTGGGGCCTGCAGAAATCAGCCTCATTCTCTGGCTGTTCTGGCCCATCTCTGCAGGAGAGGTCAGCCGCAAGTGTGTTGAGAGGCACCGGCGGGGAAACCTGGGTTCAGATTCCTTTGGCCACAGTAGCTGGAGCAGAGGTTGGGGTTCCCAGGGGGCTGCTGGAGCCCAACAGAAGCTACAGAGCTACAGGAACTTGGGCGTGTGAGCCCACATGTTCCTGTGGGCGGCTCACTCCAGGTTCTCCTGGAGCCACCACTGGGTCCCCAGGGACCGCCACAGGGCCGCAAGGAGCCACGTCCACCTCTCACCTTTGAGGACCCCCTGAGCCCCACGGTGAACTTCAGGGGGTCTCTGATCAGTCCCTTGGAAGATCTTACATTTTTTCCTTAGAGTCTCCAGGATACAAGGGACCTTCTCCAGCAGAGTTGCATTTGGAAGATGCTGGAAGAATGGCATCCTACCCTTAAAAAAAAAAAAAAAAATTGGTTTTAGAGAGAGAGGAAGGGAGGGAGAGGGAGAGAAACATCAATCGCCTGCTTCCCATACCCGCCCCGACCCGGGATCGAATTGGCAACCTAGGTAGGTGCCCTGACCGGGAATTGAGCCTGCAACCTTTTTGATATACGAGAGGACTTTCCAACCAACCGAATGGGGCACCCGGCCCGTTCATAGACTTAGTTTCTGTCTGAACTGTTTTCGTGGTGACACATCCTTAGCAAACAGTACAAGAGCTGCCACCAAAAAGCATGCCTCCCTCCCACTCCACGCAGCAGCCATCCAGTCCCTGGGAGCGACCCGCCGGGCTTGAGACCTGGGCGTCCTCCAGGCATTGCCTCATGCCGTCCAGGCCGCACAGACCTGCCGCGTTCCTCTGTGCTGTGTGACTCCCATTTCCTGCTGGAATCCCCGGTCTGATCCAGACGTGCTCCAGTCCTGGAACATGGATGTTGGTTTTGCTGTTTCTCCAAGAAAGTCCAGAATTGCTTAATATCTTGATTTCTAACTTCCTTTCTTAGTTTGGGGTTGAAGTTTCTGTTTCTCTTGACCTGTCATGGAGAAAAGCAAGAATTTATTTATTTATTTATTTATTTATTTATTTATTTATTTTTTATATTTTTATTGATTTTTTACAGAGAGGAAGGGAGAGAGATAGAGAGCTAGAAACATCGATGAGAGAGAAACATCGATCAGCCGCCTCCTACACATCTCCCACTGGGGATGTGCCCGCAACCCAGGCACACGCCCCCGACCGGAACCGAACCCGGGACCCCTCGGTCCGCAGGCCGACGCTCTATCCGCTGAGCCAAACCGGTTTCGGCAAATTCAAACATAGTATCTTTATTTTTTTAAATTCAAACATAGTATTTTTTTTTCTTTATTGTTTAAAGTATTACATAGTCTCCTTTTCCCCCCATTGCCCTCTCCCCAGTTGCCCCCACCCCCCTCTTTTTTCTTAAAATGACAGTTTGTATCTTTTTACTGTGTGCTGGCAACTGTTAAACTGGCTTGGCCCTAGCTGGTTTGGCTCAGTGGATAGAGCGTCAGCCTGTGGACTGAAGGGTCGTCGGTTGGATTCTGGTCAAGGGCATGTGCCTCAGTTGCAGGCTCAATCCCCGGCCCCAGTTGGGGGCCGTGTGGGAACCAATTGCCGTGTCTCTCTCACATCGATGTTTCTCTCTGTGTGTCTCTCCCTCTCCCTCCCTGTCTCTCTAAAAATCATTGGAAAAATATCCTCGGGTGAGGATTAACAACAGAAAACTGGCTTGGGGTGGGGAGGGTGTGTGCCAGTTTCTGTGGTGTCAGCTCTGCCACTGGCTGCTCGACACCCACTCGCAGGGGAGGTGGGAGGGAGGCACAGCACCTGCCTCGTGAGATCCACGGCGTGGAAAGCTCCAGAGCCCAGAACTGGGGAGGGGGAGGGTAAGATAGCCACAGCATTTGCATTTAGCGGTTCACTAAGTGCGTGTTCTGACTCAGCTGTCAGTACTGGCTGATATAGCACTGACTCACAGTTGTGTGGCTCATCACGTGGCCTCGGTCTTCGAAGCCAGCGACGTGCGTGGGGTCCCCTCACCCAGATCGCTCTCATTTTCTGCCTATCAGCCTGAAACTCCCTGCTGCTGAAGGACGCGTGTAATTAGATCAGACTCACGTGGATACGCTGCCTTTTGCTGCAGAACATAGTCACATTCACGCGTTCCACCCGCACTCAGATGGGGTTGTGCACAGGTGCGCAGGGCCATGGGGCCCTGACACGCTGCTCCCCACGGGAGCCCCGCAGCTGTGTGAGCTCCGGCTCTGCTATAAAACCACCTGGCTTTCACCCACAGGACCAGCACTCTGTCCTGTCAGCTGCTCTCTTATGCGGTGGTCCTGTCAGTCAGCAGGGCCCACAGGCGTCTTGGTCTGTTCCCACGTCCTGTGACTTATGTGCAGGCTGTCAAGGGTGGGAACTCAGATCTGCCCCCCATGCTGAAGCTGAATGCCGGGGAGCACCCAGCAGCTCACCGTGTGTATGTGAGTGTGTGTGTGTGGTCTGCTCTGACCCCTGGGCCAGGAATCAGCCTGTCTCTGGCTCCCCTGGGGCTGGAGGAGACGAGGTGTAGCAGGCTGGGGCCACCAGTCCAGAAACAGAAACCACAGCAATTATGTTCACAGAGAGTTTAATAGAGACAGTTGTTATCAGGAGAACGGAAAAGGGCAACACAGGTATCGTGTGGGAGGCCCTGCCAGCAGCCCAGCACCCGCCTTAGGTAGCTGATGTGGGATCAAAAGAGAAGAGGTTGGGGAGTTGGAACTTAACACTGGGAGAAGGGGGTGTGCAGGGGAGAAGGGGGAGGAGGCTGGCTGTGTTGAGAGTGATGGGAAGCCACAGTGTGGATGTCACCGCCAGGGCTCAGAGGACAGAGCTGCTGGGGTACAGCCCTTCCCTCCCCCAGCCTCTCTCTCCTTGTTGGCCGTGCCCAGAGGTGGCCACTGGCTGAGCTGGGTGCGAGTCCCAGCGCTCAGCCCCCGCTCCACGGGGCCCAGCACAGAGGGGGTCTGAACTAAAGCCTGGATTTGAACAACAGGAGGTCCTTTCCAGGGCCCAAGGCCTGAACCCCGCAGGTCGGCCCTCTGTGCTGACTTCCTTCTGGGTCTGGCTCAGCCCTGCACCGGGCTTTGCCAGGTGCCCTCAGAGGAGCCTGGGATCCTGGCGAACACGCCCGTGTCACTGGCATCTGAGAGAGCGATGGCAACCAGGGGCTTAGCGCTCGCTGTCATTGCAAAGCAGGAAACAGCGACTTCGCCTTTGCCAGCTCCGAGGATGGACCATCCACACCCAGAAGCACTGGAGAGGGGACTTTTGGCAGGTTTGTCAGGGTTGGTGTCGCTTCCAATCTGATTCTTCAGGATTTGAAAGACTGCAAACTGTATGTGTGCCCAGAAGGCCATCAAATCAGGCAAGGAAATTGCAAAGCTCCCATTTAACTTTTTACTTTAATAAGACTTGACTTTTTATCACTTTAAGTTCTGATAATACCGGCTTAAAATGTTTAAATAGATATCCTAAGCGCGTCACTCAGTGAATTCACCAAGTGAATGCGCCTGTGTAACCGCCACCCCCGTGAGGACGTGGACCCGCTCCCCGTCACTGCCGCCCCGTCCCCGCCCGGGGCAGCCGCTCCCGACTGCCGGCAGCAGAGGCCCTTTTGTCTGTTTTGAACGTTAAGATGAGACTTGGAGGTTGTCAGTGCACAGAAGTGGGGGGGGGGTTGCTAGAGCAGAATGGCAGATGGAGGGGAGGGAGGCCCCAGGGCCAGCACGTCCCTGCACTTCTGTCCTCTCTGTCGTTTCTTCCGTACACACTTTCTGTTTCTTGCTGCCTGTCTCACACTGTCTGTCTCTCAGTCTCTGTTTTTTAAAAATATTTTTTTATTGAATTCAGAGAGGAAGAGAGAGAGAGAGAGAGAGAGAGAGAGAGAGAGAAACATCAATGATGAGATCAAGTCATTGATTGGCTGCCTCCTGCACACCCTCTGCTGGGGATCGAGCCCCAACCCGAGCATGTGCCCTGACTGGGAATCGAACCATGACCTCCTGGTTCATAGGTCAACGCTCAAACTCTGAGCCACACCGGCCGGGCTCTCAGTCTCTGGTTTTTGTTTTTTTTTACGTGGTCTCTCTCACTTGCTCTCTCTGCCCTGTCTCTCTGGGAGAGTGTACAGATGAAGGGCCCACTTCTTCCCTGTGCCCCCAGGAGATTTTAATTTAACTAGAGGCCCACTGCATGAATTCGTGCACCAGTGGGGTTCCCTCGGCCTGGCCTGTGGGATCGGGCTGAAACCAGCTCTCCAACATCCCCCAAGGGGTCCTGGATCACCAGAGGGTGCAGGCCAGGCTGAGGGACCCCACTGGTGCACGATCGTGGCTGGGGAGGGACGTGGGAGGGCTTCAGGGCATGTCTGGCCTGTCTTGCTCAGTCCTGATGGGCCAGACCCCAGCAGCAAGCTAACCTGCCGGTCAGAGTGTCTGCTCCCTGTGGTCAGTGCACATCATAGCGAGTGGTTGAGCAGCCTTAGCATATCATTAGCATATTACTCTTTGATTGGTTGAACAGGCAACTGAATGACCAGACACTTTGCATATTAGGCTTTTATTATATAGAATGGCATGGGAAGTGTGTGTTTCAGCTACTCCACAGTTTGTTGAAATCTCTCGTCTGCTCCCTTTCTTTGTCTTGTGGATCAGTGTTACAAAAAGATCCTTGTTGCCCTAACCGGTTTGGCTCAGTGGATAGAGCGTCAGCCTGTGGACTCAAGGGTCCCAGGTTCGATTCCGGTGAAGGGCATGTATCTTGGTTGCAGGCACATCCCCAGTAGTGGGTGTGCAGGAGGCAGCTGATCGATGTTTCTCTCTCATTGATGTTTCTAACTCTCTATCCCTCTTCCTTCCTCTCTGTAAAAAATCAATAAAATATATTAAAAAAACAAAAAGATCCTTTTTCTCCCGTTGAGCTCGGGGAAGGGAAAGGAGAAAAGTCAGTGGAGCTGGCCAGCCAGAAGGCCTGGAGCTGACCTCGAGGGCCTTCCTGCTCCTGGGCCTCTTGTCCTTATTCGCCGGCCTGGTCAGTCAGGTCTCCTGCGTCAGAGTGGAGCTTGTGGGCATGTCCCCTCCTCACCCTGGGCAGGGCATTGGCCTCACGCTTCCCTGGTGGCTTCCGCTTGCCACTGCTTGTATGTGGCTCATGGGGGTGTGGTCTTGGTTGGTGGCCTCACGGGTTTCTTTGCGAGCTCCATCAGTGGGATCTCCAGGAGCGATCCGGAGGCGTTGAGTCCCAGCTGTGGCGAGTGGCCTCTGTGTCTCAGCCCTTCCGGCTGGCTGCTTCCCAACAGCATGCGTGGGCTCCCCTCCTCCGGGCCAGGGGGTCACTGCCAGCCCCAGGCTCTCTCATACCTGGTCCTCCTCTGTCTGTCTTGCAGGTTTTGGGGTTTGAGATCGACGCTGTGAACTCTGTCCAGTTTTCAAACCACACAGGTAAGGCACAGGCTCAGCTGAGTGTGGGTGTGAGAAACGTCCCTTTAGAAATGTGGGTCTTGTGCCCCCACCTGACAGAGCTGGGGGGGCGGCCCTGTGTGAGGGTGGAGGGCTGGGGTCTCCCATCTGCAGGGTGGACTTCCCACCTGAGTCTTAGCCCTGCGGCTTTGCGCTGGCTGGCCAGGCAGATGCGGTAACCAGGGGAGGTGGTGCCTCAGTTTCCTCCTGAAAAACAAGGACGGTGATCCTACTCTTACACGAGTGTGCTCATGCCCCCCGTGCTGCCATGGCTGCGTGGAGGGTCTCCCATGCTGTAGGTGGACGTGCGGGTGGACCCTGACTATCTCTATTAGAGACCGTTGCCTGGCAGAGCACACGTACGGGGACCTCACGGGTTTCTGGACAAGCCTTGAAGTGGAGTTGCTGGCTGGAGGGTGTGTGAGGGGCAGTGCCCCTTGACCCCACGCTCCCCACGGCCGCAGAGGCAGGAGGACAAAGCCTCCTCGGTTCTTGGAACGGTCCCCACATTGCGTCTCGTGAGATTGCTCTGCATCCAGGAAGAACCTCCGGGCACAGACGTCTCCGACCGCCTGGCAGGGCACCGTGGGACCCGTGGGTGGTGCCTTGGCCTCAGCCCTCGGGAGGGATTTCTTGTAATTCTCCTGGATTCAATTTTTCCTGGAAGGGGAGAGGGTGTGATAGGTCATAAGCAAGGAGGGAGGAATTCTGTGTGGGTTTGGATGAAAAGGCTACAGTTCACCTAAAAGTCCTTTCCTGCTTTCACTTTGTGGAGTGTGCTGCACGCTCTGAAATCTGAAGAAGTCCCAAAAAGTTTGAGTCAATCCAGCGAACTTCCCTGAATCCCACATGTTTTTACTGGCTGTTTCAACCACCTCCCTTTTTTTTCTTTTTCTTTTAAAAAATATATTTGTATTGATTTCAGAGGGGAAGGGAGAGGGAGGTAGAAACATCAATGATGAGAGAGAATCATCGACCAGCTCCCTCCTGCATGCCCCACGCTGGGGATCCAGCCCGAAGCCAGGGCCTGTGCCCTCACTGGGAATTGAATCCAACCACTGAGCCTCGGGCTTTTTCTTCCTTTCTTGCTTTTTTAAAAGCACATGAGCCAAACTGGCTTAGGCACTAACTGATGGAATTAAACTTATTGGTGAATATTATATTGTGCCATAATGACATTAGCTCAACATAAGCAAGGATTCGGTTCAGAAACTCCTGCTGCCCTTTGCAGGGGCGAGGGGAGGGGCCTTCCGGCCTCGGTGGGGACGGCTCCTCCTGCCTCCTGTGGACCCTCTCAGGGGATGGTGCGCTGGCTTTCCCCACGGGTCTGAAGCAGGGAGGCCTCTGCCCGCCCCGGGCGGGATGGATGAGGAACAGACCACAGTTTGCCCTAGAGCCTACGCAGGTGTGGACATGGGTAGGGCTGGGATGGGGCTTCTCTCCCAGGGAGGCACCTCTGGTTCCCGGATGGGCCTTCTCACCCACGGAGAAGAGCCTCCTGCTCCAGTCCAGCCTTAGATGCCGTGTGGGGCCCGCCTGATGAGAGGATCCCTCAGGCAGCTCCCCCTGGGGGTGACTTTCAGCACCTTGTCTCTGCAGGCTAATCAGAGGGTCTACAGGGGGAGGTCTCCCCAAGGCCACCTCTGCGGCTCAGGTGCCAACCCCTCGACCTGGAGTAGCCAGGTGATGCCTCGCTGTGCCCCGAGCCCATCTCTCTTCCCCTCACCCCTGCCCACGCCCTGCTGCTCAGGAATGAGGCTGGTCTGTTTCTCAGACCCGTGCCCTGTAGTAGTGTGGCATGTGTCACCTGGCACCCGAGGCCGCGGAGCTAGTGCTTCGGCCACAGGCTGGTTAGGAAGCTGGCCTCACAGAGGCTGTGCTCTGCCGTGGTGCCCGGTGTCTGAGGCCTGGTGGGGGGCTGTGTGTCGCACCCTCATGGCTGCTCTGATGGGCTGAATTGTGTCCCCTCCAATTCACGTGTTGAAGCCCTGACCCCCAGCACCTCAGAGAATGACTGTATTTGGAGACGGAATCTGTAGAGAGGTGATAAGCTTAAATGAGGTCATTGGGATGGGTCCTAATCCAACATGATGGTTGTCCCCATACGAAGAGATCAGGGCACAGACAGGCATAGAGGGATAACCATGTTTGGACACAGGGAAAAGGGGTCATCTAATCCCAGGAGAGAGGCCTTGGGAGGGACCAGCCCTGCCCACACCTGGACCTCAGCCTCCAGCCTCCAGCCTCCAGGACTGTGTTGGAGCCGCCCAGTCTGTGGTACTCCAGGACTCGACTATGCTACACGGGCAATGGGAATAAACCAACCCTGGTCGGAAGGAGGTTTGGAAAATGGAGGGCCAGGAAGGACCACTGTTCTTCCCACTCTGGGACTACAGCATTTTTGTGGCCGCCCAGCCTTCCTTGAGCAAACACCTGCCCTGGACACAGCCAGAGGCTGCCAGCATTTGGTGAACGCGAGAGCCGGTGGGGGCAGTCCTGCACTGGAGAGCTCTTGGACTCTCCCTACCTGGCCCTCCTGACCCTGCTGACCCCGAGGGTATCTGATGAATGGGGTCAATCAGGTTCTTCTACTAACAGACTCACCCTCCCGTGTCAGTTCACGCTGGTGTCTCTCAAGGGACATACAGATGATTTGCCCCAGCTGGGTGTCCCGGGGCCACGCTGCCTGCAGAATCGTGTTGACAATTGGAGTTGTTCCAGAATCAGGTTGACTCCTGCTCATGCACACAGGCTGCCAGCAGAGGGCGCCGTCGCCCTTCTCCTCCTCCAGGCTGAGCAGCCTGGCTCTGGGCAGTCTGAGTTAGTGCAGATCACCACCCGGTGGTCCATGTGGAGGGTTGTAGGGATAACGCTCCCATGGTTTTTACGGAAGCACATACTTTAAGGGCCTCCCGTTGCCATAAAGGACACCAGGAGGCGTTCTCATGGGTGAAGTGTGGGGTGTCCATGGCGTGGCCTTGCCCCTGGTGAACTGGGAGCCCTTGGCCTGTCCCCACCTGAGCCTCTGTGGGCAGGGGCTCCACATGGCAGGCGGGTCCCCTCAGGATGCTCACGTGTCTGTCTGCACCTGCGTGTCTGTTGGGGACGAGAGCAGGTTGAGCATCTGGGCCCATTTCTGATTCACGTTTGGCTCTTGGTCACGATTTGATCCAAGACTTGCTTTGGCCGCATTTCGCATTTCAACCTTCTGTGGGGCGGGGGGAGGGGGGGGGAGGGGGAGCTGGGATGTGACAAGCCCTTACCTGCCAGGGTGCCCAGATGACAGCGATCGAGCAACTCAGCCTGGATGGGGAAACATGCACAGTAGAAGCTGGCAAAGGAAGTGACTGTGACGTGTGGGGACACATCCCCAGGGGCCCCCTCAAAAGACAGGAAGAAGTGACCAGTTGTGTGAGCCTGGCATGTCCTTTTTGGAGTGTCCCTCTCCCATCCTGTCAGTGTGACACAGGTTCCACAGGTGTCCGTGGGCCAGCCTGGATGCCCTCCCTGCCTTGGATTCATTCAGAGGGAACTGGCGGTGGGAGGTGTGACCCCTGATGCCAGTAATTACAACCACAGACAGTGTCAGCCAGGGTGCTGCTGTCAGGGGCGCTTTGAGGCTGCTGGGCACCCACAGGGATCAGCCCCCTAAGACACCATGCCTGGGAGGTCTCAGTCAGTCCCCGCGTCAGCACCTGGGGAGGAGACCATTCACCCCACCAGCGTCATCGGGGTTGTCTGGGCTGTGCTGGGCCATCAGGTGAAGCTGTCTCACCGTGTGGCGTGTGCGCAGGCCCTGACTGCTCTGCTCTCCCCAGGCTACGCACACTGGAAGGGTCAGGTGCTGAACGCAGACGAGCTCCACGAGGTGTACGAAGGTCTGAAGCTGAACAACGTGAATAAATATGACTACGTGCTCACGGGTAAGGGCACTGCGAGCCTTGCTCCAGCTGGGATGGACTCGCGAAGTCCCAGAGCACCCCACGCCCGACTGGTCCCTGGTCCCTGCCTCCTTCAAGGAGTGGCGCATGCCACCAAGCACTTGGTCCTCCTGTCCAGGCCAAGTCACACTTCTGGGCCCACATTGGGGTTGCAGTGCACATGGGGTGGGGCCAAGCGGGGTGTTGGGAACAAGTTGGGGTAAAACACCCAAGTAGGCAACACGTTGCCGCCTGGTTCGTTGGTCTCATATTTACCCATTCTTGGTTAAAAAAAAGAGTACCTGTCTGTGTTTATATACGTGATTAAAAGTGAGTGTGTTTGTTGAAATGGACAGAACAGAACATCCCCTGTACACCCATCACCGAGGCTTCCTTTTGGGAAGTGCCCGGCGACCCTCGCGGGCTGCGTTTGTTGGGGGACACTTGGTCCTCACCCTGGCTGCAGGATGGTTTCCCTTGGCCGCGGTCGGTCGCTGTGAGCCTTCTGTTTTATGCGGGTGGCCTGCTCTCCCTCCCGCAGGGTACACGAGGGACAAGTCCTTCCTGGCCATGGTGGTGGACATCGTGCGGGAGCTGAAGCAGCAGAACTCCCGGCTGGTGTATGGTAGGCGCTGGGCTGTCACCTGCGAGAGTGGGGGCCCCTGGGGCCTGTGCCTGGGTGGAAGCCTCCCTCTTGCATCCCAACTTCATGGTCCACCTCCCAGCCTGTACGCACTGAACTCAGGGGGTAGACACCTTCACCGCGAACCTGGCATCTTTGTGGGGAGGCAAGCAGGCTGTGAACTGGCTTCATCAGTGTCAGTGTGCAAAGGTCACTGCATTTGAGGTTTGTGACACCCCAGGTGGCCTGGATGACAAAGTGGGGAATTCCAGATAATGCGTAAATGAGAATGGAGGCCATGCTTCCCCAAGCTTTTAGGTGCAGGTGACGTTTCACAACAAATATCATGTGAAAGGCCTTGGCTGGTTTGGCTCAATGGATAGAGCGTTGTCCCGGGGACTGAAGGGCCCTGGGTTTGATTCTGGCCAAGAGCACATACCTGGGTTTCAGTCTCGATCCTTGACCCCGGTCGGGGCATGTGTGAGAGGCAATTAATCTGTGTGTCTCACATCAATGTTTCTCTCTCTGTCTCTCCCCCACCCTCCACCCCCAACATTCTCGTTAAAAATCAATGGAAAAATATCCTCAAGTGAGGATTAAAAAAATAAAAAAAATCCTGTGAAAGGCTCTTTGTTCCCCGGCTGCAGCCCTTGCTGATACAATGCCCTTTGTGTCTCCGCAGTGTGCGACCCGGTGATGGGTGACAAGTGGGAAGGCGAAGGCTCCATGGTGAGTAATGTCATGCCCGTGTGAGTGCGGTGAGCACACCTATTGCTCATCCGAAAGCAGGACACTACCTCTGATGGACGGGGCGCTGCTCTGGGGGAGGCGGGGCCCTCGGTTGGAGGAGACAGGGCTGGCAGAGAGGTTTCCCATAAAAGGGCCAGAGAGTCAGTATCTTAGGGCCACGCATCCCTGTTGTAGCCAAAGCAGCCAATTTGCAGACCAACGGACATGGCTGTTTTCTAGTAAAATTTCATGTACAGACACAGACTTGAATTTTCTGTCTTTCCATGTGTCACAAAGCGTTACTCTTCTTTTGGCTTTTCCCCCAACTATTAAAAAATGTTGAAATTGCTGTCGGCCCCTGAGCTGGACACAGACAGGCAGTGGGACCGGCCGCGGCTCACTGTCCCTGTGTGGAGCCCTTTGGGTCACCACGTGCTGCCTGTCTCCACGAGGGGGGAGGGGGGGGGGCGCGGAGCCCGGTGTCACGTGGGGTCCCCGAGCTGGACTCGAATGTTCTGGTTTCGTCTCCTCCTCTGTGTGCGTCAGCCTGTCCCTCTCTCCTTTGCCTTCAGTACGTTCCAGAGGATCTCCTTCCTGTCTACAAAGAAAAGGTGGTGCCGGTTGCAGACATTATAACTCCCAACCAGTTCGAGGCTGAGTAAGTGACTAGAAATGGCCAAAGCTTTCAGACCTCCCCACAGGACAGTGACAGACACAGCGCAGGACGTGTCCCCCACATCTCTCCTGTGGGCTCGGCTCCCCGGAAGGTCCTGCCCCAGGGGAGTGGATCTGGCACCGGGGTGGGGGCAGGCCCTCCCCGAGTCGGAGCGCCCTGCCCCCTGCATGCCAGGGTGACGAGGCGCCCAGGGCCGATCTGGCTTCTTTCTAGCCGTCAGCAGTGGCGTGTGGTTATTTTATTTTATTTTTAAATTTTTAAAAAAATATATATTTTATTGATTTTTTACAGAGAGGAAGAGAGAGGGATAGAGAGTTAGAAACATCAATCAGCTGCCTCCTGCACACCCACTACTGGGGATGTGCCCGCAACCAAGGTACATGTCCTTGACCGGAATTGAACCTGGGACTCTTCAGTCTGCAGACCGATGCTCTATCCACTGAGCCAAACCGGTCAGGGCGCGTGTGGTTATTTTACTCCTGAACAGCAAGAGTCTTGGGGACAGAGAGAGGGAAGAGGTGCTCTGGCATGTGCTGCCACAAGGAAGGGAGTCCATGCAGCTGACACGGGCACAACCCTGAGCTCTGAAACCCACTTCCCAGATCTGCTCGTGAGGTGGAAAGGCGTGTGCAGCCCTCTGCCCAGTGTCAAAGGGCCTGCCTTGGGCTGCACGGCCCCACCTCACACATTGAAGAACCAGGCACTGAGGGTGTGAGGGGCGTTTCCTGGTGCCAGGGGTGTGCAGCTAGTTCCCGTTTAAAACTAAAGTTGACTCTTTTTAAAAATACATTTTTATTGATTTCAGAGAGGAAGACAGAAGGAGTAAAAGTTAGAAACATCCATGATTGAGAGAGAATCCTTGATCTGCTGCCTCCTGCACGCCCCCTAATGGGAACTGAGCCCACAACATGGGCATGCGCCCTGACCATGACCTCCTGGTTCATAGGTTGACGCCCAACCACTGAACCACCCCAGCTCGGCCTAAAGTTTACTCTTGACCGGTCCCCAGACACATCATGGTGGCCACTTGGTCCGTGATGGCCTGTGATGGCCAGGAGGCTCTGAGTTAGTTCCCTGTGGGGGTTGGGGGTGGGGGTACCAGTGCCGCTGTCGCTTTGGGAATGTTCCAGGCAGGACCCAGCAAGCAGCGTCTCACCTGTGCCTGCCTGTCTTTCAGGTTACTGACTGGCAGGAAGATCCACAGCCAGGAAGAAGCCTTAGCGGTAAGGAGGCCTTCCAGGTCCTGGCATGGGACAGGCGGCCTGCTCCCTGGGGAGGGGACGCTGCACACCTGGGAGATGGGAGACAGACCCCCCAGGGGCCAGCATCCGGCTGCCTGTCACCTAGCCCGAGGGCCAGGGGGCTGCATTGTCATTTTCCTTTCTGCCCGCCCCCTGTCCCCTATGTGCACGTGTGTGTGTGCGAGGTGGGGGACACGTCTCCCACAGCTCACACTCAGCTCTAGGGCAGGGAGTGCCCGCTCGCACGATCACAGGCACTGCTCTGAGGCAGTTGCACAGGAAGGCAGGGCCTCCTACAGCTCCTAGAGAAAAGCCGAGTTAGAGAGTGGCCGCCCCTTGTGGCTCTGTGACCCCAGCCCGAGGCCCTGGGCTGAGAGGAGGGACACGGCTGCCGGGCTGTGACAGGGAGAGCTGAACCCTAGCCCAAGGGTCTGTGACTTGGAGTCCACACCAGTCCCCAGCACGAGAAGTCCCGAATGTGTGTGCACGATTCACGGTCACAGGAGCCTTCCCAGGCCCTCCGCGTGACCCCATGAGATGGTGTGGCTCCGCTGGCCGGCGCTGCCCACGGGAGGCAGGTGATGCGCCTCCTGCCTGCGATGAGGCCCTCTGCCCCCGCCCAGGTCTCTCCAGGCCGGGCCCCTGCTCGGTTCAGCTGGTTCGCTCTCCTGAGGCCCGAGTGGACCTCGGTGGGTATTTTGTCACAAGGCCTGTGCCCTCGAGGGCAGGGAGCCTCCAGCCCCCAGCATGTTGCTGGACACACACACAGTAGATGTTTGTTGAATACATAAGCGAGTGAGTGGGTGGCTTCCAAGAGCAGACAGGTGGGGGGAGCCCAGCATTGCTTGGTGTGTGCTGTGTGTGGAGCCCAGATGAGGAAGGACAGCTGGCCCAGAAGGTGGGCACCTTTCTCCAGAAGGTGGGCACCTATAGGGTGCAGATGGGGGCCGGCAGGCACGTACCCTCAGACTTCAAGCCGAGTGAAAGGGGACGGTAGCTCTAACCTGGCAAAGCTGTCACTGGACGGGCAGGGGCCAGTCAGGGTGGGTTCCGGTTATGAGCTTCTGTTGTCTCCCATCTTCCTGCCCTTAAGACAAACCCCGCCAGAGTGTGTGGGGGTGTGCGGGCCGCTGTGTGTGGCTGTTTGGGCTCAGGGCTGAGGGGCAGGAGTGATGGCTTTCAGGAGCTCCCTGGCTGACGTGCTCCCCGTGCTTGGCAGGTGATGGACGTACTGCACTCGATGGGCCCCGACACCGTGGTCATCACCAGCTCCGACCTCTCTTCCCCGCGGGGCAGTGACTACCTGATTGTGCTGGGAAGCCAGAGGATCCGTGAGTCCCAGACGCCCCGCCCTGCCCCGCCCCAGCACTGAGCTCCCTTCCTGAGGGGCAGTGACTATCTGATTGTGCACCCCTTCCCCGAGGGGCAGTGACTATCTGATTGTGCTGCCCTGAGTCCCATGTGCCCACCCCACCCCACCCCGCCTTACCCCACCCACCCCAGCACTGAGCTCCCTTCCTGAGGGGCAGTGACTATCTGATTGTGCACCCCTTCCCCGAGGGGCAGTGACTATCTGATTGTGCTGCCCTGAGTCCCATGTGCCCACCCCACCCCACCCCGCCTTACCCCACCCACCCCAGCACTGAGCTCCCTTCCCCGAGGGGCAGTGACTACCTGATTGTGCAGCCCTGAGTCCCATGCCCGCCCCACCCCGCCCTGCCCCACCCCACCTCATCCCAGCACTGAGCTCCCTTCCACACCATTACTCCACATGCCCCTTGAGGCTTCTGAGAAGGTTTGCAATTTCCTGAAGTCCTGTCACCCCCACCCCTAATCCTGAGAAAGATGAGACTAAATCAGAAGGAGGAAGGATTCCATGAATCAGGTGCAGTGGAGCATGGGGAGCTGCCACCTCCCCCATGGCCGCCAAGCAGCCCTCGACATCCAGATGGGGCCGGCAGCTTGAGGATAACGTCCCGACTTACCTCTGGGGTCACCGGGAACGGCCCTGCTGGAGCCAGGCTCTCGGGGAACTGGGGGTCCATACAACTGACCTCCCGCAGAGCCGGGGCTGGGCTGAGCTCACGTCTTGCTCTGCTCGTTCAGTGTTTCACCCTGCGAGTGCCACCGGGTTGGTGGCTCCGTGCAGTGTTAAAATGGCACAGGGGGCTGGTCACTCCCACTGCCCCAGAGAGCAGCTTCTCATGGCTCCCTCTGCATCTGTCTGCAGGAACACATGCACTCACACATGCATTCACACACTTGCACACGCTCATTCACAAACTCACACTCAGGCTTGCACACATGCTCACACACTTCAGTAAGTTCACATAGTCCCTACAGCTCTAGGCGCCATGGTGACTCAGGCTCCCTCCACAGATCACACGGTCCGGCCCCTCATCAGATGCCCAGTCCCCCCACGCCATCCTGACGGTGGTCAGCTGGGGCTCCCATCTTTCACTTTCTCCGCTGTGGGGTATTGGGGGCACCGGGTGGGCCCTGAGCCCAGGGGTCAGCCGGACTGAGCCTCCGTGGGTGCCATGACCCTTCCGCGTGCGGCGCAGGGGCTGAGCGGGCAGGAGGGCAGGCTGGGGCCCTGGGCTGGGCCCCTGCTGGTGAGGGTCTGGGGTCCCAGCAGGCCATGCTGTCCCCCAGGGCACCCTGATGGCTCCGTGGCAATAGAGCGCATCCGCATGGACATTCACAAGGTGGACGCCGTCTTTGTGGGCACCGGGGACCTGTTTGCCGCCATGCTCCTGGCGTGGACACACAAGCACCCCAATAACCTCAAGGTCAGCAGGGCGTGCCCCTCTGCCCCCGTTGATCCTGTCATCTCTGTGGGGAGTGGTTGTCATGTCCCTCTAAAGAGCCGGAGGGTGTGAGGGTTCCCTAGCTTTGGCTGCCACCTCATGCCCCACATCTGGCTGAGTCCCAGCCCCACCCCTGCTCAGTGTCTCGTTCCCAAGTAGGGTGCCAGGCCCAGCCCGGGGAGGCCTGTGTCAGCAGAAATCTGAGGGCTCTGGCTCAGGACTGAGGTGTGCAGCCTCGGCACCGGGGAGCCTCTGTCAGCAGAGCAGTCAGTGCGAGTGTGTCCTTGCACACGGCTGGTTTGGTAAATGGGGGTGCGGGGGTTTTCTGTGAGCTTTGTGGTCCCGCTCAGGACTCCTAGGGGTGTTCTTTGACCTCCTGCTGTCAGCCTCGGGGCATCTTGTCACATTGTTCTGTCTGATGCCCCATCAGCCGACAGCCAGGCCTGTCCTCCATCAGCATTAGAGAAACTTCGTCAGGTGGGTGAGGCCTGCTGCCCCTGAGTGTGGGAAGGCAGACTTCGGAGCTCAGGATCTGGAAATGGATTCCTCTAAAGCTGTCGGCAGAGCCCCTGGAGGGACCCCATCTCCCCCGGGGCCCAGGCCTCCCCAACACATCTGGGCTCTGTGTTTGTGCAATGCAGGCTTGCTCTGGGGTTCCTCCCCTCACCTACCCATCGAAGCCAAAATGTGCCTCCCCTGGCTGGTTTCACACCCTCCTGCCCCCCCCCGAAGGCCAGCCTGCTGAGAGTGCAGACCTGCCAGTCTAATTGGCAGCAGCGGGAGCACCATCTGTCCAGGTGGTGGCATCGTGGTGCCCAGAGGAGGGCTCACTGCTGTGTCTCCGGAGGCCGAGTTGGTTTAGGAGGGGCCCTGGGTCCCGGAGTCGGGGAGGCAGTTCTGTTTGCTGAGCCCCAAGTCTGACTGTGAGACTGACTGTGAGCAATGACTGGCCGACCTTGGGGCACGAGTTCTTTCCCGTGTAGATTCTTTATACTTAATTCATCCCAGAAACACTAAGCATCTACGACATGCCAGGCAATACGGATGGTCCTGTGTCACAGCCCCTTCCCAGAGCTGTCTGGCCCAGAGGGGGGCAGGCTAGTGATGCAGGCACCTGCTCAGCTCTGTTAGTCTCCGGGGGGAAGGCCCCGCTGGTTGGGGGAGCATGTGCTGGCCAAGCCAATGCCCTGGTGACTCCGGGTGGAGACAGGGCCCATGCAGGCAGCTGTGGGCAGCACGGTGAGCGGACGGTCTCGAGGTGGCCGGGCACAATGGTCCCTCCTCCCCGCAGGTGGCCTGTGAGAAGACCGTGTCAGCCATGCACCACGTTCTGCAGCGGACCATCAAGTGTGCGAAAGGTACCACCGCAGGCCCGCGGGCGCCTTCGCGATCCCGAGAGCCTCCTGCTTTGGGGCCTCGGGCAGAGCGGTGGGCGGGGGAGAGGTGGCACCTGCGCGACTGTGAATGGGGTCCCCGGGGCTCCCGCTGTCCCCCTGGCCTGGCCTGTAGGAATGGGGTCCCCAGGGCTCCCACTGTCCCCCTGGCCTGGCCTGTAGGAATGGGGTCCCCGGGGCTCCCGCTGTCCCCCTGGCCTGGCGGGTAGGAATGGGGGCAGCGGGCTGCAGCCCGGAGCTCCCTTCCGACTGGGAGCGCCAAGGCGATCTCCCTGCTCTGCCCTGAGGCTCACACCCTGTCTGTTCCGTAGCCCAGGCCGGGGAAGGACAGAAGCCCAGCCCGGCGCTGCTGGAGCTGAGGATGGTCCAGAGCAAAAGGGACATCGAGAACCCGGAGATCGTCGTCCAGGCCACGGTGCTGTGAGGGCTGCTGCGCCCACCTGCTCACGCAGCGCCGGTGTCTCCGTCGTCGTCCCTGTGAAAAACGTAACGTCTGCCTTAGAGCTGTGACCGAAACTTGGTATTTTTTTCCTTTTGTGAGTGTCCAGCATCCACTGGTCTTAATTGTGAAAATGTGCCAGTCGTGCTTTTTAAAAATAACACAGTGATCGCAGAAATGTGTGACTTGGAGACCCAGCCCCCCTTCCCCACGAAGGCTCCTGGGCCTCCCTGATAACCAGCTCTGTGGTCACCCCCTGGGGGGCGTCCTCCCCAGCTGGGGGCAGGGGGCATGGCGGGAGGGGCTGCTGCCCCAGAGGGTCAGGTGAGCTCCCGCCACTGAGGTGCCCCCTGTGGCAGGGCCGGGCCGTGGCTGTGTCTGTGTGTCTCTGAGGACGAGTTTCGCCAAGTACCTTTCTTGTCGTTCTGACCGCTCCCTCTTGGCTCCTGCCTCAGGAGTTTGTTTGTGATGTTGCTGCTTGGTCGGTCCCTGGGCACTTCCAGTCCCGCCCAGTTTCACCATATGGACAGGTCAGTGCCAGTGGCCAGACACACACAGGTGTGCACAGTCACTTTGGCAGGGACCTTCCAGGACCCCGAAAATGCAAGTCCACAGATCTCACCAGTATCAGCGGGACCGCCCCGTAACCCATGAGTGTCTTTAGGGACCAGCTGCACGAGGCGCAGAGATGCCAGGAAAGGGAAGGCTGGTGCGGGGCTGGGGGGCGGGGCGATGCCACATTGGCTCCTTTGGGAAAACTCACCGAGTTGGTGACACAACAGCGTAAGCACCGCGTGTGTGCCCCCGGCTGCTGGTGACGAGGGCCCCGCGCCAGGGAGTGAGCTTGCAGACAGGTGCGGGGGCAGAGCTGGCTCCTGCTCCACAGCTGACACGTTTCAGCCCTACGCCCTGACACCAGTCCAGTTGTCCACTGCCAGCGAGACCTCCTTGGCTCCACTTGTCAGAGTTTTGGGGTACCCTAGGCTTGGCTACAGGCAGGGGTGCCCATCTTGAAGACTCAGCCTGCCTGGATCTCTGCCCCCTGCCCTCTAGTCTGGGAGCCCACAGCCTGGAGGGGAGACAGGACATGGGGCCCACGTGGCTCCTGGGAAAGCAAACTCTCCGAGACCAGCCCTTGTGCCCTGGGTTCCCTGTCCACAGGTAGGGCCCACACAGCTCCTCAGTAGCACATTCTTCTGTTTGTAGAAAATGCCCGAAAAGGAAGAGGGGCCCCTCTCCATTGAACTCCCGGCACCATGGCATGGTCTTTCTTCCCCACTGTGACCTCTGAATGTCTAACTCTCACGCTGTCGTGCTGGCGGTAGCCTGTGCACAGGGTCAGGGCGCTGTGTCCCTGGTTCCTGGTTCCAAGCACCAGGCTCCTCTGAGCCCCGGGGAGGAGCCCGGCCTCCTGGTCCCTGCAGGGCCCAAAGGACCAGGAGAAGGAAGGAGGGGCCGCAGCCTGGCGGGGGGCAGCCTCCCCAACCGGGTGCTCACAGGGACCAGCCCACGTCACCCGGGGCCCTGGGTGCGTGTAGCACATTTAATGGAAAATACTGCCACTGCCAAGTAGAGCTGGGGAGAGGGCCAACGAGAAGCTTTTTTATTTCAATATTGAGAGCCAGTATAGGGCTGGGCAGGGAACCAGGTGTGTCTGTCCTCCAGGAGGTGGTGAAACCCACCGGGAAGGCACGGTGTGGGGTGCCGGGCTTATTCCTTGAGCACCGGGAACTTGAAGGGAAGCTCACGCTCCGCAAACGCTGTTCGGTCCTTGGCTCCCGGTTTTATTTCAGAGGCCTGGCCCCACGCTAGGTCTCGCTCTCTTACTCCCCTGCGTTCTACAGAGAATGGTGGGGTTTATTCCTCCTCGAAGCTTCTGTGGAACCATGGACTCAGGTGCCACCTGAGGCTTTCTCTTCCCTGCGCTTCGGCTGGAAGGCCCTGACCCCGGGCAGGCAGGGAGCCCCGACCACGAGGAGACGGAGACGGGCTGAGCTGTCTCTACTGAGAGGAGGAACTGGGGGACCCCGAGAGCCTCTGCGGAGTGTGGGCTCCTGTGGAAACGTGAGCTCTCGTGGGAGGCCGAGCCCCACATGCCCAGGCCCGTGTTGCCGCGCCTGTGCTGTCTGGGCTCGTCTCCACACGCACACGCTCCATGGCGCGCCGACAGCAGAGGCCCCGGGCTGCCCACGTGTAGAATTTCCCAACTTTGGTTCCTGGCAGTAGTCTTTTGATACAAGTTGGGTCCAAATTAGAATTGATCTTTGTTCTTACCTTACATAGCTTAGCAACATGCACCAGGATGGTAATTTATGTTAACGTGGAAGATGGTTGTCGGAGTGCAGGTTTCAAGACTTTCCGGTGTTTCAAACCCTCTCCTGTAGACCTTAAAGATGAATTCCAAACGATGATTCCCTTTTCGAATCAGTCTTCAATCATTGCCAAGTCCTGCTGAGGTGACTGTGTTAGTCTGCGTTACTTTTGCAATATATGTCCGTGATTGTAAAACGATGCTTTGTTTGTTGTCCTCTTCTTACACTTGTTAGAACCAATTTTTAAAATGTTTAATTTTCCAATGGCCTGCGCCCAGCTTGGCACACCTGCTCTGCGTAAGAGGAGGGTGTTGTAGTGTTGAGCCCAGGCCAGACGGTGGGGCAGGCGGGGATTACGGGATGTCCAGGGACCACTCTTGTCCCTGCTTGAACCTCGTGTTCACTCCTCCGGTGACATGTGCACAAGAGGAGGGAAGCCTGTTCTGACCACTGGACCGCCACTGCACGCACACCCTCTCCTTGTCCTTCTGCCCTTGGATGGGATCACCTACCTGCCTGGGGCGTCAGGTCCACACCTGTGTGAGTCAGGGACACCATGTGACTGTACTGTACTCGGGAGCATAGCCAGGAAGCCCTGTCTTCCTTCTCTGCCGCCCACCTATCCTTCACCCACCTCTCTCCCTGGGCCCCGCCGCCACTCCCTACCTGGGCTAGAAGGAGGGGAGGGGAGTTGGTGACTGAGCAGATGGGGACACTGTGAGTGTGGTCTGGCTCTCTGAGTCTGGGTGGGAGCCAGGTGGCCCTGGACTCAATTTGGCCCACCAGCAGAGCAGTGGGATGGAGCCCACCTGTTTTTATGCCACATTGGGGTTCCCTTCTCATCATCCTCTGAGGCTCTGTGTTAGGGCTCCCTGGAGAGCCAGCTCCTGTGTCCCCGGAGGCAGCATGTCAGGTGTACAAGCTGAGTGGCCCCTCAGAAGGACCCCAAGCCCTGGAGAAGGTGGCTCTGGGAGGCCAGGCCCATTGCCCGAAGCCAGGGAAGCCGTAAACTGTGGCCCAGTTGGTCTGGATGGACGTCATTTCCCCAGGAGACCTCCTCCTGCCTGCAGTTCTCCCATGAGCAGTGGTTGAGGGCCGGCACATGTGCGCCTTGGCCTGTGGCAGCGTTGGTGTGTGTGCGGTCGGCCGCTTTGTGACAGGTGCAGAATCCGGTAGCCGGCAGGTGTGTCGGTGAGAAGAACATCATGAGAGCCTGTGTTTTTACAGAGACCCCTGTCCTGGTGATGGGAGGTGTAGATTCTGGTTTCAGAATCCAGCCACGCACTTCCAGTCTCTGCCAGCAGGGGGACACAGCGAGGGCAGATGGGCTGGGAGGGGTCTTGGCCCCACCTTGGTAGATGGCAAACATCAGCTCTGCTTCTGGGGAGTGTTCCTTCAGTGTATAAATCTCTGTCCGGTGATGGGAACCAGGCTTTGCGTTCTGTGGTGATGCGCGGGAGGGCGGCCCTGTGTGTGTCCCATCCCCCACTGTGCTCAGCGGCTCCTCCCAGCACCACCCAGCACCCAGTCTGGAAGGCCCCACCCGGGGTGCTCGTAGCGCATGCGTCTTCTTGTGGACGTCTGCACTTGATTCTCGGTGCAAAGTGTTTTCTCTAAATGATTAAAAAACAATGTCTTGCCAACCACATTCCTGCCTTTCATTCGAGATTTGAGCTCACCACACAATGTGTTCGTTCTGTTTGTAAGACAGAGCTCTGTGAATACTGTTAGGTCTGACTTGGGGGATATTTTAAAGCTCTATTAGTGGGGGGCTCTTCCTAGAATTTTCTTTTTAAACGCTGGCAGAGTAAACAGGTCTTTTAAAAGCGTTTTCACTGTCCAGGCCAAGCGGAGCCTGTACTACAGCCAGACTTCCTGCCCACCTCCAACCCTGCTTCAGAGGAGGGGGCTCCCCTCCGCCCCAGCCCACCACCACGATGGGAAAGTTCTCATCTTCCTGTGACAGGAAGCCCATTCTGCAGGAGGCTCCTTTCCGAGGCTGTGGGGCGCTCGCTGTGGCTGGGACATCGTGGCCTGCAGGTCAGCTGCTGGAGAGCGAGGACCAGCCCTTCCCCGTGGCACCACCCGAGCCCGCACTGCAACCCCTGTCCTGGTGATGGGAGGTGTAGATGTTACCATTCAGGGAACTGGAAAGGAATTCCCGATCTCCATGTAGACCGGGTGGTGTTTTGAGTGTTTTAACCTTATAGCTGTGCACCTGCTAATCTAGAGTGGTAGTTGGCATTTCAATCAATTGCAAAACTGGCCCAGCAGGACGGAGCTACTGACTGGGAGCCCAGCCGACGCTGCCATAGGCCTTCCAGGAAAGGAGCTGGGATCTGGAGGCTTCTCAGGGGTGTGTCAGCCTGGGAACAAAGCTGTGAGGGGACGATCTCTGTGAGATTCAGACAATGGTTGCATTGGCCCCGTGGTGACCAGCCCTGCCCACTGTGAGTGGGAACGTGTTTGTAAATGTAAAACGCAGCTCACCATTGTAGAGGCCTGTCTGTGTGCTGCTCCTGTTGACTTATGATTCTCCACAAATAAATATTTTCATGGCAATCGTGGTGAAGCGTGAGGAATTCTTTCTCCACAGGATTCCCTTTTGTTAATCATCTGTGCCGTGCCTACACTGCATTAACCAAGCCGTGGTCACTGCTCTCCCTTCAACATCTCCCTCTTTAAAAAAATAAAAAAATATAACAAAAGGTAATATGGTAATTAGACTGGACATCATTCCAGATGTCCTTCCTGACGAAGCCGGGGCCAGAGGGAAGCCAGCCTGGGTTCCAAGTGCTTTCAGGCGGCCTGAGGGAAGTCAGCCTGGGTCCCAGGTGCTGGAGGGAAGCTAGTGCCGGCAGCAGAGGAAGGAAGGCCTACTCTTACAGGAATTTTCATGCATTGGGCCTCTAGTATACATTATATACATATATTTTATATATATACATACTGTTATGGGTTAGCTCAGCGAGATAGACCACCGACTCAGAATTTAAATTTTAAGAGCCTTTATTAAGCTGACCAGCTGACTGCTAGCCGTGTGCTTCCCATAAGAGCCCACAGCTTGCAGTGCAGAGCAAGAGTACAGCAAGACCTTTTATCTGCAACACTACAAAGTATTTTTTTTTTAAAAAAAGAAAAAAACTGCAAAGCGGGTCATTAGCCGTTCCTGGTACTGGCAGGGTAAAAAGTTTACATAAAATTTATGAGCAGGGTCACACCTGGCTGGGTCCAATCATAACACATTGCTTTTCTAGCGAGATAATTAGCAATTTTTCTCTCCCATGGTCCCTGCCCCTCAGCCTACTTAGTAATTATTTTTTGTCAGGCCCCTGCCCCTAGCACACATACATATATCTTTTTTATTGATTTCAGAGAGGGAGAGAGAGAAACATCAATGATGAGAATCATCGATTGGCTGCCTCCTACACGCCCCCCCCCCCCCCCCGACTGGGGATGCAGCCTGAAACCTGGGCATATGTCCTGACCGAGAATCAGACTGACCTCCTGGTTCTTAGGTCGATGCTCAACCACTGAACCATGCTGGCCGGGCAAATATCTCCCTCTTAAAGAAAGGGCCTGCCCTGCCCTGCTCTGCTCACCTTGGCCACCGACTCAAAATTTAAATTTTAAGAGCCTTTATTAAGCTGGCCAGCTGACTACAGCCACATCCCTCCCGTAGGAGTATCACAGCTTGCAGTGCTGACCCTAATTCTCCAGCTGTCCAGGCAGGGACAGCTAAGCAGCACAGGGCGGTCAGAGTGGGTTTGAGAGGCAGAATCAGGTGCTTCAGACACAAAGCAGATCCCGCGGCCTCCCGCCCTCTCCTTGCCTTTCTCACAAAGCCTGTTACTTGGGGATGACCTGAGGAGTTATCTACAAAATGTGGGAGGGTGTATAGTGTGCTAGGGGCAGGGGCCTGGCAGAGAAGCTGATCTACGTGCATCTGGTCCTATGGCTGCTGCTGGTTGCCAAGGTGAGTGTGGGACACCTGAAGCTATTGTCACATGATCAGGTGGCCATGCCCTATCAGTGGGAGTACCCATATTTGCTGAGCATTGTGCCCTCCCTCTTGGGGCTCCTCTCCTTCCCCCGCAACAACATTAGCTACCTGGTGCTCTCCATGGTCAGCATGGGGCTCTTTCCATCGCCCCCTCATTTACGGCAGCGTGGAGATGTTCCCTGCCGCACGGCAGCTCTATCGCCACGGCAAGGCCTACCGCTTCCTCTTTGGGTTTTCTGCCGTCTCTGTCATGTACCTGGTGTTGGTGCTGGCGGTGCAAGTGCATGCCTGGCCGTTACACTACAGCAAGAAGCTCCTAGACTCTTGGTTCGCCAGCACACAGGAGAAGAAGCGGAAATGAAGGCTGCGGATGGACTGATCCCTGGGGTGAAGCCTAGCCCTCCCGTGGAGAAGAGTGAGAGGGTAGAAGAGCTGTTCTAAAATCTCTGTTGTAATTTTGGCAGCTGTGGTGTTGGCAACTGGTGCAAACTAGGCCCAAATTCTGGAAAGCTGCTACTGTTGTCATTAGCTGAGGTGGCAAAATGATATTTAACTTATTCCTGGTTGGCTGGAACTGGGTGAAGAACAGCTGTAAAACAAACTTTGGCTGGTTTAAGTTGAAGCCCTTCAGGATTTTTCTGTTTTAAGACTGACCCTCATCCTTGCCTCTTAGTCATTCTCTCCATTTCCATCCATTACCCCTTAGCCACTGAAACTGGAGATGAGGAATCAACCAAATTCTACTTCTATTTATGGGTGGTTGGAAGGAAACATTAGGAGGCTGCTTTCCCTGCAGACTGTGGTCTCTACTCTGAAGCATTTAATTACAAAGAACCTCAATAAAGTTATAACTGCCCTGTCAAGAAAAAAGAAATTATTTGGAAATATTGGGGAGCCAGGTGGGCAAGTCCAACTCAAGGGGAAGGACTTCCACTGGTGCTCAGGCCTCACCAACCTTTTATTGGTTTGGGATAGACCCATAGCCCTTAGGTGGACAATTTCCAGTAACCAGGCAGACTGGCCCAGGGGTGGGCAAACTTTTTGACTCGAGGGCCACAATGGGTTCTTAAACTGGACTGGACGGCCGGAACAAAAGCATGGATGGAGTGTTTGTGTGAACTAATATAAATTCAAAGTAAACATCATTACATAAAAGGGTATGGTCTTTTTTTTTTTTTATTTCAATAGTTTTACTCATTTCAAACATTTTAACAAGAAGAATGTAGTCCTGACAGGTTTGGCTTAGTGGATAGAGCATCGGCCTGTGGACTCAAGGGTCCCAGGTTCGATTCCGGTCAAGGGCATGTACCTTGGTTGTGGGCACATCCCCAGTGGGGAGTGTGCAGGAGGCAGCTGATCGATGTTTCTAACTCTCTATCCCTCTCCCTTCCTCTCTGTAAAAAAAAATCAATAAAATATATTTAAAAAAAAAAAAGAAGAATGTAAACACTTAATCTTACCTCAGAAAGGCTCTGATACTGTGCTCTCCAGGGGCGTGTCTCCCTACATCACCACGATATCACCACGATAATGGTGATATCATCCCAGGGTGATGTCCGGAGACGCGTCCGCAGGCATTACAAGGAGCCTCTGGAAGATTGAGGGGTTGTTCCTTCTACTGAATGGGCGGATTTCCGCCCACTCAGAAGAAGGAGCTTCGGCCTTGTTTCCGTCGTTGCCATGTTAACACTGCTGCTGGTGAAGGAGCGGAGGGGAGAGCAAGAGAACCCTCCGCTCTTTCAGCTCCGTGGGCCGGCCGGATAGAACTGCCGAACCGGCAGGATCCTGCCCGCAGGCCATAGTTTGCTCACGGCTGGACTAGCCCATCAGCAAGGATTTACATAATAATAAATGGGGAAGTTGCTTCAGCTCCCATTGTCTGGACTAACAGTGGGTGCACAGCCCTGGCCCTTGCCAGGGCTTCAAGGGTCACCAACCTTCCGGGTTCCTTGTCCACAGCTCTCTGCTAGTGAAGACAATAGGCAGCTTCCCACAGCGACCTGCTGGGCACATGGAAGAGCGCAAGCCCAGCATTGGTTCCCCAAATCCTCTGCCAAGGGGTCCCCCAGACTGGCTGTGGTTGACTGTCTTGTGCTAAGTTTTCAGTGAGGTGAAATTCACAGGAAGGAAGTACACCTGAGTCACTTCAATTGCACAGCCCAGGGCATTTGTACCTCCCAGCCTTGTGTAACTGCCTCCCCTTTCCTGTCACAGATGCCTCATCACCCTGGGCACAACCCACACCCATTAAGCAATCACCCATTTCTAACCAGGCGGAGCAGGGCATGGCTGTCAGCTCTGCTTAGCCCCCTCCGTGCCGTCTCCCCTGCCGGTCCCTGAGAGTCCCAGGTGGGAACTGTGTTCCATCTTCTGTTCAGTGCACAGTTGCTTGACTCGAAGAGGGTGTTATGAACGTTTTATTCTTCCAGTTCATGGAGGGACGGGGACGCACACAGCTCACTGTGCAGAGATTTCTCACTGCCGCTCTCCAGGCTCCGCATGCTCACCGCCCACCCTTCCACTCTCCTCATGACCTCAGGACGCAGACAAAACGCCACACGCCCCAGGGGAGCTGAGTAGGTTCAGGAATGTCAGACCGACATTAACCCTCAGGAACACATATTACCTTGACCCTGAGCCACACAGATAGAAATTTCACCCAACAGTCATTCCTCCTATGATGTCAGGGGCCCTCTTTTTAATCTATTTCACACAAACACATGGCAAACCAACCAGGCACTGACCACACTGACGGGCAGGACCCTGTTGAAACGGGCCCTTCCAGAGGCTCAGGCTTTGAGCAGGTGCCCACAGCCAAGGGGATGAGAGGCACCGCCTCCCAGGCCGCCAGTTCTGAGCAGCTGTGCAGCTGGTCTCAGCAACACTTTGGTCCCTGCCGTGTCATGGCTGATACAGAAACAGTGTGACTGAGCACATCTGGAACTCATGGTCTAGAACCGGGTTTACTCAAATCCTTTTACTTACGGGGGCAACCAAGGCCTGCAGACAGGACGCAGAGTCCAGACCTGTAGTTGGAGCAGATTCCTGGGGCCCAGGATTCACCACCCACTGGCTGGGACCTGGGGGAACCCCGCTGGGCTCTCCTCCTCAGGGGGAGGGTCTCAGGCCCAGGGCGTGGCCGTGAAAGACCTTTGTAAACACGTCTATATGGTGGTTGTGGTTTCAGATGAAGAACAAAACCCACAGCAAAGGAGGAAATTTGCAAAAACTTAAAAATGTATTTATTTAGGGATCATCTAAGCCCTCTTGGAAAGCAATTTAGTTAAGATCATTGGTTGGGAGGAAAATCACGCTGTTAAAGTCAGAAGCAGAGACACCAGATTGGTGCAGAGCCGCCCCTCCAGTGAAAGTGGCACAGCATAGAGACGGCGTTCATTTCAGACTCCGACACGCGAACACGTGACAGAGAACCACGTGGTGAAGGTTCAGTTCAAAATCCAGAGCTAGAAATAGGCCAGCTCATCCTGCTTGGTCTTGTTGGTCTGATAACTGTCCAAGGCCAAGGCCTTGTTTTCATGAGGCAGACTTTGAAACACTCGAAGGTGCACGAAGTCATCATCTGCAACTTGAACCTGCAAAGAGGGAGTCGAGTGAGGGGGGCAGGTGCTGCCTCTGACCCCAAGTCCCTGTGCCTGGCGGACTGTGTGAGAAAGGCCCTGAAAGCCTGGAGGCCGAGTTCCTTCAGGGCATCAGCCACTAGGGTGGTGACATTCCCATCTTCCTCTTTCGGGCGTAGCAGATGCCCAGCACCCCAGCCAGCACCCCTGGCACGCTACATCCGCTCCTCAGAGCCCTTAGTTGCCCGGAAGGCTCAGTCCTCTCCTCTATGGAAGCCTGCAGGAGTGCATGCACACTCCTTTTATTTTATTATTTTAAAAACATTTATATTGATATTTTAGAGAGAAAGAGAGAGGGAGAGGTACATTGACTCATTGCCTCCTGTATGCTCCCCAACTGAGGCCAGGGATCCAACCTGCAACCCACGTACCCGCCCTTGACCGGGAATCAATACCGAGGCCCTTTGGTGTGCAGGCTGATGCTCTATCCATTGAGCCACACCAGCCAGGGCTACAGGAACCTCCTTAAGCACCCCTGTCCTGACCCCTGTAAGTCCCCCATCTCCCCATGTCTGCATGAGCACCCCTGTAGCGGACACTTCACCTTGATGAAGTAGTTAGTCCCCGCGACCAGCTGGCTCATGTACTCTGTGGCCTTGAAAGTGGGGTACTTCTTGTTTTCCTTCTCCTCCAGCTGGGACTTCACCTAGGGGAGAGGAGAGAGGGGAACTCAGTGTCTTTCTTCCTGCAAGAGTGACTGACACAGGAACTGGGGCCTCATGTCAAATGTTACAAACTGACCTCTAAGGCCCACACTTTACAGATTATTCCTCGCAATGCAGGACCAAGCCTGTCAAACTCCTGGACGGCACAAGGCCTGTGGCCTGCCTGTGCCTTCAGGGAGGGGCCCTAACCAGGGATAAGAATGGAGGGAGAATGCAGTCAGCAGCTAAGGACAGGTGGGATGCTCAGGAAGGGAGAAGGCAGGTCCCTCCTGCCCCTCCTCTGCCCTCGGCATGGGGCTGGCAGGGTTCTCACTGTGGGCCTACCTGTGTCTCAGTGCTCACCTGTCGTGCAAGGTGCCATGTTTGGTCCACAGGGATCTGACCCTGCGGACGGTGGACAAGCCAACGGGGATGAGTGACACACACAAACGCACATGGGAGTCTGGGAAGAAATGGCCTCCCTCTTGGCCTGTTTCAGGAGTGGAGGCAGGAAAGCAGGAATGGTGAGAAGACCCAAATGCAGGCGATGGGACTGGGCATGTGGCAGCCTCCAGGCACTGCCCGTGTGACAGTTCACTGATAGTACTGTGGACCGGGAGAAAGACGGGCTGTACTAGAGCCAAGGGGAGCACGAAAGGCCTGGGGATGGTGAGGAAGTTGCCAGTTACCACCCCCAAGGGGCCAGGAGACTGCAGAGGGCCAGGGAAGGCCCAGGTCGGACTGGTGGGCACTACTTGAGGAGGCTGAGCCAGAATTGGGGACTTTGACATCCTCTGGCCAGGGCTCCCTCTCTGGCCTGTTCTCCACACCTGCAGCCCAGAGAGCTGGGGGAGTCAGAACCCGAGGCAGCAAGAGGGTGTCCCTGCCCTGTCCTCTAGGAGCCACAGGCAGAGCTCCGTCCTCAAGAACTGCCTCCCAGTGGCCATGGTCACCGCCCTCTTACTTGTCACTTTCAAGTGAGACCAGCAACACGTCAAGGAGCCCAAGACAGCCACTCCTCTCTGCTGAGCTGATGCACATTCAAAGTTCATGCAGCAAGTGAGGAATTCCTTAGGCCTGGGACCTGGGAACCTCGGGAGAGGCTGGCCTCCGGAGCCGCGTGGGAGAGGAACTTTGCCCAACTGGCTCACCACGCAGTCCCTACAGATTCCTCATTTTCAAAGTCTCATGGGACTGACTCACTGTCCTTTACTGTGGTCAGATGTTTTAAACCTCCTGAGCAAATGGGAGGGTGGGTTGGGGGGGTTCTATCAGGTTAGGACAGTGATTGCATACTCATTAGTCGACAGAGCCAAATATCAACAGGACAAAGATTGAAATTTCTTTTGAGAGCCAAATTTTTTAAACTTAAACTATATAGGTAGGTACATTGTTATTAACTTAAATAGGGTAGTCCCAAGGCTTAGGAAGAGCCACACTCAGGGGGCCAAAGAGCCGAATGTAGCTCTAGAGCCACACTTTGCACACCACGGGGTTAGGGAAGCAGCAGGTTTGTTGAACTCTGGGTCTTCTCAGAACCTGAGCCTTCCTGTGGCCCCACCATCCCACCTTCCCCAGAACCTTCGGTGAAGGCCCCCCAGTGATGCCCACTTTACAGAGGAGGAAACTGAGGCACAGGAGTCAAGGGCTCCCCAGGGTCTGAACCAGGCTCTGCCTCTGCATCCCAGCCTGCTGTCTGTTTCTGTGTTACCTGCACAAGGAGCACTGGAATAAGGCAGGGCGGAAGTTAGGACCCCTGCAGACCCTTCCCCAGCTTCACTGACCGGAACCGCCGAAGGACAAGCACACCAGGCCCTTCCCTCCAGACGCCGAGGCCCAGGGTCCCTGTCCCAGCGTCCATACCCTCCGCGTCCCGGCGGGCGCTGCCCCGTGAGGACAGAGCGGGACCCGACCCGGGCTCGGGGGACCGGGCCGCCTACCTTGTCGGCGATGGCCTGGATCTCGGCAGTGGCGGGCCGGGTCTCGGAGGTCCCACCACACAGCACCACGGGAGCGCTCATGGCGGAGCAGCGGGCAGGGAGCTGCAGGCACAGAAGGGAAGAGCAGGGGACACAGAGTGAGAGTAGCAGCGAAGGCAGAGCGAGGGGTTTGACTGTGAGCAGGGCCCTCCCTCTGTCCTAAGTCTTGGGCTCAGGTGACACGGGGCGGAAACACGGGGGGCGGGGAGGGCGGTCCGGTTGGAGGGCCCGGGCGCCAACTCTGGTTAGGGTTGGGGTGGGGTGGGGCGGGGCGGGGTGCGGGCCACGAGTCCGGTAGGGCGGGGGGAACTGGGCGCGGGACCGGCGTCTTGTACAACCTGGTCCCGCGGAGGGCGCCGCCTGGGGACCGCTGGCGTGCGCTGCAGTGCGTGTGCCCTGTTTGGTGTTGGTCTTATTGGCCGCGGAGTCACGCGGGGGAGGTATCCGCTCTGCGCGCCTCCAAAAGGTGCCACTTTCGCTTGTGGATTATGTTGAGCGGAGGGCGATCAAGACCCAGCCAAGGGGTGGGGAGGACTCCCACCTCTCCCTCATGGCATTCAGGGAAGGTCCTGGCCGGGGTGGTCAGTCCTTTGTAGCTTTCTCTTGTGCACCAAAGGGTCGTGGGTTCAACTTCGGGTTCCATTACCCCTGGGGCTCTAAACTGGAGACAACTGATCAATGTTTCTCTCTCACGTTATGTTTCTCTCTTGCTCTCCCTCTCCCCTCCTCTCTCTAAAATAAAGGGGGGAACAAAAATAAAATGATTATATTAAAATCATTTAGGTAGGGAGCCTGGTTCAGAAAGAGAGCAAAGATCAGAGATAACTTTTTTTAATCTGAGACTCACCTGCATGGCAGGGCAGACAGCTGGTTACCAAACATCTGCTCTTCCATCTTCCTGTGACTTGTCCTCCTCCCCTGTGAAGCTGCAAACCCACATCCCAGGCCTTAGCTCTGGAAGCTACGACCTCCGCTGCCACACCCCCTGCAGGGCAGGATCCAGGTGGGAGAGACCCAGAGATGAGTGGGAGCTGGACCTGAGAGTCCCCAAAAGCAGGAGGGAGAGAAGTCTGTGCCCACTGGGCTCCAGAAGTAGCTGGGGGACAGAGACTGCCAGGGCATCTTGAGGTCCAGGACCAGGCCTGCCTGGCCTCACTCCCCAGTGCATGGGACTGCTTTGCACTTCTCATCTGCAAGACCTGGTCCAGCACCCACCTTGCTCCAGTGTGTGTGACCCAGGGACATAGTGAAGGGCTGAGGTGTGTGAGCAGAGGAGGCACAAAGGAGTCCAGTGATGAGATGCCTCCCAGGGCCTCAGGTTGGGGTGGGAGTGGCATTCCAGCTGCACCCCCTCCCCCATCCAGGGCTGGACCTCAGGGGATGCTGGGCCTCTCCCACCACTGGGTGCTGACTGCAGGAGCAGGCCCAGCCTTGCCTTCTATAGGGCTCCGTGCGGAACCCATTAGGAGTGGCCCATGAGCAGGTAAGTGGGAGAGGCCCACTTTTCCTGTACCTGTCAGGGAAGAGCCTGGTTTGTAATTCAAGGAAGGGTGGGAGGCCACATGTGGAGGGGGAGAGACCCCTACAATTCAGTCATAATTGAATGAATGAATGACTGAATAAGGGGCTACATAGCAGACCTGACAAGCTCTGGGCGCTACTTGGTGAGCCTGAAAGTAACCGCAAAGGTGATTCGATCATAAATACCTAGCTGGGCAGGTCATGCAGGTAATCACATCCTAGGCCTATAGCAGGAGTGGGCAACCCCAGGCACGTGCGCCAAACATGGCACGCCAGTAACTTTTGCTGACATGCGAAACCCTCTCATAATTTTCCATTAACAATTTTTTTCTTAATATGGACTTTTTTATTTTTCAGATAAATTCAGTGTAGGTGCATCTTAGATAAATAAATAATTTTACATAACAAGTTATCTTAAAGACCATAGACATGGATTGAGGAGAGAGGGGAAGAGTAATTTCTATGCCTCTGCCTTAACTCTCTCTGCCTTCCTAGACTTGACCAGTGTTTTCGTTTCATCCACATATGCTTGTGATACTTTGTTCTCAGTGATGAATTTTGTTAAGTCTCATAATTGGAGTAGCCTGATGGATGAAAGTAGTAGCTCATTTATTCCTCTGAATGTCACGAAATATAAACCTGATGTAAAATCTCTGTCATCAGTGATGCAGTAGCAGAAGTCCCACTGATAATATCAAATGGAGTCATAAAGTCTTCTGTCGGACTATCAGTGTACATGTATACATTCAAAAATAAATATATTTTTCATCATCATATCCTGTATTTGTGTCGCTTGAATGAATTTTATTATTTCTTCAAGGTTCTTCACATACATACCAAGAGATACCAAGAGATACCAAGGAGGTGTAGCATGTTCTCAAAAAATTAGGGTTGGCAAGCAGAAGCATTTTGAGTCAGAGATTTTGCCAGTTTTGGCACGCACTCACAAAAAGGTTGCCCACCCCTGTTCAAGGACTATAGCTTCCTTAGTGAAAGGCCAATCTTTCCCGAAAGCAGCCCTGCCCATTGTTCGTATGCATCTAGGATCAGATACCTTTGACAAGTCCGGGTGAATTTCTTTCCAAACCCCTTGGAGGCATAACCACATTGGCACCAGTAATGCTGATGCCCATATACCATCTCTACTTACTGGAAATGTTAACTATCCTGTAGTCACTAATGTAAAGGAAGTGGGTGCTTCTCCATTTTGACTCCTGGTAGTCGACATCGTACATGTGTTGTCCCAGCTCCTTGCTGGGGAGGTAAGTGTGGCCTGTGTGTCTCCACCTGGAGAGGATTCTGGAAGCCTCCTCCCGGTGTCTCCTGGACTCCCTCTGTATGACCTTTTCCTGTGCTGATTTGCTTAGTGTCCCTTTGCCATAATAGATCATAGCCGTCCATCCTCGTAGCCTAGTAGATCAATAGGCTTGGGGTTCCTGACACGTGGCCCTTCACAGAGAATATCTGCTGAGTCCATTCTGCATGAACATAAGCACTACATTGTCACACCTAAGAAAACAATTATTCTGCAGTATAATCCAACATCCAGTCCATATGTAAGCTTTCCCAGTTGACCCCCAAATGACATAGAGCTTTTTCTTTGAACCAGGATCCAATCAAGATTTGTATATGCAGCCGAAACCGGTTTTGCTCAGTGGATAGAGCGTTGGCCTGCAGACTGAAGGGTCCCAGGTTCGATTCCGGTCAAGGGCATGAACCTGGGTTGCGGGCACATCCCCAGTAGGAGATGTGCAGGAGGCAGCTGATCGATGTTTCTCTCTCATCGATGTTTCTAACTCTCTATCTCTCTCCCTTCCTCTCTGTAAAAAAATCAATAAAATATATTTAAAAAAAAAAGATTTGTATATGCAAATATGTAAAGGAGTATATCCTCTCCTTTATACAGGCGTTCATTCCTTCCTTCATCCATGACTTTAAGTCTGTGAAGATATCTGGATGATTGTCTTGTGAACTGTCCCAGACTAGGGTCGTGATTGTCTTCTTTTGCACCGTGCTCAGCCTTCCTGTGTCCTGACACCTGGGGTGCAGCCCTGAAGGCTGGATGAGGGTCAGGTTTGACTGTCCACAGGTGCGGCTGCTGCGTGGGAGGCCCCACGCCCTCGCCCGCCCATAGTAGCTGTCTCTTGGGGCGGGGACTGATAGCTTGGACCACCTTTCTTTAGCCCTTGTGCCATTTTCTGATGACTTTCGCCCTGAATCAAAGATTCACTGGGGGCTGCACAGAGTTTTCTCCAATCCTTCCATTTCCTTCTATCTGTGCTCGCTGGCTTTCTTTGCTAAAGAACCTCTGTCATCAACCAGGTTAAACTACCGCCCCCCTAAAAGGCGGCACAGGTTTAGTGACCTTTGAATTACAACTGTCTAAAGCTGTCATTGCGGTGTCCGGCCACTACGGGGCGATGGCGTGCGGCCGGGGAGAGGTCCTCCCAGGCGCCTTGGTCTGAGAGCGCGCCCTGGCCAGGCTGGCGTGGTCGTGTGATGTCACACCGCGCAACGAGCGGACGCGCTGCGGCGCTGTCCCTGGTACCTGGGGCTCTCAGTGGCGATTGCCAAGGTTCCTCGGGTGCAGCTCTCCGCTGAGATCTAGCTGGCCCAGTGCCTGGCGGGGAAGGAGCAGGTGACCCGGGCCCCGGCGGTGAGGAAGCTCCCTGCTCTGGCCTGTCCTCTCTTATTCTCTCCTTCGATGGCCAGCCTCTGTGCTCAGGGCTCAGCCGGTTCATGAGGGCAGTGACTGCCCTGTTGCAAGGTTCTGCGGGCCCCAGCTGTAGAGTGAAGCCCTTCGCAGCAGGGATGCAGCTTGCAGGCCTCACGCACACTGGGCTGCAGCAGCCAGTGAAGCCTGTCTCATGCCGGGTGGACCGCTGAGTGTGTTGCTTGTTGTGAGGCCGCCTTTCTTCAGGGGCTGAAGGAGATTTTTTACTGTTTCCTGCAGAGGAGGAAGTAGGAAGCACCATCTCCCAGCTCGTCCATGCTTTTCAAACCACACAGGCACGTGAGTATCCTTACCCCTTGGGAAGGCCAGAACCACCGAGTCAGTAGCTTCCCCACACAGAAGCCTGGGTTCTAAGATCTAGAGCAAGAGAGAAGTCCCCATGGTAGCTGGTGTCTGCTGGTGCTTAGGTGTGAGACACTTCAACTCGTATTAACTCATTTACCTAAAATACACTCAGCTCAAAAGTCCAAAGGGCTAGTACTCTACATTTTATTTATTTGTTTGTTTATTTATTTATTTATTTATTTACTTATATAAAATATATTTTTATTGATTTCAGACAGGAAAGGAGAGGGAAATAGAGAGAAACATCAATGATAGAGAGAATCACTGGTCAGCTGCCTCCTGCTCGCCCCCTACTGGGGATCAAGCCCAAACCCGGGCATGTGCTCTTGACCAGAATCAAACCACAGGCCGATTCTCTATCCACTGAGCCAAACCCGCTGGGGCAATACCCTACATTTTAAAATTAAAGTGGCAAGCTGGTGTGGTGTTACCAAGCTGCTGGACTGACTCTCATCTGATGGTTGTGAAGTTCCTCAGTGAGCTTTTTCTCTTCTGACCACGATCAGCAGTTCTCAACACTGCCGCTAGCCCATGGGGTCACTTGGGGGTCTTTAGAGTCTTTTTTTAAATTAAATCTTTATTGTTTAGATTATTACAGTTGTTCCTCTTTTTTCCCCCCCTAGCTCCCCTCCATCCGGTTCCCACCACCCTCTGCCCTTACCCCCCCCCCCCGTCCTCATCCATAGGTGTACGATTTTTGTCCAGTCTCTTCCCGCACCCCGACACCCCTTTCCCCCATGAGAATAGTCAGTCCACTTTCTTTCTATGCCCTGATTTTATTCTATTCACCAGTTTATTCTGTTCATCAGATTATTTATTCACTTGATTTTTAGATTCACTTGTTGATAGATGTGTATTTGTTGTTCATAATTTGTATCTTTACCTTTTTCTTCTTCTTCTTCTTCTAAAAGGATACCTTTCAGCATTTCATATAGTACTGGTTTGGTGGTGATGAACTCCTTTAGCTTTTCCTTATCTGTGAAGCTCTTTATCTGACCTTCAATTCTGAATGATAGCTTTGCTGGATAAAGTAATCTTGGTTGTAGGTTCTTGGTATTCATCACTTTGAATATTTCTTGCCACTCCCTTCTGGCCTGCAACGTTTCTGTTGAGAAATCAGCTTACAGTCAAATGGGTACTCCCTTGTAGGTAACTATTTTTCTCTTGCTGCTTTTAAGATTCTCTCTTTGTCTTTGGCTCTTGGCATTTCAATTATGATGTGTCTTCATGTGGTCCTCTTTTGATTCCTTTTGTTTGGAGTTCTCTGCACTTCCTGGACTTGTAAGTTTATTTCTCTTTCACCAGGTAGGGGAAGTTTTCTGTCATTAATTCTTCAAATAGGTTTTCAATATCTTGCTCTCTCTATCCTTCTGGCACCCCCATAATTCGGATGTGGGTACACTTGAAGTTGTCCCAGAGGCTCCTTACACTATCTTCATATTTTTGGATTCTTTTTTCTTTTTGTTTTTCTGGTTGGATGTTTTTTGCTTCTTCCTATTTCAGATCTTTGACTTGATTCTTGCGATCCTCTAGTCTGCTGTTGGGTGTCTGTATAATATTCTTTATTTCAGTCAGTGTATGCTTAATTTCTAGTTGGTCCTTTTTCATAACCTCAAGGGTCTCACGAGATTTCTCGAGGGTCTCACTAAATTTATTGGCGGTTTCTAGAAAATCTTGAAAAACTTATAAGTGTGGTTTTGAACTCTATATCCAGTAGTTTGCTTTCCTCCATTTCTGTCATTTGTGACCTGTTTCTTTGTCTTTGCATTTTGGCTGCTTCCCTGTGTTGATAGAGTGGCTTTCTGTGCTAGGTGTCCTATAGGGCCCAGTTGCTCAACCTCCCCAATTACCTGAGGTGGACACTCTTGGTGCACCCCTTTGTGGGCTGTGTGCACAGTCTTGTTGTAGTTAAGCCTTGTTTGTTGTAGGTATCACTGAGAGGAACTGACCTCCAGGCCAATTGTCTGTGAGAATCAGCTGTGTCTGCGGTGGGAGAAATTCTGTGCTGGAGACACCCTTCTGGGGCAAGACTTGCTTCAGTGGGGCTTTGGTGCTCACTGAGTCTGCCCCCTGAGTGTGTCCCTTATGGATCTGAGGAGTTGTAATCTGGATGGTTCCACTCTGAACACTGGGTACACTGGCTCTTGGATCTCTAAGGAGGTGCTAATTTAGCCTCTGCCTGAGGCTACCCAGCAGGAGAGATCTGCAGATTCCTCTTCTTTGCTTGGGGTTTGGAGGTGCCCAGATGAGGCCCACCTGTGAAGCAATGCAAGCTTCTGTGGGTCCTTGGGCCTTCTTTTGGACGTTCTGGGTCTCTGACCCAGCTGCAGTTTGTTAGGTAATTTTCAGATTGCAAAGGGCCAGGCCTGTCATATGCAAAAGCCTCTGCGCACAGCTTGGGTGGGGCGGGGTCTCAGGGGATCAACAGGGCAGAGCAAACAACGATGGCTGCTCCTCAGGCCTACCCTAAGAGGCCCCACGTCTCAGTGTCCTGGTAATCGCTGCAAGCACCTCGAGAAAGCCGCCCTCGAATTACGGCCGATGCCAAACAGTCCAGTTTCTCCCCTATGAGTCTGGGTCCCCAGAGACTCACCTGGAACTGGAATTCAGAGCAGTCAGGAGCTTCAGGCTCCCTCCTGATTGAAAAAGACAACCACGTCCTCTGTTGCCAGCCCTTTCCATGTTCGCCTCTGTACCTCTGCACTTTACTTCCACACCTCCTCTGAGTTTCAGTGTGCTTTTCTCTTCTCTTCTAGTTGTAGAATTTCCACTCAGCCAGCCTTCCTGTGGTTCTGGATGATGTCCATTTTATCTTTTAGTTGTATTTTTGAAGTGGTGTGCAGGGCAGCAATTTCCAGTGTTTACCTATGTGGCCATCTGGGTTTAGTCTCTTTAGAGTCTTTTTTCCCCCCCATTTTTTAAATTAAATCTTTATTGTTCAGATTATTACATTTGTTCCTCTTTTTTCCCCACATAACTCCCCTCCTCCCATTTCCCGCCCCACCCTCCGCCCTCACTCCCCACCCACTGTCCTCATCCATAGGTGCACGATTTTTGTCCAGTCTCTTCCTGCATCTCCCACACCCCTTTACCCCCCAAGAATAGGCAGCCCATTCCCTTTCTATGTCCCTGATTCTATTATAATCACCAGTTCATTCTGTTCATCAGATTATTTATTCACTTGATTCTTAGATTCACTTGTTGATAGATGCATATTTGTTGTTCATAATTTGTATCTTTACCTTTTTCTTCCTCTTCCTCTTCTTAAAGGATACCTTTCAGCATTTCATGTAATCCTGGTTTGGTGGTGATGAACTCCTTTAGCTTTTCCTTATCTTTGAAGCTCTTTATCTGACCTTCAATTCTGAATGATAGCTTTGCTGGATAAAGTAATCTTGGTTGTAGATTCTTGGCATTCATCACTTTGAATATTTCTTGCCACTCCCTTCTGGCCTATAAAGTTTCTGTTGAGAAATCCGCTGACAGTCGTATGGGTATTCCCTTGTAGGTAACTGAGTTTCTTTCTCTTGCTGCTTTTAAGATTCTCTCTTTGTCTTTTGCTCTTGGCATTTCAATTATGATGTGTCTTGGTGTGGTCCTCTTTGGATTCCTTTTGTTTGGGGTTCTCTGTGCTTCCTGGAGTTGTAAGTCTATTTCTTTCACAAGGTGGGGGAAGTTTTCTGTCATTATTTCTTCAAATAGGTTTTCAATATCTTGCTCTCTCTCATCTTCTGGCATCCCTATAATTCTGATGTTGGTACGCCTGAAGCTGTCCCAGAGGCTCCTTACACTATCTTCGTATTTTCGGATTCTTTTTTCATTTAGCTTTTCCGGTTGGGTGTTTTTTGCTTCTTCACATTTCAATTCTTTGATTTGATTCTTGTGCTCCTCTGGTCTGCTGTTGGGTGTCTGTATAATATTCTTTATTTCAGTCAGTGTATGCTTAATTTCTAGTTGGTTCTTTATCACAGCATCGAGGGTCTCATTAGATTTCTTGAGGATCTCACTACATTTATCGGTAGTTTTTAGAAAATTATTGAAAGACCTTAAAAGTGTGGTTTTGAGCTCTATATCTTCCATTTCTGACATCTGCTTCCTGTTTCTTTGTCTCCGCATTTTTTATGCTTTCTTGGTGCAACTCCTAGTGGTCTCTATGCGCAGTGTTGTTGTAGTTAAGCCTAGATTGTTGTAGGTAATACTGGCGGGGATTTGACCTCCAGGCCTACTGGCTGTAAGAATTAGCTGTGTCTGTAGTGAGAGAACTTCTGTCCTCTAGGGAGGTGCTAATCTAGCCTTTGCCTGAGGCTATCCGGCAAATGGCTCTGTGCAGGGCTTGGGCGGGGCGGGTCCAACGGGATCAACAGGGTGGGCCGGAGCGAGCATTTATGGCTGCTCTCAGTCCCGTCCCCAGGGGCTCTGAGTCCCAGCAACCGCTGCAAACCTCGGAGAGAAAGCTGCCTTCAAGTTCCGACCGAAGCCAGACAGTCCCGCTTCTCCTGTTTGAGTCTGGGTCCCTAAAGACTCGCCCGGATCTGGAGCTCAGAGTTTTCAACTCCCTCCCAATTGAAAACGCCAACCACGCCCTCAGCCACCAGTCTGCTCTGCATGCACTCCGCACCTTAGTATTTGACTTCAGCACTGTGCCTCCTCTGAGTCTCGGTATGCGTTTCTGTTTCCTCCTAGTTGTAGGACTTCCACTCAGCCAGCGTTCCTGTGGTTCTGGGTGATGTCCGCTCCGTCTTTTAGTTGTATTTTTGAAGTGGTTGTTCGAGGCAGCAAACTCCGGCGTTAACCTATGCCGCCATCTTGGTTCCCCTCAGCTCGGGCATCTTAATCTGCTCTTTAGAATCTTGATGTCCAGACCCTTTTGTCCTTAAATGGACTCTGAGGGCGCGGCCTAGGCACCAGCATTTGCCTCCCTCTGTTGCTCTAAGGGTAGCCAGCGCCGAGGAGCATCACTGGCATAGGCACTAGGACCATTGCTAGTGGTTTAGTTCAGACTTAAATAGGCAAAGGATCAAAATATGCTGGGGCGGTGGTGCTGCACAGAAATCACAGAAACTACTTTCTCAACTTGGCAGAGTCTCACTGCATTGGAGTCATTAGTGGAGGAGAATATCTACCTTCTGTACTTTTGCCTTCTAAGGACCTGCAGAAGAGTGTGCTCTGCAAAAGGCAAAGTATAGAGTGTTCACCTAGTGACACTGGAATGAGTCTGTGAACATCAGCCCTTCCAGTGCTGAACCATCTGATCAGCTCTTTGCTGTTGGAGAAGCCTGTAACGGGAGATAAGAGATGCCCTTTGTGTCCTGATGTCAGGGTGTGGGCAGGGCTGGTTTCTCCGGAGGCCTCTTTCTTCGGCATGAAGACGCTGTGTTCTCCCTGTGTCCTCACGTGATTGCCCCTCCGTGTCTGTGTCCTGATCGCATCTTATAAGGACACAGTCTGATTGGACGAAGTCCCACACAGTGACCTTGTTGTGTCTTAACTACCTCTTTAAAGACCATATCTATAATAATAATCCACACTAATAAAATACAAATATGCTAATTGATAGTACCTTTGCTACACCTTAAGCCACACCCACCATCCAAGCAGAGTGACTATATGCACATTAACCCAATCAAGATGGCGGCCAGCATCCATGGAGCTGGAGCAAGCAGGAGGATGGGTTGTCACAATGATGGAGGAAGCCAAGCTTCCCCTCTGCGGCGGCCAGCTCTGAGCTCCACTCAAAGCAACAACGTTTCAATTATAGAAGGTCAATAAACCCCAGATACCTGGTTTCAGCTGGCCGTGGCCACGGAGCTTGAGTGAGCAGTAGTCTTTCCCCCTGGCCGCCCTGGCCAGCTCTGAGCTCCTCTCAAAGCTACAACGTTTCAATTATAGAAGGTAAATAACTCCCAGAGTAAAAAAAAAGAAAAAAGAAAAAAAGGAGAGGCTGGGAGCTTCCGTTGCGGGGCTTGGCCTGCCTGAAAATGGCCCTCAGCCCCTCTCCCAGACTGGCCAGGAACCCCAGTGGGACCCCCCACCCTAAAGGGGGTGTGGCCAGCGTGAAAACAGCCATCAGCCCCTCACCCAGGCTGGCCAGGCACCCCAGTGGGAAACCCCACCCTGAAAGGGGTGTGACCAGCTGCAAATAGCCATCAGCCCCTCATCCAGGCTGGCTGGCACCCTAGTGGGGACCCCCACCCTGAAGGGGGCATGACCAGCCTGCAAACTCCCATCAGCCCCTCACTCAGGCTGGCCAGGCACCCCAGCGGGAGCCCCACCCTGATCCGGGACACCCTTCAGGTCAAACCCCGGCCCCCACCATGCACCAGGCCTCTATCCTATATAATGAAAGGGTAATATGAAAACTGACCCTAACAGCAGAATGACTGTGAATGACTGGTCAGTATGACACACAATGACCACCAGGGGGAAGACGCTCAGTGCAGGAGCTGCCCCCTGGAGGTCTGTATGCTCCCACAGGGGGAACTCTGCTCAGCCACAAGCCAGGATGACGGCTGCCAGTACAGTGGTGGTGGGAACCTTTCCCGCCTTCTCAGCAGCACTATGGATGTCCAACTGCAGCTTAGGCCTGCTCCCTGCTGGCAAGAAGACATCCACTGAGGACTGCTGGTCTGCCAGAGGGATGTCTGACTGCCAGCTTGGGACCGATCCCCCAGGGAGCGGGCCTAAGCCAGCAGGTGGACATCCTCCAAGAGGTCCCGGACTGCAAGAGGGCAAAGGCTGGGCTGAGGGACACCACCAAGTGCACAACTTTTTGTGCAACGGTCCTCTATTCTATAATAATAAAAACGTAATATGCTAAGTAGACCAGAGGTCTGGACGAAGCTGGGGCTGCCAGGGAAACCCAGGTCCTGGGTGCCAGAGGGAAGCCGGTGCTGGCAGCCAGGGGAAGAAAAGCCTACTCTTACATGAATTTTCATGCATTGGGCCTCTAGTATACATTATATACATATATTTCATATATATATATATATATATTGATTTCAGAGAGGGAGAGAGAGAGAGAAACATCAATGATGATAATCATCGATTGTCTGCCTCCAAAAAACACCCTCACTAGGGATACAGCCTGCAATCTTGGCATGTGCTCTGACCGAGAATCAAGCTGACCTGGTTCATAGGTCAATGCTCAACCATTGAACCATGCTGGCCGGGCAAATATCTCCCTCTTAAAGAAAGGGCCTGCCTTGCCCTGCCCATCATGCCCCAAGTCCCCTACCTGCCAACCCACTCTGGTGCCCTACCCACTCCGGGTTCCTGCAGGACCCTCCCTGGGATCAGGAGGGTGGGCTCCCTTTCCTGGCCCATCCCTGCTGGATTGTGAGGACAAGCTCTGGTCATCGATCAGGTGTCACTGCCCTTCTGGGTTCTAATTCCTGCACACCTGGGTGGTGACAGCTCTGGTCCTCCTAGCCCAGCGGGGACTGTACACCCTCCCACATTTTGTAGATAAATCCTCAGGCCAACCCCGGGTAGCAGGCGCTGTGAGAAAGGCCAGGAGAGGGCGGGAGGCCGCGGGATCTGCTTTGTGTCTGAAGCGCCTGACTCTGCCTCTCAAACCCACGCTGACTGCCCTGTGCTGCTTAGCGGTCCCTGCCTGGACAGCTGGAGAGTTAGGGCCTGTGACTCTCAAGGGCGAGCGGGTCCCTTTGTCGCTGTCTTCTAGGTGCTGGAGAAATAGATGGCACTGACCAGTGACTTGAGTGCTTAGTAAAAGGGGTGGGGTGGTCAGCATCCCAGGATGACACAGAGGGAAGGGGCGCCATTACCAGCTTAGCCTGAAGGGCTCACTGGCAGGCCTAGTTCCAGGACCCAAAAAGCATCCTGTAGAAGAGAGGTCGCTGCCAGGAGACCCCGAGGTGGTCCCTGCAGCAAGTGCTGGAGAACGAATGGCGAGGACGAACCCACAGGTCAGCTCCCAGAGCCCAGGATGGGCCGAGGAGAGGCTGGGCAGATGGAAGAGTGCAACCCCAGCATTGGTTCTCCAAATCCTCTGCCAAGGGGTCTCCCAGACTGGCTGTGGTTGACTGTCTTGTTCTATGTTTTTAGTGAGGTGAAATTCACAGGAAGGAAGTACACCTGAGTCACTTCAATTGCACAGCCCAGGGCATTTGTACCTCCCAGCCTTGTGTAACTGTCTCCCCTTTCCTGTCACAAATGCCTCATCCCCCTGGGCACAACCCACACCGTTAAGCAATCACCCATTTCTAACCAGGCGGAGCAGGGCATGGCTGTCAGCTCTGCTTAGAGCCCTCTCCATGCCGTCTCCCCCTGCCGGTCCCTGAGAGTCCCAGGTGGGAACTGTGTTCCATCTTCTGTTCAGTGCATTGTTGCTTGACACGAAGAGGGTGTTATGAACGTTTTATTCTTCCAGTTCATGGAGGGACGGGGACGCACACAGCTCACTGTGCAGAGATTTCTCACTGCTGCTCTCCAGGCTCCTCATGACCTCAGGACACAGACAAAACGCCACACGCCCCAGGGGAGCCGAGTGGGTTCAGGAATGTCAGACCGACATTAACCCTCAGGAACACATGTTCTACCTTGACCCTGAGCCACACAGATAGAAATTTCACCCAACAGTTATTCCTCCTGTGATGTC